>NC_081378.1:1545000-1845000 GCF_030684315.1 Stegostoma tigrinum | reverse complement strand
AGTTTTGGACTGGCTTACCCTGGGAATAAGTCCTTGACTATTCACCCTACTGATGTCCCTCATGATTTTATAAACCTCTATAAGGTCACCCCTCAGCTGCTGACGATCCAGGGAAAATAGCCCCAGCCTATTTAGGCTCTCCCTACATCTCAAACTCTCCAACCCTGTCAACATCCTTTTAAATCTTTCTGAACACTTTCAAGTTGAATAACCTCTTTCTGTTAGCATGGCGACCACAATTGGAAACAGTATTCAAAGTCGCCTAACCAATGCCCTGCTCAGCTGCAACATGACATCCCAACTCCTACACTCAATGTACTAACCGAAAAAGGCAAGTAGACCAAACACTTCCTTCACTATAATAAGATAATAAAATGTGAGGCTGGAGGAACACAGCAGGCCGAGCAGCATCTCAGGAGCACAAAAGCTGATGTTTCGGGCCTAGACCCTTCATCAGAGAGGGGGATGGGGTGAGGGTTCTGGAATAAATAGGGAGAGAGTGGGAGGCGGACCGAAGATGGAGAGAAAAGAAGATAGGTGGAGAGAGTATAGGTGGGGAGGTAGGGAGGGGATAGGTCAGTCCAGGGAAGACGGACAGGTCAAGGAGGTGGGATGAGGTTAGTAGGTAGATGGGGGTGCGGCTTGGGGTGGGAGGAAGGGATGGGTGAGAGGAAGAACAGGTTGGGGAGGCAGACACAGGTTGGACTGGTTTTGGGATGCAGTGGGTGGAGGGAAAGAGCTGGGCTGGTTGTGTGGTGCAGTGGGGGGAGGGGACGAACTGGGCTGGATTAGTGTTGCGGTGGGGGAAGGGGAGATTTTGAAACTGGTGAAGTCCACATTGATACTATTAGGCTGCAGGGTTCCCAGGCGGAATATGAGTTGCTGTTCCTGCAACCTTCGGGTGGCATCATTGTGGCACTGCAGGAGGCCCATGATGGACATGTCATCTAAAGAATGGGAGGGGGAGTGGAAATGGTTTGCGACTGTGCGGTACAGTTGTTTGTTGCGAATTGAGCAGAGGTGTGCTGCAAAGCGGTCCCCAAGCCCACTTCCTTCACTATCCTATCTGGTGCAACTCCACTTAGAAGGAACTATGAACCTGCACTCTACAGTTCCCTTGTTCAGCAGCATTCCCCAACACCTTACCATTCTACCCTGATTATAAGATTATAAGCCATACCCTGATTTGCCTTACAGCACCTCACGTTTATCTAAACTAAACTCTATCTGCTACTGCTCAGCCCAACGGCCCATCTGAT
This sequence comes from Stegostoma tigrinum, assembly GCF_030684315.1. NCBI lineage: Eukaryota > Metazoa > Chordata > Chondrichthyes > Orectolobiformes > Stegostomatidae > Stegostoma > Stegostoma tigrinum. The sequence continues at coordinate 1,843,741 of NC_081378.1, read as the reverse complement.
CAAGACCCCATTCTACGCTGCGGTAATCTTCTTTGCTGTCCACTACACGCCCAATTTTTTGTCACATTGCTAAAGTACAAAAAAATGGCCAGGGAAAGCTTATATCTGAAAGTCTATGTCGAGACCAGAATTTGAGCAAGTGGCCATGTTTGTGTGTGTGAATAACTCTTTGTTTTGTGTTTGATGGTGGGGACCTCTGAGAGCAACATTAATGCACATGCTGCATGGCATTAGCAATTGGGAATGTGTGTTTGGAATTCAATCTAAAACTTTCCTGTTTGAATGAAATTGTAGAGGCAAAGCTTCTCTCTCTTTGACAATATAGCGTGTTAAAGGGCTAAACTAAAGAAGGGAAGCATTTTAGAGTAAGCTCATTAGTTAAAAGGCAAAAAGTATTGAGTTGCCAGCCTGTAAGAGAGACCTAAGGAGACGACATTGTAAAAACACCAAAAAATGTTCTGCTCAATTTGACTCCAGATTTTTGAAGGAAATAGAAATGTTTTTGTAATCTCACAATTCAACTCCTCATTTGTTGCCTTAATCAGGTTTTTAAGTTTCAATAACTGTAATTAAGGACTTGGTTGTAAACTTCTAACAAGAGACTTAACAACTTTCTAAATACTTAATTAATCTTGTAGCCCATATTCATTGGTCTTATGACTTCAAAGGGAGCCAGGCTATTGAAAAATGTGTTTATGTTGTGATTGATGCCACCTTCAGTCTAGCTGAGTTTTAAATGCACAGTTTATGTCAAAGTCAGTGGAGTATTGAACTAGCGTAATTCATCATATACATGGAGTGTTAATGAATTGAGGATTTTGGAGAAATTGGTGGAAGATGTCAGGATTATAATTGAAAGCTCGGTAGCCACGCTTTGATGATCGCTGTGGAATTTCTGAAAATAAATAAACCTTCGCTGTATGAGCGATCTTGTACCTAATGTCTTCAGGATTTTGCTGGTATTTCTATGATGTGTGATTCTGTTGTCTTTCCAAACCAGTTCTTTGGTTTACACTAAATCTCAACAGATGAAGATGCATGTGATGTGACTGTTTGCTGAGGTATTGAGTGAAGTTAACACTTCCAGTGATTAGGAGTTAATCAAGGCTGTTGCAACTGGGAGATAACCATGAAATACACTGATACTTATTTTTAGGATTCAGTGACAGGCCATAGCTATTATATATGAAGTCACATAATAGAATGCTCCGCTATTTGGTATTTTGGATGATTATGTGTAGTAAATGGATATGTTTGATTTTCACAATATGTGTGAGGTGCTTTTGGACACCCTGTGTGCAGAAGGTGTTCCAAATTTTCTTTCCAAATTTGTGGCATTGTTTTAAGGTCTTGTAATGAATACATCGGGGAGAGCAAATCAGTGCAGCCACTGGGCAATCACCATGAGAAATGGCGCACTCTCTGATTAAGCCTTTGTCTGTGCATCGCCCACTCGCTCACCCACCTGCCCAGGCAGACAGTGAACAGCAGCCCACAGTGTGCTCAGATGCCAGACACGAGGTGACTGTCCCTAAGTGTTTGAGAAGCCTCCCATTGTACTGAGTGGAAAATGCCCGTTCATAGGGCTGGTTTGGTGTGCAGCCTCAAGACAACCTGAGCAGGAAGCAAAGGGGGGGAAAGCAGCACATCAGCAGCAGTGAGCCACATCCACCTCTAGATCTCAGCAGGAGCGAGCACCTCTGCTGCTGGTGTTCATTAACCACTGCCCCTTGATGTACCTCCTCTTCCCAATCCTAGTGATGCCTTCTCTGGTTGATATTACCTTTCAGTACCGAGCTGTTCTTGTGATCCTGCCCACCCTTGGAAGTTGTCAGGTGAACATGTAATCCCACATTTTACGAAAGGTCAGTATTTATCACTTTTCCTTGTATGTCCTGGTAAGCATTCAGTTAGGTCATTTACTTTTTAAATTCTAGACATTTATTGAATTGAATTTCACTATCCACTGTGTTTGTGTTTGAATCCATTTTCCCAGAACATGACTCAGGGCTTCTGGTTTCCTACTACAGGGACATCACCACTAGGCCACCACCTCACTTATTTCTTGTTATTCGTGGTTGCCTTTGAAAAGGTTCGATGTGCCACTATCTTGACCCACTACAGCCTGTGGGGTCAATGGGTAGTAACTGGTTTGCTGTAGGTGCTCAGTTAGCTCAGATGGCTGGTCTACACCACAGAGTGATGCCAATAACGTGAAATTAATTCCCACACCAACTGAGTTACCATGAAGGTCCTGCCTTCTGAATCTCTCCCCTTGCCTGAGGCAGGTTAAACCATCACCGGTCGCCTTCCTTTATTGAGAGAATAGGGTGTCATGGCTTTATTTGCTGCGGCTCTTTCCTTTCCTTTGTAGCCTCCCCAGTCTGCAGTTATTGTAGTTCCTTCTTTGTCTGTGGAGAAGCTGGCAAATGTCTTTGAGACTTTGAGATTTCTGACAGTGGGACTCAGCTGTAGATATTTTTGGACATCCTATAACCAGCAGCCCTTGCAAAAGAAACAAAGTTGGTGCATTTGTAACTTATGAACTGCAAGGTCAGTCTCTTAATTTGCCACTTGTTGATGAGTTCTGACTCTACCAATGCTTGGTTATCAGACAATAGCTCTTTTTTTAAAAAAAAGATGACGTTTCGGTGGGCGACACAGCGGCTAAGTGGTTAGCACTGCTGCCTCACAATGCCAGGGATGTGCGCTTGATTCCAGCCTCAGGTGACTCTCTGTGTGGAGTTTACACAATCCCCCTGTGTCTGCATTGTTTCCTCTGGGTGCTCTGGTTCCCTCCCACAGCTGAAAGATGCACAGGTTAGGTGGAATAGCCATGCTAAATTGTCCATAGTGTCCAGGAATGTGTAGGTTAAGTAAGTTAGCTATGGGAAATGCAGGAATAGAATAGGGTGGGGGATGGGTCTGGTTGGGACCCCTTTCAGAAGGTCTGTGTGGACTTGTTGGGCTGAATGGCCTATTTCCACACAGGGGAACCTATGATTCCACATTTATCGCCATCCTTCCTCTTCAGTAATCCGGGATGCCTGTTTCATCATAGAGAAAGCAGGGCACTCTGTAACATCACCACACGTTACTGGGATTTAACGATGGTCTTTAAGATGTGTTTAGAGAGGCACACAAACAGACAGGGGACAGAGGGACATGGACCATATACAGGCAAATGGGGCGTGTTTAGAATGACATCATGGTCAGCACAGACATGGAGGGCCGAACAGCCTGTCCCTCTGCTGTACTGTTCTATGTTTCTATGTGGACAAGTTTCAATCTTGTCTCCCACCACAGAAATTCCTTAAGCACCCGAAAGAAGTTTCAAGGTGAGCGATGAACAGAAGCTTCAAACTGAAAGTAGGATCTTGGTTTGGTTAGTTGCAGAAATCCGAGCTGAATATACAACACTGTGGATGACCAAAGATGTAGCTTCATCACACACACAAAGTTATTGGAAAAGCTCAACAGGTCTGCCAGCATCTGTGGAGGAGAAAAACAGAGTTAACATTTCAGGCTCGGTGACCCTTCGTCAGAACTGATGGTGGCTGGGAAAACGCGCAGTTTATATGCAGAGAATAGGGAGGTGGGTGGGGTAGGGAGAAAACAATAGAGTAGAGCCCAAAGAGAGAGAAAGACAGTTGGACAGAAAAAGAGTTGCTAACGATCAGGCTGGGAGGGTGAATAGTTGTCAATGGGGACTATTAGTGACTAACAACAGAGGGTGTGCAGTAGCAGACAGTGATAACAAGGCCTGGTGCGTGGGGTGTGGGGGCTGGGACATGGGAGAGTTTAGACCCTAAAATTATGGAACTCAATATTGAGTCCGGAGGACTGTAGTGTCCCCAAGCGGAAAATGAGGTGTTGTTCCTCCAGTTTGTGTTGGGCTTCACTGGAGCACTGTAGCAAGCGGAGACAGAGATGTCGGCCGGGGAGAAAGGTGGTGCATTGAAGTGGCAGGCAGCAGGTAGTTCAGGGTCATTTCTGTTCTGTGAAGCGGTCACCAAGTCTGTACTTCATTTCCCCAATAGAGAGGAGACCACATTGTGAGCAGCGGATGCAGTAGGCTAGATTCTGGGAAGTGCAGGTGAAGCGCTGCTTCACCTGGAAGGTATGTTTGGGACCTTGGATACTAGGGAGGGAGGAGGTAAATGGGCAGGTGTTGCACCTTCGCTGGTTACAGGGGAAGGAGATATGGGCCAGGGTGTCTCCACAGATGCTGCCAGACCTGCTGAGCTTTTCCAGCAACTTTGTTTTTGTTCCTGATTTACAGCATCCGCAGTTCTTTTGGTTCTTATGTAGCTTCATCAAGTCAGTTCAGCCAAAAGAACTGATTGTTCCCTTCCTTCATACTGTGAAACATTCCAAACAGTCAAGGAACTGGCTATCATTTTGACATATAATTTGGAGAAAGAAAATCGGGGAAGTTTCCCTAAAGCAACTGAAGTTGAGATGCACTTGCGCTTAAATTAATGAACCACTGAGGAATTTTTGCAACTTGAGTATTATACTGTCTGTGTGGTCTGATAGAATTTTTAAACAAATTGATATTGGTCTCTTTGGTGTTAATTCGTGCAGACCTGTAACTCAGCACAAAGATAAACACATGTTCTTATGTGACGGCACCAAACGTATTTGTTGGCAAACCTCTGAGCTTAAAATACATCCCAGTGATTTTAGAATTAATTTTCACCACTATATCTTGTACTACCAAGAGCGAACATTATCTTAAATAACTTTCTTGCTGTACTTTACTAACTTGTTCATTCATACCAAAATATATGAAAATGAACAGAATGTTATAATTTATCTACAAAAGTAGGGAGATTATACAGGGCACTGCTGAGAACAGAACTGGAGTACTGCTTGCAGTATTGATCTCCCTATCTAAGGAAGGATTATAAATGTTTTGGAAGCAGTTCATAGACTCTTACCTGGAATGGGCAGATTATTTCATCAGCTGAGAGAATTTTGGGTCATTGGCAGGAGGTTTCTTTGACCATGTTTGAGCTCATGTCAGGAGACCTCATTGGGACCTCATTGAATTCCAGGGCAAGTCTCTCTTAAACTATATCAATGTGATGCCAGTTCTTGTGGCTGGTGATAGTGGAGTCTGGAACATTGTGTGTAAGGTATTCTGTGAGCATAAACATGTTAGGCAATGAGAAAATCTCCTAGTTTTGGCATAAGCCCCCAAATGTTGGCAAGAAGGACTTTGCAGCGTTGAGAGAGTTGAATCATTTTTGTCATTTCTTGTGCCTCAATCAATGTCAGTAATCGATCCAATTTCCTTCCTTTGTTTTGACATTGTAGTGTTTAGATGCAGCTAACTGGCTTGTTACACCATTTGAGATAGTATTTAAGATGTAATCATATTGCTGTGTGCCTGAAGTCACATGTAGGCCAGGCCAGGTAAGAATGGCAGATTTTTATCTTGAAAGAACATTAATTTATCAGATGGGATTTTACAACAGCCGACAATGGTTTAATGATCACTATTGCTAAGACATGTTTTTACGATAACGGTTCGTGATATATTATTGTTACTTGGGATCTGAAATGGAGTAGAAATTGATTTGCCTTTTCCATTCTGTGAAGCTCTGGTTTGTCCTTTTCTCGAGGGTCAGAAAGGTCATTTTGAGCAGTTAGTTTAAACTGCATCGGTGGGGGGCGGGGTGGGGGGAGGATGGTGGTTGTGATGGCCTAGTGGTATTATTGGTGGCCTATTAATCCAGAGTCCCAGATAATGTCCTGGTGACCTGGGTTCAAATCCAAACACAGCAGATAGTGGAATTTGAATTCTATAAAAATCCGGAATTGAGTCAAATGATGACCATGAATCATTGGTGATTGTCAGGAAAAAAACCCATCTGGTTCACTAATGTCCCTTAGGGAAGGAAATTGCCATCCTTATCTGGTCTGGCTGACATGTGACTCCAGAACCACAGCAATGTGGTTGACTCTTAACTGCCCCCTGGACAATTAGGAATGAACAACAACTGCTGGCCTAGACAGCAATGCCCTCATCCCATTAACGAACGAATAAGATATAATACAATTTTAGCTAAATAACCAGCAAACCACCTGCAGAAATAAATGCCAAGAGATTAGGTGATTTAGGCTCGATGACCTCCAGAGGCAGAAAGCGGGAGGAGGCTAGAATTGGCTAATTTGGTCAGAAGAGATTTATAATAGCTGAGGTGCTGTTCAAAGCTGTCACCAAACAGTCGGCGGGTCCTGATTTGGGAATCAGTGGGAACAAAGCTCCAGTGAGCAGAAGGCTCTTGATTTGCCAGTAAGACATCTGCCAAGGCTTTAGGTCACCGGCTTTGGGAGCCTATGTTAAAGGATTGCGGGCAGGGAATTACTTTAAGGCTTAGACAATAACTAGAGAAAATAGCATCTAGCGAATGCACACGCTACCAAAAGGGAAACTGATTCTACCTGCGCTAGCTGGGCAAAAAGCTTTCACAGAGCAATAGAACTGACTGTTCATTGAGGTTTGAGGAATCTTTCTTGCTAATGTTTGTAATGTAAATGTTTCAATAGGTCTTGTCTAGCGGCACCTTTTTCTGTTGTGTAATAAGCTTTTCTTATATTCTTTTCTTAAAAATACTTCAGTAGCCACTCACAAATAGAGTCAGTGCTTGACCTAAATAGATCCAACAAAAAAAAATCATGACTTACTTGGCCACATTTGACTCTGGATTTAAAAAAAACCTGCAGATGCAGGAAATTAACAACAACAACTGAAGTAGTTGGAAAATCTCAACAGGCCTGTCAGCATTTGTGAAAAGAAATTAGAATTAATGTTTTAGGTTCAGTGACCCTTCCTCAGAGCTGAAGGTTTATATGCAGAAGATAGGGTGGGGTGTAAGGGTAAGGAGTAAACAATATGTGGGGATAGAACCCAATGAAAGAGAACAGTTGGAACAGCAAAGGAGTGGATTATGGTCAGCCGAGGAGAGTGAATGGCTGCTAATGGGGGCTATTAGCTGCTAACAATGAGGGGTGTGTGTGCGTGCGTGTGTGTGTGTGTGTGTGTGTGTGTGTGTGTGTGTGTGTGTGTGTGTGTGTGTGTGTGTGTGTGTGAGATAGCGGACCATGTGATACCAAGGTTAGACACAACAAAGATTGCGGATGCTGGAATCCAAGGTAGACAAACAGGAGGCTGGAAGAACACAGCAGGCAAGGCAGCATCTGGAGGAAGGGAGCAGTCAATGTTTCAGGTATTACTGTTCTTCCTCCAGTCCGGAGAAGGGTAATGCCGGAAACATTGACTGCTCCTTCCCTCCAGGTGCTGTCTTGCCTGCTGTGTTCTTCCAGCCTCCTGTTTGTTAACCACGTGATAACAAAGCCTGGCACATTGGGGTTGAGGTGAAGTGAAAGTGCCTCAAGCCCTAAAATTTCAAACTCCATATTGATCCAGAAGGCTGAAGAGTTCCCAAATGGAAAATGAGGTGCTGTTCTTCCTGCTTGCACTGAGATTTCCTGGAGCACTGCAGCTTTCTGGACTCAGTAACTGAGTTCAACAGTTGTGGGGCTTGATACACTTTCTCCCAACTCCTCATCCCAACTCCCGCTCATCAGGCCTTGTTATCACATAGTCTGCTATTACACACAATATATTGTGAGCCACTAACAGTCCCATTCACAACTATTCCATTTCCTAGGCTGACCGTCATCCACTCCTTTGTGTATCCAAGTGTCCTCTCTCTGGGCTGTATCTCCACTTATCATTTATTCCTTACCCGCTCCACCCACTATATCTTTGCATGAAAAACGACTTTTTCCTAACTACCAACAGTTCTGAGGAAGGGTCACTGGATCCAAAATGTTAAACTCTGATTTCTCTCTACAGACACTAACTGAATTACTGAGATTTTCCAGCAACTTCTGCTTTTGTTTCGCTGTGGAATCTAAGTATCACTAGCTGGTGGGATTATAACATACTCAATTCCAGAATTTTTTGCTGACTCGAACTCTGTCAGCTGCCTTGATGGAGGTTTGAACCTATACCACCAAAGCCTGATCCTGGGTTTCTGGACTGTGAGTCAAGGAAACATCACTCTATCCCAACATCTCAATGCAGCTTACAAAGGCACGATTTATACTGCAAGGTTTGAGCATAAAATTGATCCTTTCACTAATCCATTATTGAAAATTATTTAATTTCAATGATACACCAGTAAACCCCTTATGTTCATTTTAAAGACCCTTTTATACATTTCTGAAAGTTATACCTTGGTGTCACTGACTTCATCCTTCTGGTAATAATTAGTGAGACATTGATGCAAGTGCAAAATGGGAAATCTCATTTTCTCTTTTTCCTGTGAATTGTTGATGGCCTGCTTTATTTTCCCTGTGATGAGGGCATGTAATATTATATCGCAACAAGCCCTGCTTCTCAAGTCTGTAATATTTTCCCTGTGATGAGGGTATGTAATATTATATCGCAACAAGCCCTGCTTCTCAAGTCTGTAATATTTTCCCTGTGATGAGGGCATGTAATATTATATCGCAACAAGCCCTGTTTCTCAAGTCTGTAATATTTTCCCTGTGATGAGGGTATGTAATATTATATCGCAACAAGCCCTGCTTCTCAAGTCTGTAATATTTTCCCTGTGATGAGGGCATGTAATATTATATCGCAACAAGCCCTGCTTCTCAAGTCTGTAATATTTTCCCTGTGATGAGGGTATGTAATATTATATCGCAACAAGCCCTGCTTCTCAAGTCTGTAATATTTTCCCTGTGATGAGGGTATGTAATATTATATCGCAACAAGCCCTGCTTCTCAAGTCTGTAATATTTTCCCTGTGATGAGGGCATGTAATATTATATCGCAACAAGCCCTGCTTCTCAAGTCTGTAATATTTTCCCTGTGATGAGGGTATGTAATATTATATCGCAACAAGCCCTGTTTCTCAAGTCTGTAATTTTTTCCCTGTGATGAGGGCATGTAATATTATATCGCAACAAGCCCTGCTTCTCAAGTCTGTAATATTTTCCCTGTGATGAGGGTATGTAATATTATATCGCAACAAGCCCTGTTTCTCAAGTCTGTAATTTTTTCCCTGTGATGAGGGCATGTAATATTATATCGCAACAAGCCCTGCTTCTCAAGTCTGTAATATTTTCCCTGTGATGAGGGTATGTAATATTATATCGCAACAAGCCCTGCTTCTCAAGTCTGTAATATTTTCCCTGTGATGAGGGTATGTAATATTATATCGCAACAAGCCCTGTTTCTCAAGTCTGTAATATTTTCCCTGTGATGAGGGTATGTAATATTATATCGCAACAAGCCCTGCTTCTCAAGTCTGTAATATTTTCCCTGTGATGAGGGTATGTAATATTATATCGCAACAAGCCCTGTTTCTCAAGTCTGTAATTTTTTCCCTGTGATGAGGGTATGTAATATTATATCGCAACAAGCCCTGTTTCTCAAGTCTGTAATTTTTTCCCTGTGATGAGGGCATGTAATATTATATCGCAACAAGCCCTGCTTCTCAAGTCTGTAATATTTTCCCTGTGATGAGGGTATGTAATATTATATCGCAACAAGCCCTGCTTCTCAAGTCTGTAATATTTTCCCTGTGATGAGGGTATGTAATATTATATCGCAACAAGCCCTGCTTCTCAAGTCTGTAATATTTTCCCTGTGATGAGGGTATGTAATATTATATCGCAACAAGCCCTGCTTCTCAAGTCTGTAATTTTTTCCCTGTGATGAGGGCATGTAATATTATATCGCAACAAGCCCTGCTTCTCAAGTCTGTAATTTTTTCCCTGTGATGAGGGCATGTAATATTATATCGCAACAAGCCCTGCTTCTCAAGTCTGTAATATTTTCCCTGTGATGAGGGTATGTAATATTATATCGCAACAAGCCCTGCTTCTCAAGTCTGTAATTTTTTCCCTGTGATGAGGGTATGTAATATTATATCGCAACAAGCCCTGTTTCTCAAGTCTGTAATATTTTCCCTGTGATGAGGGTATGTAATATTATATCGCAACAAGCCCTGCTTCTCAAGTCTGTAATATTTTCCCTGTGATGAGGGCATGTAATATTATATCGCAACAAGCCCTGTTTCTCAAGTCTGTAATATTTTCCCTGTGATGAGGGTATGTAATATTATATCGCAACAAGCCCTGCTTCTCAAGTCTGTAATATTTTCCCTGTGATGAGGGTATGTAATATTATATCGCAACAAGCCCTGCTTCTCAAGTCTGTAATATTTTCCCTGTGATGAGGGTATGTAATATTATATCGCAACAAGCCCTGCTTCTCAAGTCTGTAATATTTTCCCTGTGATGAGGGTATGTAATATTATATCGCAACAAGCCCTGCTTCTCAAGTCTGTAATTTTTTCCCTGTGATGAGGGTATGTAATATTATATCGCAACAAGCCCTGTTTCTCAAGTCTGTAATTTTTTCCCTGTGATGAGGGTATGTAATATTATATCGCAACAAGCCCTGCTTCTCAAGTCTGTAATTTTTTCCCTGTGATGAGGGTATGTAATATTATATCGCAACAAGCCCTGCTTCTCAAGTCTGTATTGATGGTGAGGCTTGCAGTAATTTTCTTCAGAAAATCTTAAGTGAACACTGAGCCTTTCATCAGGATAAAGCTATATGTACTTTAAAGTAATTGTACTTTAGACTTTGAATTACTTTGCATGAACAAAGTCAGGTTTATGCTAAAGTTTTTTTTCTCTCTTTTAAGCAGTCAGCAAGCTTACTTGGCATTAAGCCAGTATGAATATACTGAACAATGGAGTTCTATTCAGTGTCCTTTTTCAATGACAGCCCACATTTATAATAAATAAAACTGCTTTACAGCCATAGCAACAATCGGAAGAGAATTAAACAGTTGATGGGAAGATAAATTGTTTCTTTATCAGCCTGTGATTCACCCACTATCTCTTAACCACCACCTCCTGTGCTGTGTGGTCACAATATAACCTTTTTGGCAGCCACTAATGATGTCTTTAGTTTTCTCCTAGTCAGCTAGTTAGGGGTCTGAATCCAGGTGCTAGGAAGAATAAATTAAAAACTATGTTTTTCCTCTCCTCTTTTCACAGTATGGAATCTTCCTGGGTCTGGTTTGGGAGCTGACTGAAACAGCCGGCTTGCTTCTCTGGGCCTAAGCAGTAACCGTTGGACACATTTCTGTGGCAGGGTCAGAGGGGAATGGGGCAGTGGGGCAGTGACAGTGAAGTGTCCAGCATGTAGATCTGTATGGGGCAGCTATACTTAAGTTGCAGCCCCGCAAACTCCTCAAGTGTTGTGAAGAAAGGTCACTGGACCTGAAACATTGACTGATTTCTCTCCACAGGTGCTGTCAAACCAGCTGAGTTTCTCCAGTAATTTCTATTTCTGTTTCTGTATTCTGTGGGTTAATTTTTGTTTTTGTTTAGTATTCAACATTGAGAGTGTATACATTGGTATCCTGGGAACTGAACAGGAACACAACTCCGTCATGTTGTACACCTGCTGAAATATTCTCTCAACCTGTAGATTATGTGCAAATATATCCCTCTTATTGTTTGTCTGCGTCCTTGTACATGCTTCCACATGGAGAAATGCTACTTCCTGAAGGAAACAGGGGATGTTGTGGTCATTCATGTACTTATGATCAGCATGTACCTTCAAGTGGGCATCAGTGTACCACTGTGTCACGTGGTACTTCTATAAAGATGCGAGCTTCTTCTTGAATAACGGTTGCTGTACTTTAATCAGTCAACAAGCCTGGGCTCTGACTATACCAATATCTGTTATTAAATCGTGATATACTTAGTTGCTTGATACATACTTAACCTAAAAGTTTGTTCTTCCTGGGCCTCCCTGAAATAGAGGGCTTGGTGACATTATGCAATGGAAACGACTTCTCTCTCAATGTCAGAAAAACTAAAGAATTGCTTACTGACTTCAGAAACTGTAGGGGTGTATAATGGCCTGGTACAGTAACGGCTCTGACCAGGACCTAAGAAACTGCAGAAGGTGGTGTGCACAACCCAGGCCATCGCGGAAGCCAACCTTCCATCCGTGGACTGTATTTACATGGCTCGCTGCCAGAGAAAGGTGGTCAATATCATCGAAGACCCATCACACCCTGGTGATGATCTCCTGCAACCTCTTCTGTCAGACAGAAGATACAGAAGCCTGAACACATGCACCAGCAGGTTCAGAAACAGATTCTTCCCAGCTGTAATCAGACAGCTGAATGCACTCTGCAGCCTCAAATAATGCTGATTGCGCACACCCTGTGCAATGTAACCTGTCTGCCTCTGTCTAAGTCTTTTTGATCTGTGCACCCTTGCTATCTATGCCCTGCCAGTGCTGCTCGAATAAAGCTTTTCACTGTACTTTGGCATGCATGATGATCTATCGATTTAGCTCTGGACTGGGAGCCCATGATGACGCCACGTCTCCAGAGGGCAGTTGTTGTGCCATTACTGGTCATTCTGTCTGCTCGATTGAAAGGCCCCAATGCACTCTACCACCCCCACACACCACCACCTCGCCCCCAAGCATTGTCAGAACTCAATGTGCAACATTGATACCAGCACACTGCCATTGAATGGATGTGATAGGCTCGTCAGCATTTTAATAATCAACAAATAAATAAAAGATAACCTTTTAAAGTTAAAAGATGTGTAATTTTGGAGGTATGGCTATATTACAGTCAATACATAAAACAAACTCAACGTTCTGTGCAATGATTACCTGAGTCCATGTAAAACCTGCTGCTCTATGTTTGGCGGATACAGAATTATGAATGTGGAATTCTCTTTGGAGTCTTTTCACCGCCTACTTGTTTCCTCCAACATTAAAGCCTTTGAACTTGACATTGTGAATGGACTGTTTGACATTGCAATTACTTTAAGTTTTTAAGTTAGCTCACTGTCAGACTTCTAAGATAGGAATCTCCAATTGTTTGAAATGTAATTGTAAGGATTTCAGAGAAACTAAGAAATGATGATTATGTTAAGGGAAGTAAACTCTGTAATAAACCGACCCCCTTCATTGGAGCTTTATGATGATGATAAGTGGGCTCTCTGTGGTATAGCTTGTGGGTAGTCTGGGTATGGATAACAGCTGCAAAGATTGCGTTACTAGGGTCTGTCCCTTTAATGGCATTGCTTAAGTACTTCCTGTACTGCGTTGTCTACACAGGTGATCTTACATTCTTGTAAACTTATGGGGGCAAGCAGAAGTTTGTTTAAATGGTCATAAGTTTCTGACACAGGTCAGATGAAATTCACCAAAAGTTTGGCTCTCTTGAGTGTTTTTTCCGAAGTTTCTTTTCCAGTCACATTTATTGCATCTGGCGTGTGACATATTACAAAGCCTTCTTTTTACTTATTCCAGTTGCTCTCCTGTGAGAATGGTTGTTGTAAATTACATGGCTCTGCATTCTGCAATAATGGGACTCTTATAGAGTGCCGCATGCTGTGTCTCAATAGATTGTATAACCATAAAAGTATTTACACTCTTCTGTCCGTTTAAGGCCAATGCTATTGAACTATTCAAAGTAAATGCTGACGGACATCATTTTGGTTTGATTCGTATTTGGTCAGGGATCTTTGCAAAATAAAATGTGAGGTTCGGGTTCAGATTGTAGTAGAGGTGCATCAAGCACTTTAAAGTATTCAATGAAACTCTTTTTTTATACACAGATAAACTTTGTTAATATAATATAGTTTTTAGCCTGCTGAAATGGTTGTTGTGTGCAACATTAGGAACACATTTTACCATCATCCTGAATGAAGGCAAACAGCATCATTCAAAGTTGGGCAGTAATAGTTTTCTTTCAGAGGATAAAATATCAAAGCAATTACTTCATGAGCTGACACTATATGAAGAGGATGTTAAGAAATAAGAATATGAGTAAGACATTCAGCTCCTCAAACGTACTCCACCATTCAATAGGATCAACTCTGATCTGACGTTCCTCGCATCCACTTTCCTGCCTTTTTCCTGTAGCCCTTGATTCCCTGACTGATCAAGAATCTATCTATCTCTGTTTTAAATATACACAATGACTCTGCCCAACATTTCTCTGTGGTAGAGAGTTCCAAAGCCCTCAAACCTCCAAGAAGAAATTCCTCATCTCAGTCTTAAATTGGCAACCCTTTATTCTGAGACTATGCTGTCTAGTTTTAGTTTTAGGTTCTGAGATAATGGATTTACCCTGTCAAACCCTTAAGAATCCTATATGTTTCAATTAGATCAGCTGAGTTTTCTTCTTCTAGACTCCAGTAACTGGAGTAACATTTTGTGGGGTACCTTGTCAAACAACTTTCTGAAGTCCAAATACGACACATCTACTGGTTCCCCTCTATCCATGCTGGTTGAGACTTGCTCAAAACACTATAATAAATTAGTCAGGCACAATTTGCTCTCTCTGCTCAATTGGATTATAAGTTTTCAAATGGGTTTCTGCCATTACATTGAGTCTAATGCATTTCCAATGTTAGGTGTTAGGCTAATCAGCCTATATTTGTCAGTTTTTGCCTCCCTCCCTATTTTAATAAAAATGTTACATCAGCAGTGTTTCATCCTCTGGTACTTTTCCAGAGACTAAGGATTTTTGGAAAATTGAAGCTAAGTGCAACAACAAGGTGGCATGGTGGTTCAGCAATTAGCACTGATGCCTCATGGTGCCAGGGACCCAGGTTCGATTCCGCCCTCAGGTGATTGTCCGTGTGGAGCTTGCGGTTTTCCCATAGCTGCATGATTTCTTAAGGGTGTTCCAGTTTTCTCCCATCAGTTCAAAAATGTGCAGGTTAGGTGGACTGACCATGCTAAATTGTTCAGTATCCAGGGACATGCAAGGTAAATGGATTGGCCACAGGAAATGCAGGGTTACAGGATAGGGTCTGGGATGTTCTTTGGAGGTTTGGTGTGGACTGAATGGCCTGCATTTGCACTGAAGTGATTCAGTGCAATGTGGCCATAATTATATTGCTTTTCTCTTGAACATCATTGTTAAGATTTGATGACTGCAGTTAGAGTGTACAGGTTGTGATATGAGGAGAAGAGGTTTATTTTTACCTGTATAAGTGGAAGGACAGAAACCTAATTGGCCACAAAAAGGTGATTGTTAACAGCTTCAGAGCTAGTGTGAACTGCAGATGCTGGAGAATCTGAGATAACAAGGTGTGGAGCTGGATTGAACACAGCAGGCCAAGCAGCATCAGGGGAGCAGGAAAGCTGACATTTTGGGCCTAGACCCTTTTTCAGAAATTAAAAGCATGTTAAAATGACAAAGCTTTGTCTAAGGTAATTGTGAAATGGAGATTGTCTGCCTAAATTCTTGCATGAAGCTAATCACGGATCCATATTGCCTACTACACCTTTCAACTCTTAACCATGTTGCCTCCTTTGCTGTTGTCCACTGTCAGTTGTGATTGTATTAAATGTCTGAGCAGACTTGAGCTGAATTCACTGCTTGCTCCCCCAGTTCTTAGGTTTAAACAATAGTGCAAAATTTGACTCCAAAATTAATTTGTTGTGTTACAGAGACTAGGTTTAATCTTTAGTGAATTGATGGGATGCACATCCATCTCTTTTCTCTGCTGCGTTCACACATTCTAATTGACTTGTGTTTGGCTGTTTGCAGTATCTTTAAGAAAATAGCTTGTAAACTATCTATAGCACTGTGAAAAATCTGTAACCTCACTTCAAGGTTGCTTCTATCCTTTCACAACCACATTTAGGATTACTTGAGAAAACAGATTCCACTTCTTATCTATCGAGAGAACATAACAAGAAACAACAGTAAGCGTGATGCACCTCAATTTCCAGGCACTAAAATAGACAAAAAATTGTGATAGTTCCACATTTGATCTGTTCCAACTGCAAGAACGTAGTCAACAAATTGAAGTACAGATTGCTCAGCAACAATATTATTCATTCACTGGTCTTCAAGATTCAATGCTAAAATTTTAAAAAATGTTTTCTAAATATATAACTGTGGTTCACATTTTGCTGTAAACTATCTCCCAAGGCAAAGAATGCCCCTGGATTATGGAAAGTGAAATCAGCCCATTCATCGATAATTTGTATGATTGCAGTGTTAATTATTTCCATTTGCAGCTATAGAGCTCTTACTTCTCTTCTAGCAGTCCAAAGGAAAACAAGGACTATGAGATATCAGTTTGAGTGTTCTTCTGTGTGGCCACAGATTGCTGGTGAACAAAAGCAACCAGTTTCCAGTTTTCAGTCAGAATTTGGAGAATTAACAAATAAAGTTCCAACATTATTTCACAGGAGCTTGAGAAATCACTTATATTTCTTCACTTTCCTGTTGAGGGCTTCCTCTGCCTTTATAATGCGAAGCATTGATAGAGGTCTGGTAAAATAGTGCTTTTCTCCCACAGTGGGTACAAGTGAAGTGTAGTTGATCAAGAAAAATATTTTATAAATAGGGTGCAATAAATATGTATTTATTTTAATTAGTTGTGATAATCTGAGGGAATCTGAGCAGTTAGAAGTACTTCTAGTCTATGATTCATCTGAGTCAATGAACAAGTTTTACGTTGCTGTGTCATGTACATTTCTGAGCAAAGGATATTTGGTGAATTGAGTAAATTCCTTCCAAATACACATCACTAAGCAGCATAAAAATAAAGCAAAGTGCTGCAGTTACTGGAAATCTGAAACAAAAATAGATATTTCTGGAGGAACTCCACAGGTCTGGCTGTATTTGTGGAAAGAAAAAAATGTTAACATTTCAAGTTCTTTCTGAAGAAGGGTCTCTGGACTCGATGCATTGCTTCTGTTTTCTCCTCCAGAGATGTTGTGAGACCTCCCGCATTCCTCCAGCAAATTCTATCTTTGTTTTACTAAACAACATAACTTGCATGTTGTGTGAGTATTAGGTTTCCAACCCCAGAAAATTTTGCACTACCTTCAAAACTGCAGATATCAGCATACCAGTGTATTATAATATATTTGGAAGACTCTGATAAGAGGTGTGAGTCTTTTTTTTTAATACATTGATGGGATAAGGGTGTCACTATCCAGGCAGCATTTATTGCCCAGAGGACAGTTAAGAGTCGACCACATTGCTGTGGGTCTGGAGTCACATGTAGGCCAGACCAGGTAAGGATGGCAGTTCCCTTCCCTAAAGGACATTAGTGAACCAGAGATGGTGGGGATCTCTGGAGAATCTGAGACCTGATCCAATCCAGCTCTACACCTTGTTAAATTAATGAACCAGTTGAATCTTTCCTCGACAATGGATTCATGGTCATCATTAGATTCTTAATTCCAGATTTCTTTTTTAAATTGAACTGAAATTCCACCATCTGCCCAGAACGTTATCTGGATCTCTGGAACAACAGCCCAGGATATTACTGCTAGGCAATCGGCTCCTGATGAATCATGTGTAATTCAATCAGCTTTTTAGCAACAGCTTGCCATATTCAGCCTTCAGAAAACTAAATTTAGCACTTAGGAGCGGTCCTTCATAACCCACTTTTATCTGTAATGTTCTTTCAATTTTTGAAGGCATTACTAGTTGACTTTTGAAAATGAATTGATGGGTATTTCTCCTCACAGTGGCCTCTGAGCCAACACCCAGACTTAACCTAATCCTGGGTTGGCTTTGGCTTTACTTCAACAGCACTATTCATGTTATTATGCAGTCAAATCCCAATAAATAGAAAACTTAAATGTATTATAATTATAAATGATGCCTTGCTTTCAAGCCATGAAAGTGAGAATTAAGATCAGATCAACAGTCAGGAAAATGCTGACGTCTGCATCTTGGTCTCCTGGAGACCTGTCATTCCCTAGTCATTGGCATCTTCAAACCAAATGTCAAAGCCAGTAACTTTATTAATTCTGACATGCCAGATGCACTTTAGGTAACCTGATCTCCAACTTACTTTCTTTAAAAACCCACTCAACCAGCACAAAACATTCTTTACAAGATGTAGTACGCCAATCATAATAATCAGCCATGTTTTCTTACTAAAAGGACAGTGTGAGCAATGTGACCGATTCTGTTAGACCCAGTTGTAGGCTGTGGGGCCTAAGTATGCACCCCCCCTCCCCCCGACTATGATTGCAAAAGCCGGACAGTTTCAGGAGGAAGCAACTGGAAGTTTGGATTTT
Source organism: Stegostoma tigrinum (assembly GCF_030684315.1). Classification (NCBI taxonomy): domain Eukaryota; kingdom Metazoa; phylum Chordata; class Chondrichthyes; order Orectolobiformes; family Stegostomatidae; genus Stegostoma; species Stegostoma tigrinum. Next base: position 1,825,599 of record NC_081378.1, on the reverse strand, counting down.
CATTCTGGTGTGGAGGGGCTAGTGAACCCAGATGTGTGAGAGAATAGTGGTCTCTGTCCTGGGATGTGTTCAGAGACTGATGGGCTGGGAGTGGAGATGCTGGACAGGAAAATGGCCTCAGTGCTCCAGGACATTGTCGAAGCTATGATAGAAAGCTGAAGCTGAAGATAGGAATAAAAACAGTTCACAGCCCCTCAGCCCCACAGCCCATGCATTCCCCATGCCCTATTTATACTAAACAATGCCATACAATACACCCCAACTACCTGCTTGGCTCCTCATATAGTCTATGTGAACGTCGCCCCTGAGCCTATGCTTCATGGTTCATTATAGTCCTGTACAATTTTAATGCCAAATGAGATCAATGTGTATTCTGATGAATAGTCAGTGGACTTGAAACATTAACTCTAGAAAACAGGAAATGTTTGAAGTTTCGGGATATGGCAAAGGCTAAGGGCCCCAACAACATTCTGGCAATAGTGCTAAAGACTTGAGCTCCGGAACTAGCAGCTCCCCTCGCCGAGCTGATCCAATACAGTGACAACACCAGCATCTACCCGACCAATGTGGAAAATTGCCCAGGTATGTCCTGTACATAAAAAAAAGAACAGGTCAAATGCAGTTTGGCTAATCACCACCCGATCAGTCTACTCTTGATCATAAGTAAAGTGGTGGCAGTGATGAAGGAAAGCTTCAGTGAAAGGATTATTAGTCAACATTCTAGAATTGCTTTCTACATCTTTGGGTTCTTCAGTAGGACACACTCTATCCAATAAACAAACTATGCTCATTTTCTTTTTCAAATGTCTGCATTGCCTTTTCTTGCAATATCACTTTTCTTTTGTAGTGAATAATTTATTTATCATATAAACAAGTGAGAATGTTTCTAATTCTCATGAGTTCATTGTGGCGCATGCTTTCAGCCACTTTACAATTGTTCAGGTTTACTTTCTCCCTCCCTCGGTGCCCTTAATTAGATTTTAATAACTTGAAATGGACATTTATTGTCAGTTTTAATATTGCTGGGACTGATTTAACAAGAGCTGACACAGAATACTAAAACAGAAACCCTGCTGAGCAAATTTCTTATAGACAGTGTGAAAAACAACATGATTTCATTTTTCTCCAACTGCCATCGAGACATTAACCGCCTCAACCTCTCCACCCCTCTCACCCATTCCAACCTCTCCCCCGCAGAACGGGCAGCGCTCCGCTCCCTCCGCTCCAACCCCAACCTCACCATCAAACCCGCAGACAAGGGTGGCGCAGTGGTAGTATGGCGCACTGACCTCTACATCGCCGAGGCCAGACGCCAACTCTCCGACACCACCTCCTACCGCCCCCTCGATCATGACCCCACACCCGAGCACCAAGCCATCATCTCCAACACCATTCATGACCTCATCACTTCAGGGGACCTCCCACCCACAGCCTCCAACCTCATTGTTCCCCAACCCCGCACGGCCCGTTTCTATCTCCTTCCTAAAACCCACAAACCTGCCTGCCCTGGTTGACCCATCGTCTCAGCCTGCTCCTGCTCCACGGAACTCATCTCCACCTATCTGGACTCCATTTTCTCCTCTTTGGTCCAGGAACTCCCCACCTACGTCCGTGACACCACCCACGCCCTCCACCTCCTCCAGGACTTCCAATTCCCTGGCCCCTAACACCTCATATTCACCATGGACGTCCAGTCCCTATACACCTGTATTCCGCATGCAGATGGCCTCAAGGCCCTCCGCTTCTTCCTGTCCCGCAGGCGCAACCAGTCCCCCTCCACCGACACTCTCATCCGCCTAGCTGAACTCGTCCTCACCCTCAACAACTTCTCTTTTGATTCTTCCCACTTCCTACAGACTAAGGGGGTGGCCATGGGCACGCACATGGGCCCCAGCTATGCCTGCCTCTTTGTAGGTTACGTGGAACAGTCCCTCTTCCGCACCTACACAGGCCCCAAACCCCACCTCTTCCTCCGGTACATTGATGACTGGATCGGCGCCGCCTCTTGCTCCCCAGAGGAGCTCGAACAGTTCATCCACTTCACCAACACCTTCCACCCCAACCTACAGTTCACCTGGGCCATCTCCAGCACATCCCTCACCTTCCTGGACCTCTCAGTCTCCATCTCAGGCAACCAGCTTGTAACTGATGTCCATTTCAAGCCCACCGACTCCCACAGCTACCTAGAATACACCTCCTCCCACCCACCCTCCTGCAAAAATTCCATCCCCTATTCCCAATTCCTCCGCCTCCGCCGCGTCTGCTCTCACGATAAGACATTCCACTCCCGCACATCCCAGATGTCCAAGTTCTTTAAGGACCGCAACTTTCCCCCCACAGTGATCGAGAACGCCCTTGACCGCGTCTCCCGTATTTCCCGCAACACATCCCTCACACCCCGCCCCCGCCACAACCGCCCTAATGGATCCCCCTCGTTCTCACACACCACCCTACCAACCTCCGAATACAACGCATCATCCTCCGGCACTTTCGCCATTTACAATCCAACCCCACCACCCAAGACATTTTTCCATCCCCACCCCTGTCTGCTTTCCGGAGAGACCACTCTCTCCGTGACTCCCTTGTTCACTCCACACTGCCCTCCAACCCCAACACACCCGGCACCTTCCCCTGCAACCGCAGGAAATGCTACACTTGCCCCCACACCTCCTCCCTCACCCCTATCCCAGGCCCCAAGATGACATTCCACATTAAGCAGAGGTTCACCTGCACGTCTGCCAATGTGGTATACTGCATCCACTGTACCCGTTGTGGCTTCCTCTACATTGGGGAAACCAAGCGGAGGCTTGGGGACCACTTTGCAGAACACCTCCGCTCAGTTCGCAACAAACAACTGCACCTACCAGTCGCAAACCATTTCCACTCCCCCTCCCATTCCTTAGATGACATGTCCATCATGGGCCTCCTGCACTGCCACAATGATGCCACCCGAAGGTTGCAGGAACAGCAACTCATATTCGGCCTGGGAACCCTGCAGCCTAATGGTATCAATGTGGACTTCACCAGTTTCAAAATCTCCCCTTCCCCTGCTGCATCCCTAAACCAGCCCAGTTCTTCCCCTCCCCCCACTGCACCACACAACCAGCCCAGCTCTTCCCCCCCACCCACTGCATCCCAAAACCAGTCCAACCTGTCTCTGCCTCCCTAACCGGTTCTTCCTCTCACCCATCCCTTCCTCCCACCCCAAGCCTCACCCCCATCTACCTACTAACCTCATCCCACCTCCTTGACCTGTCCGTCTTCCCTGGACTGACCTATCCCCTCCCTACCTCCCCACCTATACTCTCTCCACCTATCTTCTTTACTCTCCATCTTCGGTCCGCCTCCCCCTCTCTCCCTATTTCTTTCAGTTCCCTCTCCCCATCCCCCTCTCTGATGAAGGGTCTAGGCCCGAAACGTCAGCTTTTGTGCTCCTGAGATGCTGCTTGGCCTGCTGTGTTCATCCAGCCTCACATTTTATTACCATGATTTCATTTTTCCTATCTTTTATCTTCATATTGAACGGATTTTCCATGATATATTTTCTATTCCTATTCAGGTACGTTTGCCATTGGCCTGACATTAACACCTCTGGTGAACAACAGAAGCATACAAAATGGAATATTACTGAGACTGTGCTGTACTTTTCTTCAGGCCAAAAACTTACCTGAAGTACAAATTTCAAATGAGCCAGTTTGGTCAAATTAGAAATTTTCTCACTAATATTCCAACAGTGTAAAGTTTTGAATTATGTTGTTTTCTTTTGACTTATAAAAGATGATTATGCACTAAACTTTTATAGAAGTTTATAGGGTAAGGCATAAAGACCTCAGGAAATAGGAGCAGGAACAGGCCATTTAGCATCTTGAGCCTGCTCCATCATTCAATAGGATCCTGGCTGGTCTGACACTCTTCACATCCATAAGACCATAAGATATAAATGCAGAATTGGGCCATTCTGCCTACTAGGTATGAAATAACTCCACAGAGGCTGGTATCCCGTCACCAAGTACCCCATTATTTACATGTGGAAAATCCTTGACTGTGGTCCGGCTCCCTCACAGCCAGCTCTCAGTGTCAGAATGTTTGGTATTCCTCATTTTATTTGTTAGCCAGTGCTCCCTGATTGGACCAGAATAACAGCCCCAATCAGGGAACCTGTATTCCATGAGGTCCACCTGGCTAATACGTTTCTCAACCCCATTCTCCTGTTTTCTCTCCGCAAGCTTTGATCCTTTTACTAATCATCAATCTATTTATCTCTGTCTTAAATACACTCAGTGATATGGCCTCCGCAACTCTCTGCAGCAATAAATTCCATGGATTAACCACCCTCTGGCTGAAGGAATGTCTTCTCATCTCGTTTCTAAAGGGTCGTCTCTTCACCCTGAGGCTGTGCTCTCGGGTTCAAGGTTCTCCTACTAATGGAAACATCTCTATCTCCACTTTTCTGCATAGATTCTTGATCAGTCAGGGAACTATCTCAGCATTAAATAGCACTCAAAGACTGTGCCCCCAGCTCTCTGTGGCAAGGAGTTCCAAAAACTCTCAACTCTCCCAGAGAAGAAAGCTCATCCGATAATTGCTCACACGCAGGGTTAATGTCTTTTGGGGTTTTGGTCAATTGTTAAATTTGTTAGATCCTTTGATCCTAAAACAACCTGTAAATGTGTATTGCCCTGAGCATAAGCCTCAGGAAATAGGAGCAGGAACAGGCCATTTAGCATCTTGAGCCTGCTCCATCATTCAATAGAATCCTGGCTGGTCTGACACTCTTCACATCCGTAAGACCACAAGATATAAAAGCAGATACATTATGATTCCATCTGAGAGAACCCAAATTGATAAGCTCCCAGGTGAGCAGGGAAGAACTGGCTCCCCTCCATTACACATCATCTTCTCAGCTGGGAGCAGCAAGGTGAATTTACAGAAGATCCTTTCCCCTACACTACATTTTCAGACCGAAATGAACATATGTTTTAAAAGGAGCCAATTTAACCGCAATGTCTTAAATAAACAAGAGTGACTATGTTAATTACTAAATGCAAGAAAGATTCATAATACAGCATACATAAACACAGATTAGAAAAATGAATTGATTCGGCCAGCTAGCTCCTTCTAGCCCTCAGAGTGTGGCTCAGTCTTTTCCTTCTACACATGGATAACTAGGGAATAGTTATTCAATCATGACCTTCACGGCACAATGACACTCCAAGGCTGGTGCACATGAAATCACTAAGTGCCACTAGTGCACTGCAGTACAGTTGGAAGTGTCTTTTTAACTCATGTCCTTGGGTATGCTTCAAAGTGAAAATCACACAATGTGTCTACAATTTGGGATATAATCCATGGTGGGTGGTTTACTGTGAAGCAGGGGATCATTAGCCTCTCATTATCTTCATATTCATAACAGATCTAGTTTGTTTGAAGTTTTTTGACCCTGTTGGTGTAATATTCCATGCATCTCTCTGTCTGTGTGACCACTTAATTTATATCTGCATCTCTTTTGAGCTGTATGAGATCTCTTTTCAAAAGCAACTTTGGAATTTGAAGTTAACAATGTCCACAGTGCTTTACACTTTATTACTGGTACTGTTATCATCATTGTCACGCTGTGCAGAACGTATATTTGTATGAACTGTCCATCAGGAGATTCTTTCAAGTTCTCTTCTCATTCATTCACGGGATGTGTATGTTTGGGTACATTATCATTTGTTGCCCATTCCTAAATGCCCCAAGAGCAGTTAAGAGTCAACCATATTGCTGTGGACCTGGAGTCACATGTAGCCAGATCAGGGAAAGGATGGCAGCTTTTCTTCCCTGAAGGACATAAGTGAACCAGATGGGTTTTATGACCATTAACAGTGGTTACATGGCTGCCATTGGCTAGCTTTCGGATGCTGAATTCAGATTTCCACCCTAGTGGGATTAGAAACCATGTGCCCAGAATATTAGCCTGGGTTACGGGACCAGTTGCGTTATCACTACTATTACTTCCTTCCCGGGAATTTCATTTTTTCAGTTTTTAAAAAAAAACGAAATCAATTTGAAAGTTTAAATACTGATTGTGTTTCAATATTTCTTATTCTATATCTTTATGGAATCTGAATTTTCATCAAATTGTTAGCCTTCCCACTTCACTCCAGCTGCAGAAAGCTCCTTACCTATAAACAGCCACTGGTGCTATCTGCACATTCACTGACAGTTTATTTCATTCTTTCATGAGATGTGGGCATTGCTGTCGCTGCACATCCCTGACTGTCCTTGAGAAAGTGGAAGCGAGCCACTTCCTTGAGCTCCTGTAGTGTATCCTCACTGTGTGGGGAGGGAGTTCCAGGATTTTGTCCCAGTGACAGTAAAGATTTTTATGAAGAAAATTTGACTCTGAGACATATAAGGGAATATTGAGACCAAAAGCTTGGCCAAAAGAGAGGTTTTAAGGAGAATTTTAATGAGCAGTAGAGACTTGCAGAGTTTTAAGCAGTGGGTTTTAGCTTATGGTTACTGTAGCTCGAGGTGGAGCTGATGGTGTAGTGGTAGGTCACTGGGCCTAGTCATCCTGAACTGAGAAAATGAAATTGAATCCCACTATAGCAGATGAGGAAACTGGAGTTTAATCATGATCTGGAATTAAGAAAAGAACTAGTCTATTGGTGACCACAAAAGATTGTCATAAAAGCTATCTAGTTCATAAATGCCCTTTGGGGAAGGAAACTGCCACCCCTTACCTTGTCTGGTCTACATGTGGCTCCAGGCCCACAGCAAAGTGATTGACTTTTCACTGCCCAATGGCCAGTAAGGGATGGACAATAAATGTTACGTAGCCAATCAGAGATGCTCACATCCTCGGAATGAATAAAACTGGTGCAGCAGTCAGTGATGGAGTAAGTAAGATGCCTAACAGACTCAAATTGGTGGACAGCAGAGTTTGCAAAGTGCTGTAGGGTTGCAGAGATTAGGAGGAGTGATCCCATAGAAGATGAAAAAACCAGGAGGAGAATATTAAAACCGAGCGGCTGATGAACTGGATGCCAATGTACATCAGGAATCTCAGGGCAAATGGGAAAGGGGAATTGGTTCAAGTCACGTGGCAGCAAACTTTTGAATGACCCCACACTTATCAAAACAAGAATGTGGAGGAAATGGTTTTCTGATGTTACATTGTTACACTTTTGACACCATCCACAGATGTCCAACATCATAGGCAGCATGATGGCTCAGTGGATAGCATTGCTGCCTCACAGTGCCAGGAATTGGGGCTCAATTCCACTCTCGGATGATTGTCTATGCAGAGTTTGCACATTCTCCCCGTGTCTGTGAGTTTTCTCCCACAGTCCAAAGATGTGCTGGTTAGGTGGACTAGCCACGGGAAATAATGCATAGTATCTAGGGATGTGCAGGCTATGTGGATTAGCTGTGGAAGATGTGGGGTAGGTCTGGGAGGGAGGCTTTTCAGAGAGTCAGTAAGAACTCGATCAGCTGAATGGCCTGTTTCCATACTGTAGGAAGTCTATGATCAACACTTGATAAATTAAGGACTGACATAGTGTGTAATGTGACATCTTAAGGAAGAGAATAGCCAGCCTCATTGTTTTTCGAACTTTTTTATGAATGAGAAAGTTTAACTATCAAGGCAGTACATGTGCAGATTTTCCACAGGAGCTAATTAACCCTTTGACCTTACCAGAAATTTACAGCAAAAGCTTTCAGTGAATCATAGTTTCTGATGAGGTCAGCAGTTAATGAGCTAAACATTAATAAACTTTATAAAATGCATGTATACTAATTTTATCCTTTGATCCTTTTTTGAGGACAATGTGCTCCTTTGAACTTTTACAATATATACTCTTTCCATTAAAGAATAGCTCTGAAAATGATTTCTGCAGCTTGCTTTTATTGAACATTAAGTAGAGGTACATCAATTTAACAAGCTGTAAGGGTTGATTGCCAACGTTGTGAGATGTCAATCTTTTGTTCCTGTTATGCACAGCAAATCTTCTCAGTCATAGTGTAATAAGGCAATGCCAAGCGAACAGCACACCATCCCCTGGTGGGAGGGAAAGAGAGTGATTGCCCTATTTACTCCGACAATGAGTGAATGATCAAGCTTTGGGAACATGCCAATTTGACTCTCAGTCTGCTTTAGAAATAATCATGCCTTGATTGATGTTTAACCCAACTAAACAAACTGTGCATTGTTGTACAACAGCAGCCCTGAGGTGAAAGATCTTCTCTATTCCACAATGTGTGCCAATGGCAGCCACAGCAGTTGCCCCATTAATTGCTACAACTGGCAAAACGGATGCCAACAATACCATTTGCAGACGGTCTGTTGTTACATATGGAAATTCTAATCCTTGGTCTGAACAGAGAGGCCAACACTTTCCCTTGCACAGGTCTGTTTGCACCCCTTCTCACTCAATGAAAGATCCCAGTTAGATGAATTTCTAACTTTGTAGCATCTGTGCCAATGATTGAAAGGTTTCTTTGTGATTTCTGAGCCATGTTCGGTTGCTCCATTGTTTGCATTTACTTCACTGTAAATATGGAGCCAATTGATTCTACCTCTACACTGGCTGTCAGAGAGAATTTGATGCAAAATTGAGGTCAAAAACTGTGGCTGTTGGAAATTGAAAATAAAAGCCTAAAATACTGGGAACTGTCATCAGATGGAACAGCATCTGTGAGAGTTACAATGGCTTCCCCTCTCATTTAGCAGCAGTCAGCCAATTGGCTATATTTACCAATTCTTCAAATCAGTTCACCTGCAAGCCGTCTAAAACATGGGCAGAGTGTGGATCGACAATCACCAATACACATGGCATTAATTCTCACTGCATTGTCTCCAATTATAATTCCAAACTACGATGGATCTATACACACAGACAAGTTTGACACTATCAACTGAATGCTATAAAGTAGACTATGCCTTTGTTAAATTTATATTCTTTTTTCTCCTTTAACTCCAGAACGATGTTGGAGGACAACGCAGCCTCATCAATAAATGGACCACATTCCTTAAAGCCCGCCTGGTGTGTTCTGTCCCAGGTCCTGACGGAGTTGACACTTATTTTGATGAACTGCGTAAGTAAAAATTTCACTGCAGAACTTCATTGGATTTGCTCTTTGCAAACAGTATGGAATTATAATCAACAACTTCTTTACAATTCATCGCCGGGCTGGTCAAAGTTGAAAAAGTGCTCCTTGAAGGTGTACACAGGCGTGTCTGACAGATTTAACAATTGATCACTTTTTAAATGGAAATGCTTCTGAAAGTCAGTGCTGAAGGAGTGTTAAACCCCACCTGATCTGATGATGCTACACAGTCTTTGAATGAAGAAGGAACAAGGTCCCAAACAAGTCCAAAGGTGTGCAAACTGGGTGGATTAGCCATCATAAATGCAAGATTCTGAAAACAGGATGAGGGTAGTGGGTCTGGGTGGGATGTTTTTTGGACGATTGGTGTGGACGCGATGGGCCAACGATCTCTTTCCACACTGTGGGGATTCTACGATTCTTAGTTATGCCTCGTGCCACTCCTGGCAGTCTTTGTTTGTGTGCCTAACTAATCAGTGTCACTTGTACTGGTTGCTATCGTGCAATTTAACTACATTGATTTGAGTAAGACAAGTGCCTCTTCTCATGTCAACTCCATGGTAGTTTACTCATTACCAATACTAACTGATAGAGCCTCAGATGCAGCATAGAAAGGAAGGTTAATGGCAGCAGTTTATCCCAGCCACCCTGGTCGCTAGTGCAGCAGATGACCAATCTGAGTCTCCATTGAGCTGTACAGAGAGATTTAAAGGAGCAGGATTGCTTAATGACACTGATAACTCATGAAATTATTAGGATTGTAGTTTTATGATTGACGGTCTTTCAATTCAAATGTAACTGCAATCCAGTTACCCTTTCAGGGCTTCCATTGTCAGGGGTACAAGATCCCACAAAGCTCCTTCTCCCACTTCTCTCCAGGCTGTCCTTTGGGTGATGATGGATGTGTTACACTCTTTGTTATGCCTATCTGCTCAACTGATCTTGATGGGGTCAGAATCGGTCAGGTCAAAATTTTAATAACTAAGGTCACAAACGTTTTCTGAGTGAAAAAAATAAAAGACAGGCGACAGAGTTCTGAGCAGTGAACATATTTCATCAAACTACAGTCCTGGAATGCTCAGTGAATTATAGTCCAGCTGTCAATCTTGCAAAAATAATAATTGACCATATCTCTCCTTCCAAAAATGTCATCGGAATGTGCGGCATAAATAGATGTCAAGCAGTTCAGATGGTGTTGAATATATTTCTGAGTTAGTACACTGGAAAGCCGATGAGTAATCTGATAGCAATATTCCTAATCCCTTTAGCTGTTAATAATTTCTCTGTTTTTCAGTCTCCTGTGCCCAATACACTTAGGTGATTATCTTGAAGTGCTGAGCAGTCTGAACCGTTTCTTTGGGCGCTGCTAATCCTGTTGTCAGTTTTTGAAGGAGATTTGCTGTCTTCTTTTTAGTTTATTGTGACACTCTGAGTTGTGGAATCAGCAGCCTTACTAAAGATTAGTATCTTACAGTGGGAGCAGGGCAAGACCAGGGGCTCTGATCAAAGGCCCTTCAGGAGTATGGCACACAATGGGGCAACAATGTCCTTATATTGATTACAAACTGGCATGATAATAGGCCAATTAAACAGTGTTTAGAAGCTGTCCATTGATAGGAAAGAATCTAACACATTTCTGCCTGTCAAATTACTAATTTTCATGACTTCATTATTCTTTGCAAAGAGGACGTGTTTCTGCTCCATACAAAAGACGAAAGGAATCCTATTGTTTATGGAGTCTTCACGACTACAAGGTAAACATTTATTGATATTACACAAATTATTAGTGTGTATTTTCCAATCTGGATACAGAGATCTAACTTAAATGTGTTTTGAGTTAAATATTTTCTTAACTGACCATTTGTTTCTTCTATTGTCAATCTTCCTTTTCAAATTATGATGGGATTTGAGATAGAAAATAGTGAAAGCTTGTTTGAATTGGATGATGAGTTGGCACAATGGCTGATAAACAAAGTTTTTTTCACAATAAAAAGAATGTTGTTAAGTTTTTTTCTTAAACCACACGGTGACCGTAGCATAAATAATCATTTACCAAAGTTGACTGTTTGGAAGCTACAACATTTCAAAACACAATTTGGGAAATATTTTGACGTTAGCAAAACGTTATAAAGCTAGTAGAAAAAATGTGGAGAAATGGATTAGTGTGTGGTAAATTGGCCAACTGGCAGGCATGTGCCCATTGAATTCTCTGCAGATCCATCATGGCTTTTAAAAGTTTTATAAAATCTCCTCTTGGCCTTCTTTCCAAAAAAAAACAATCCCAGCTTCTCTGTCCTATCCTTAGGACTGAAATGCCTCAATCACTTAAACATCTTCTGCACTCTCCCCAACGCATTCACATCCTATATGCAGTGTGACTACCCACAACTGTACACAATATATGATCTGAAGTCTAACATGTATCTCATACAAAGTCATCATAACCTTCCCTAGGTCTTGTACCCTAAACTCCTATATTGGAATTTAGATTATTTTATGCTTTATTGATATCCCTCTACATGACCGGCAACATTTAATACTTATGTACATAAGCACATCCAAGTCTCTGTGCTCCTACACCCTTTAGAATAGACCCTTTGTTTTATACTGACTCTCTTTGATGTACCAAAGTTCATCATCCACACTTCTGCACAATGAACTTCATTTATCCACTATCATCCCACTCCACCAAAGTCCTTCTGAAATTCTATACTGTTCTTTGCACAGTCTATAATTCCCTCAAATTTGTGACAGCCACAAACTTTGAAATTGTCCCTTGTATTTCTTGATCAATTTCTTGATCATTTCAGGAAAAGCAATGTTCTGATACCAAACCCTGAAGATTTATGAATGATCGTATGATGAAGGCACTCCTCATAGCAGTGATTATAAGATAATTTAATTTTGCATTCATTTTAAGGGAAAGAAATGTGGCTACAAGACTAGACTTTTAAACTTCAATAAGGGCAATTATAGAAGCATGAAAGCAGAGGTACCGAGTGAACTGGTAAACCAGGTTAAAGGATAGGCCTGTAGTTATATAGTGGCAAACATTTAGGAAATATTTCAGAATCCAGAAAATTGATGCATTCCAACAAGAATGGTCAATTATAGAGAAAGGGCCCATCGTCTGTGGTTGCTGCAAAAGGTTAAACATAGTATCAAAATTAACAACAAACATATAATTGCACAGTGATGTGTGCAGGCCAGGTGATTGGACAGAAAATTAAAAACAGCAATGAATGTCTAAAAATTTCATACAACAGAGAGAAAACTACAATATGAAGAAGCTAGCTAGAAATATATAAAATAGATAGTTGATGTTTCCACTGATATTTAAAAAGAGAGAAGAATTTGCAAAATGAATTTTGGCTCTAGGATTGAGGAGATGTCAGATTGAACCAGTACTTAATATCAGTATTCTCTGTGGAGGATACATGGAATGTCCCTGAAATAACGGTAAAATCTTGAAATGGGAGTAACAGAAGAACTCAAGAAAATTACAGTAATCAGGGACTGGTAACGGAATAAATTGTTGACACTATGGGGCCGACAGTGTCCAGGTCTCAATAGACTTCAATCCAGGGTCTGAAGGAAATGGCTAACTTGATTGTTGCTGAGTTAGTTTTAAATTTTCAAAATTACCTAATGGGGTAAGATTCTATTAGATTGTAAATTGGCACATGCAACCCTTTCATTCAAAAAGGGAGCAGGCAGCAATCTGAAAAACAACAGATCAAGTCAGCTCAACATCTGTCATAGGAAAATGTCAGAAGCTATCATTAAAGATATTATAGCAGGACACTTTGGAATAAGAAGTAATCAGGCAAAGTCAACTTCATTTTGTGAATGGGAAATCATCTTTAACCAGGTTATTGGAGCTCTCTGAGGAGGTAATGTGTGTTGTGGATAAAGGGGAACCAGCGAACAATCAGAACTTGGATTTCCCAAAGGCTTTTGATAAGGTGCCACATCAAAGTTAATTGCAGAAGCTAAAAAGTTGTGGTGCAGGTGTAACAAACTGGCATGAATGAAAGATTGACTGTCTAATAGGAAACAGAGAGTAGGCATGAAAGGATCACTTTCTAGTTGTCAACATGTCAAGAGTGATGCCACGGGGGCCAGTGCTGTGACCACACCTGCTTACAGTTTCTGTAAATGATTTAGATACAGGGACAAAAGGGATAGTTCCTAAATTTGATGATAGTAAGGTACATTGTGAAGAGAGCAAAACGAAGCCACAAAAGGAGATGAACAGATTAATTCAGTGATAATGGGAACTGCAGATGCTGGAGAATCCAAGATAATAAAATGTGAGGCTGGATGAACACAGCAGGCCCAGCAGCATCTCAGGAGCACAAAAGCTGACGTTTCAGGCCTAGACCCTTCATCAGAGAGCTCTGATGAAGGGTCTAAGCCCGAACGATCAGCTTTTGTGCTCCTGAAATGCTGCTGGGCCTGCTGTGTTCATCCAGCCTCACGTTTTATTATCTTGAACAGATTAAATGAATGGACAAAGGTCTGGAAAGTGAACTGTAATATGAGAAAATGTTTAGTTGTCCATTTGGCAGCAAGAGTGAAAAAAGAAATACGTTATCTAAATGGTGAAAGATTGCAGAGCTCTGAGATGCAGAGGGATCTGGTTGTTTTAACGCACAAATCACAAAAGGCTATGCAGTAGCAAGTATTTAAGAAGACTAATCGAGTATTATCATCCACTGTGAAGGGAACTGATTGTAAAAGTAGCGAGGCTATGCTTCAGTTATAGAGGATATAGATATGATCATGTCTAGAGTATATATTCTCTAGTGGTCACCTTATGCATGGAAGTGCTTACAGTTAACTGCATTGGAAACAGCTCAGATTAATAGCTGAAATGGTGGATTGTCATATCTGCAAAGGTTGAACAAGCTGCAATTGTGTCTACTAGAGTTTAGAAGATTGTGAGGATTCTAGACAGGGTAGGTGTTGAAAGATGGTTCCTCGTGAGACATTCTAGAACTCAGAGGCAAAGTGGAAAATAAGTTATCACCCAGTTAAAATAGAAATGAGAGACTTTTTTTCACAGACAATCATGAGCCATTAGAACTTCATTCCTCGTAAGATAGAAGTGGGTCTCTGATTTTTTTTATGGCAGAGTTAGATTCTGGATTATCAAGGGAGTGAAAGGTTACTGGAGTAAGCAAGAATGTGGAGTAATTCGACTAGTTATAATCTTATCGAATGATAGAGCTAGCTGAAAAGGCTGAATGTCTCTCATATGTATCATTGTGTAAAAGGAAAGAGTATCAATCCAACATATCATTGGATAAACTGATGCGGACATTCAAAAAGAAATGTATATTGGGAAAGGAAAATGTATTTATAATATTTGCACAAAGATTAATATAAGCTACAATGTTATACATTGGTCCTTTGGTCCAGTGAGCTTTTCCCATTATTCATCTTATGGTTGGAACTGTCAAAAATAAAGATTTTTAATTTGTTAAAACTATCATGAAACTTTGTGAAGCAAGACAATTTATTTCATCAATTGATGCGTTTATTTTTGATACCATATATCACTTTGATAAGTTTAGAGAATTCACTTCAATTTGGTTTTCCGGAATTGTTTCTGTCATGTTGCACTTTGGGTTTATATTTGAGATTCTGTATTCAAGAGGATTTTGTATATTGCCTCATGTCCTCTGGGTATCCAGCCCACACAGTGAGATGAAAGTCTCTCTGTTTCTCTTAACCATCTGTTGAAGTTTAGGATAAATTCCACATCTCGACGTTGATTATCACATAATCAGGTCTCTCACTCACTGCTGCCATCGTGATACTAAACAGAGCAATGGGAAAATCTCACACTGGTGCACTAATAGGTGCTATGTTGAGGTTGAGGGTTATGTTGGGTTAGGGAGGAGAGCAGAAGGAGATTTGCTCTACAACTGAACTGCAATATGCCTGACAATTGCTCGATGCTGAGAAGAAACCCACAGAGTGGGAACTATGCTCTGATCTTCCAGCAGATCTCCTGTTGCATGAGTTTAATGGGAATCTTTTAATTAATAAGTTGCATTTTAATTTTTGAGTGTGAACGTATTTATATCTGGTGTTATCCTAGTGTTCAACAGTGTTCATGAGTGTTCGACATAGAGTTATAAATGAATAATCCACACAAATCTCCAGTTGAGTCAGTGTCTATCATTTACTGCATTGATTACTTTTGACCTCTGTCAGAAAAAGAAAGAAAAGTAAGAATACATTTATTTACTGAAAGCAAAAACTACTAGAAATCACAGCTAATGTCAGCTCTGAAGAGTCATCCAGACTCAAAACGTTCACTTGCTCTCTCTCCATGGATGCTGCCCGACCTGCCGTGATTTCCAGCATTTTTTTGTTTTCAGTACAGATTCCAGCTTCTGCAATAATTCCTGCCTAAAATGAATTTATTTAGCATTGTCACAACCTCAGGACACTCTAAACAATTTTACTGGCAATGAGGCTTCTTTTTAAAGTCCACTCCCTGCTGTCATAAGAAAATACAGCACTGAACCGCAGACCAACCTTCCAAAAGGAACAATATGACAATGAACAGAAAATCTGTTCTCTTTGATGGATAAATATGAGTCAGGTTATCATGGAGAAGTCTCATACTCTTCTTTGAATTTGTGCTATGGCATCATGCCCCTCCACTGGAGAGACTTAATAAAGCCTTGGCTCAATACCTCCTTGGCACTGCCCTGGAGTATCAGCAGAGACTTCTTTTGTACTCAGCCTCCAGTGTGCGAATTGAACCTGCAACACTTGCAGTCAATAGTCAATGGTAAGAATGCAACAGCTGACAGTGCCATAAAGCTGCTTCCAAAAATAAATCCCAATCTCCCTGAACTGAACTGGCTCCTAAACTGTTCTTGTGGAATTGAATCAGGCAGCTTTCAGGTGCTCAGATGTCCTCCTAAAGCAAGTGAATTTGGTTAGTACAATGTCTTCCATCGGCTGTGGAACTGCAGTGTCAGATTAATTGGCAACTGCTTGGAAATGGTGCTGTTCCCATTCACACAACACAAACTGCTTCTCAATACCCACTGCTTAAAGCTTATCATTTGATGCAGATGGTACCCAGTGCCATACTTGTATGGTACAAGCACTCTGCCCACAGATATGCCATTTGAAGCACAAACCTAACTGCTCTCCCATTAT
Organism: Stegostoma tigrinum; assembly: GCF_030684315.1. Classification (NCBI taxonomy): domain Eukaryota; kingdom Metazoa; phylum Chordata; class Chondrichthyes; order Orectolobiformes; family Stegostomatidae; genus Stegostoma; species Stegostoma tigrinum. The sequence continues at coordinate 1,809,315 of NC_081378.1, read as the reverse complement.
TATTTAACACAAGGGGGATGACAATGGGCTGGTGATATTGTTTTTTTATTTTTATCCATTGACCCAGATAATGTTCTAGGAACCTGGTTCAAATACCGCTGAAGGCCATGCTGGAATTTGAATTCAATAAAAATCAGGAATTAAAGAAGCTAATGATGACCATGTAACTGTTTCCAGTTATCAGGGCAAAACCCATCAGGTTCAGTAATGCCCTTTAGGGAATGAAACTGCCATCTTCACCTGATCTGGCTTACAGTGGACACTGGACCCACAGCAATGTGGGTGATTCTTAACTATCCACTGGGCAATTAGGAATGGGTAATAAATGTTGGCTGTGTCAATGATTGTAACATCTATTTGACATGAACCTCATTTTCATGACACAATACGAAAGAATCTCTAAAAATGGCATGTCTAACAATGTAAGAGCACAGCGTTGCCAATTTAAACATGTATTGTGTTTTATTTTACTCAGTTCAATCTTTAAGGGCTCTGCAGTCTGTGTGTACAGCATGGCAGATATTCGTGCTTCTTTTAATGGACCGTACGCTCACAAGGAAGGACCTGACCATCGCTGGGTGGAGTATGATGGAAGGATCCCTTATCCACGACCTGGGACAGTGAGTACAGTTCGGAGGAAGCATTGTTTTTATTTACAGTGTTAAGGACAGGGTTTGTCATTGTTAGCAGTGGCTTCAGTGATGAGTGAGAATTAGTCTCATGTTGCTCGAGGCAGCGTGGGAACTGCTGTTTTATCAATCCCTGTAGGAACACAGATGTGAAGTAAACTACACAATCTGCAGTGACTGCATATGTAGAAATAAATCATTTTTTCATTTACCTTCAAGAGGCTTTCTGATAGTCATAGAGTCATTCACCCTATTGATCTGCAGCAACCTATCTGCATTCATGTTATTAACATATTTCAAGAAGAGCAGTTTCTGAATACCTTTATGGAAAAGCAACCATAATAAGGTCATTTGTCTGAATTAATTTCTTTGCTTCAATGACAGATTTCTATATTTTATTCATTCATGAGATGTGGGCATTGTTGGCTGGACCAACATTTGTCACCTGTTCTTTACTGCCCCTTGAGAATGTGATGGCGAGCTGATTTTTTGAACACAGTTGAGTGGCTCACTACATCGTTGCAGAGGCTAATTAAGACAAAACTGTGGGTGGCATATTGCCCCCTGCAGGTGTGGCATGGCAGACAGCAGCAGGACAAACAACCAGGTGGTTTGGTACCATTGAGATAGTCAACCCCTTTCCTCAACATCAGCAATGAAGTTTCGGACATGAAGTTTCTTGGGGAATCTTCCTGAACTGCCACCAATGAGGGCCCTTAATTGGCCAGTTAAAATCACATGAGGGTCTCCTACCACCACTAGCCTGTCTGGTGGGCTGCCGCAATCTGCTGAAAGCTACCGCTCCCTCCCCTTGCCTCCAAAATCTCTCCCTGAAACCATAATCCATAAAAATCTCCTTTCTTCCCACTGCAGTCCCTCATGGCTGCACAGCCTGGGTCCCTGGTTCCTGGGAGGTGCCAGCCTCTGACAGGCAGCTTCTGACAGGGGCACAACTCAGCGTCGGGGCCCAGACAGGTCAAGTTCTCAAGTGGCTGACCCATGTTTGATGTGGCAGGCTTTCCTGCTGTTTACAGTCACCGTGTAAGTGCTCAGCACACACTGAGTGTGTGCAGCAGTAAATCACAGCCCACATTGCTACGGTGTTCTTCGCTCACTGATACAGGTCTACCACTCACCTATTGAGCATTGTAGTTCCAGATCGTTCTACGTGCAACAAGCACCACCTGTTCTTTATTCCTGAACTAGTAAATCTGAAAGTTGATCAGCAGCATTGTGCACTTCCAGAGCAATCGAGCCTTTCATTAAGAAGTGAAGTAAATGATTGCAAATATTGGAAGACTGCTCAGAATAAATCTCATTGTTCCACAAATGTGTTGTTGCCGAGCCATTAGCTCATTGATCTTTCCTCTGCTTTGTTTTCATTCTTTTTTCTGAACTGTCTGATCGCTCTGTCAAAATTTAGGCAGGCTGAATTTAAGGTGGAGACAATTAGTCTTTATGCCCCTATACATACAGTTTCCATCACATTTTCTTCCTTAAGGTGCATAAGATTGGCTGTGAGTCAATTTTGAAAAGACCAGCTTACTTTTGATAGATTAATTTTATTTGGGATGAATATTGAGTGAATATCTTGGCATTTTGCTTGTTTTATAAGGGCAGGAATGATTGCATTTCTGTTACATTGGACATATTTTGATCTGTCTTGAAAATTTGATGTACTTGAGCAAGATTTCCTGAACTCAAGAGTCACTGAAAATGTTTATTGACATTCTTTAAAATTATTTTGGTTTGGAAAAATGTCAGATTGGAAATAAGATTCACTTCTGCTGTAGTGAAAATAACTTGTCAAAGTTATTTCTCCCAGAACAGCAGTGCTCGATCTGTGAAGAATTTGTGTAATGTTTGATATTAATGTAGCAGCTGTTACACAGTTAATAATAGGTGACATATTTCTGCTCTGTTATACTGATGGTTTTCTTTAATCGCTCTTAAGGGAACTGTAAAATGTGTTCAATTTGGAGTTGATAGCTTTATAATTAGGAATTAATGAATCTACGGTTGAACAGGATTGGACAAATATCTTGGGAAGGGGCACACCTGACCACACCTGCAGTTAATAATACAATCCAACATTCACACTTCCAGGACAATTCCTTTCCTCCTGGTTTTCAACCAAATGTTTTGTTTCTTACAAAGGACCATCAGCACTTGACACATTTAATCAGTGAGCCACTTCCTTTCTCTCTCGTTACATGTTATGAAGTGGATTCAATAATTGACAGTAACCTTTTGTTTGGGCTTCCTGTAATAAAACTGATTATCCCCAGGATATTCTGGAAACAGTTCTGCTGTCAGGGTGGTTTATCAAGACATTTGGAGAGATATTGGAGCCTATTTTAAATGCTAGAGTCAGATGTTATTATGGTAGCAACATTCTGAAATGAGTTCTGAAGAAGGGTCCCAACCCGAAACATTGACTCACCTGTTCCTCTAATGCTGCCTGACCTGCTGTGCTCCTCCAGCTTCACACTGTATAGACTCTGAAATGATACTGGGTCACACAAAAGTTAAAGATACAGTTGTTATAGTCCAATCAGACCTTAGGACTGGTCTTGCATTAGAGAGATACAGATGACGAGTGGTGGATTGTATGGATTAACCTGAGGGTGACCATGAGGTTGAGAAGGAAATGCCTTCATCCTCACCTCAGCCAGTGGGTGTGGGAATCGAACCCATACTGTTGGCGTTGTTCTGCATCACAATCCAGCCATCCATCTAACTGAGGGGCATTGAAACTCTAGCCACGTGTACTGTGCACAGAGGTCGACGAAAGATTATTTTTATCACATGTAGTTTGGGTTCTCATGAGGTGCAAGAGAGCCTGACAGCAGCTTCGAGGTCGGAATGTGTCACCTAACTAAGAGTTCATTCAGGGAATGTGCCTGTTCTCGCTCCTCTGCGGGAAGTGGGTGCTGGATAATTTTGTCCCTGGCTCAGCCATGTCTGGGAATGTAGGGTGACGGCCATGAATCACTACAACATGTTAATGATGTTGGGCCTTTAAAAATCTCGAGCCTCATGGTAGTAATAACAGGTAGCCAGCTGATGCGTTCTCCCTGGGAACATCACTACATGGGTTGATTAAAAAAAACCTACACTTGAAATTCTAACACTCACCTTAGCTCTGTAGAAGAAAAAAAAATCACGATATCTGAAAAGTCAGAGTTTGTAGTCAAGAAGTAGAGTTTACTTCCAGTAAAACTATCATTGCCGTTAACGTTGTGGACATGAGAACAGCTTCTAACATCAACAGTGCCAAAACATCTGTAGCATTTTCATTATTTACTTCATAACCAGAGTGGTTGAACAATACAAAGGAGGAAATGAGCTGTGTAACTAGGCTGAGTGCAAATTCTCAGTAAAAGTGGGGTGGGGGGGACCTGCCCCCATAATCTCACTCTGATTCTGTGTCTGAGATTTTTCAGTTTTCATCCCTAGCAGCTATTGGCTTTTTGCCTGCTGTAGCCATGGATACCAACTAGCCTCAGGTACCCTGTCTAATTGACTTTTGTGATCTCAGTCAGTGAATTGCAGCAGGCCCCGGGAGCTCTGAAAGTGTCCCAGCCAAGCCCAGAAGATCCCTTTGTTTGTGCCTAATGGGTCTTGGCCCAGGCTGATGATGAGAGGGAATTCAGCTCATTCTTTCCTTTTCCTCTCTTGCTTCAATGAGAGCAGTTTCATTCCCTCCTCAATGAGGTCAAATATTTCACAACAACTGAGTTGCTACCTTCTCAAATTCCTCAGTACACACTTGCCAGAGACATGTGTGTGTTTTTTTTTGTGTGTGATGCTAGCTTGTCCTTTTCAGAAAATGGTTACAGCACTAAAGGTCATTTGACTGACCCAGCAAAATGCAGCCCCTCCAGCTGTTACTTGATATCACATGGGCTGAATGGAATTGGCTGAAGACTAGTATCTGTAATGCTGGGGATCACTGGAGGAGGCCGAGATGGATCATCCACTTGACACTTGTGGCTGAAGATTGCTGCGAATGCTTCAGCCTTACGTTTCGCGCTGAAGTGCTGGGCTCTTCCATCATTGCGGATGGGGATATTTGTGGAACCTCCTCCTCCAGTGAGTTGTTTAATTGTCAACCACTATTCACAGCTGGATAAGGGAGTACTGCAGAGCTTAGATCTGGTCCATTGGTTGAGGGATTGCTTAGCTCTGTCTATCACTTGCTGCTTTTGCTGTTTGGTTTGCAAGTAGTCCTGTTTGGTGGGTTCAGCAGATTGACACCTCATCTTCAGGCATGCCTGGTGCTGCTCCTGGCATACTCTCCTGCACTCTCTGTTGAACCAGGGCTGATCTCTGGCCTGATGGTAATGGTTGAGATGGGGGATATGCTGGGCCATGAGGTTATAGATTGTGCTGGAGTACAATTCTGCTGCTGTTGATGGCCCACAGCATCTCGGGGTACATGACACTTGAGTTGCTAGATCTGTTCGAAGTCTGTCCCTATTAGCATAGTGATGAGTTAATTTGATTTATTAGTATCAAATGTACTGAGGTTGAGTGAAAAGTATTGTTTTGCATGCTAGCTAACCAGACAAATCATACCTTAAAAACTGAAAGAACTGTGGATGCTGTAACTCAGGAACAAAAACAGAAGGAGCTGGAACAGCTCTCAGGTCAGAGTTAACGTTGCGAGTCTGGTGATCCTCAGAACTAATATTTGAGAGGTCCATTCATAATTCTGATAACATCGGGGAAGAATTTCTTCTTGAATCTGTTGGTACGTGTTTATAAACATTTGTATCTTCTGCCCGATGTAAGAGAATATAATCGGGGGTGGGGGTGAGGGGTCTTTGATGTTGGCTGCTTTCCTGAGGCAACGGGAAGTATAGATGGAGCCACTGGAATGAAGGCTGGTTTTCCCAATGGACTGGACTATGTTCACAACTCTGTGATTTCTAATGGTCTTGGGAAAACTAGATGCCATACCCCACTGTGATGGATCCTGGCAGGGTGCTTTCTATGGTGCAACTGTAAAAATTGGACATTCCGAATTTCTTCAGTCTCCTGGGGATGCAGAGGCGTTGGTGTGCTTCCTTAACTGTAGCGTCAATGTGAATGGACCAGGATAGACTTTTGCTGATATTTACTCCCAAGGAACTTAAAGCTCTTTTCCACCTCCACCTCAGCTCCGTTGATACTGACCAGGGCATGTCCTCCACTCCACTTCCTGATGTCGATGTCCAGCTCCTTCATTTTGCTGGCATTGAGGGAGAAATTATTATCTTTGTACTATGCCACTAAATGTTGCCACACAACATGATGGAGGTTATTCTCAATGTAAAGATCTCCACATGGACTGTGCAATGGCCACTCTTACCGATACTGTCACAAACAGGTACATCTGCAGCAGGCAGCTTAGTAAGGAAGAAATCAAGTATGTTTTTCCCTCTTGTTGGTTCCCTCACCACCCACCGCAGACCCAGTTTAGCAGCGATGTCCTTTAAGACCCACCCAGCTCGATCAATACTACTGCTGCTGAGCCACTCTTGGTGGGAGACATTGAAATCCCCACTCAGAGTACATTTTGCATCCTTACTACCCTCAGTGCTTCTTCCAACTGTTGTTCAACATGGAGCAGTACAGATTCATCAGCTGAGGGAGGACAGTATGTGGTAATCTGCAGGATGTTCCCTTGGCCATGTCTAACCTGATGCCAATGGACAGCATGGGCTCTGAGGTCACTGCTGAGGACTCCCAAAGCAAATCCCTCTTGGCTGTGTACCACTGTGCCACCACCTCCAATGGGTCCGTCCTGCCGGTGGGACAGGGTGGACCCAGGGATGGTGATGGTGGTGTCTGGGACATTGTTTGTAAGGTATGAATATGTGAGTATGACTATGGCAGCCTGCTGCTTGATTAGTGTGAGAGACCGCTCTCCCAATTTTAGCACCAACCCCCAGATGTTCACTAGGAGGACTTTGCAGAATTGACTAGGCTGGAGTGCCTAGGTTCTTACCTCCTCTAAGGCTTTTTAGAAGTTTGTTGCAACTATCTGGCTTGCTCAGTCACTTCAGAGGGCAGTTAAGTTTCATTGCTGTGGGTCTCAAATTACATGTAGACCAGACATTAGGGACCCAGACCCATTATTTGTTTTGAGTCACCTTCCTGAAGTGCATTTTTAAAAAAAAACTCATTCATGGGATGACAGCATTGCTAGCTTGGCCAGTGTTTATTGCACATCCCTAATTGTTAAGAGTCAACATTTTTGTGGGTCTGGAGTTACATGTAGGCTAGACCAGGTAAGGATGGAAGTTGCCTTCCATAATTAGTGAATCAGGTGGGTTTTTTTATGACAATCAACAAAGGATTCATGGTCATCAGTTGTCTCTCAATTCCAGATATTTTTATTGAATTTAAATTCTGTCATCTTCCATGGTGGGATTCAAACCCAGGTCCCCAGAACATTATCTGGATCTCCAGGTTAACCAGTCTAGCAATAATGCTACCAGGCCATCGCCTCCCCATCTGACACGACTTCACCCAATTGCGCAGTGCTGGAAGGAGGAAGAATTTCAGAGTTTTGATTTCGCAAGAGTGAAGGAATGGCAAATTGGGGAAAATCAGGATGGCTGTTGCTTGGAAGGAAGCTTGCAGGGGTGATGTTTCTATACTTTTACTGTCCTTGTCCTTGTTGATAGTTCGGGGTTTAGGAGGTGCTGCCAAAGGAGCTTTGTCAAATTGTTGTAGATCATACTTACTGCTGCTACTGAGCATCAGTTTTAGAAAGAGTGAATATTGAGGATGGCAGATACAATGCTAAGCCATTTTCTCCTGGATGGTGTCAAGCTTCTTGAGTGTTGTTGGAGCTGCCCCCATCCAGGCAATTAGGGAACATTCCATCACACTCCCGACTTGTGCCTTGTAGACGGTGGGACAGGCTTTGGGGAGTCAGGAGGTGAGTTACTTGCTCCAGTATTCCCAACCTCTGACCTGCTGTTGTAGCCACTGTATTCGTATGGTGAGTCCAGTTGAATTTCTAGCAAATAGTAGCCCTCAGGATGTTGATAGCGGTGATTCTGTGATAATAATACCGTTGAATTTCAGGGGTCAGATTCTTTCATGCTGGAGATGACAATTGCCTGGCACCCTTGTGGTTTGAATATTGCAAGGCAGGTGTTGTCCAGGCCTTGCTGTGTATGGACATGGACTGTTTCAGTATTTGAGATGAAAATGGTACTGAATGCAGTTAAATCATTGGCAAACATCCTGACCTTGAATTGCAGGGAAGATCATTAATGTTTGGCTGAATGTGGTTGTGCCAAAGACCACATCCTAATGCCCTTTAGATTACATTACCTAACCTTGTTCTTAGTTGTAAAATGTACTGTATTGCAATTCCCTGCACTAAATTTCGACAGCAATGTGTCTGGCCATCCCACCCACTTGCTAATATCTTCCAGTAGCTATTCCTATGATATTTAGCAGGTTTTAAGCCAAAATAATTCACACTTGTAATAACATTCTCTTCATGTCAGTCAGTAGTATGTCAAGGAGCAGACAGAAAAATAGGAAATGATGCATATCTGGGTCAGGAAAATGAAACCATGGTGTGGGAACACCAATGCCACATGCGGTACAGTGGTTAAAGGGAAAAGCTGCTCACTGTCTGTTCTAGACAGCTTAAGGCAAGCAAGAAATATTTTTCACCCTGGTATCGGGGAAGTGTCCATTCTCTCTCTCCATCTCAGTAGACTTTCCTACGTATGTACATTATCGACACTGGCTTTCACCACAACCTAAATTCCACTGTTGAAAGCTTGCTGCATTTTGAAAATGAGAATACGTCGTGTGAATTTCACTTTACCTTCACTAGAATCTTGTCTTATTCATAAAAACTGCTTTTGGTGATGAAGGGATGGATGCCGCAGGGGAAACAGTGCATGAAACAAGCAGGTGTTCGTATTGTAAAGCAGTCTGTATGTCTCAATAGGCAACAGGCTGCTCAGTGCATGGGGACCACTGTGGCTTAACAATTAGGCAGGCATACTGCGGGAGGAGAGTTGAAGAGTTTGAGTCATTTGTACGAATGCGCAAAGTCAGTTCAAGCAACTAGGAAGATGTTCATTTGGGAAGGAACAAGAATTTATATTTGTACACCAACTTTTGTGTCTGAGTTGGTGAGACAAATCTCATTATCTACTTGAGGAAATGCTGAATGTTTTCTCATTCCAAGCTGATACATTTTATCAAGTGAACAATAAAAACACTTGTATATTCAGTAGAATTAAAAAAATTCAGAAGGAAAGTTGAAAGGAGACTGAATGGTTCTGGGATTTTGGTAAGAATCAGTTCAGTTGAAATGATTTTCTTTGGGGATTTTCTGGAAATGGATAGAGAAGACGAACCCGAATATTGAAACAGGGAGGGAATAGAGATGGCACTTGAACTGATGTGGCGAAGGAAGATCAGAGGTTGATGAGAGATCAAAGTCATCCCTCGAAAGTGAAGTAGTTGCTATAGCAACACAACCCATTTGCTGTTTCATCCTGAAAATCTTTTATGCAAAGTAAGTGACATTTGCCAACTTAACAACCACTACACATCAAAATGACTCTTTGCGTAAAAAAAATTTGAATTGTTTCTGAGAGATTCCTAGAAGAATATGTTTTGAATTCCCATATCTGGACATTTGCGTGTGCTCATGCATTTGTCTTTATCTATTGATGTTTCTTGCTGAAATAAGTTGCAATCCTATACAGGCAATTTGTGATGAAATGGAAGAATTACAGCTGCAACATTTTAACTTTACTCTGCCTGACATTGATTCAGGGAAAGACACAACTTGCTGTCATTGAGTTACATTTGTTCCATGCCAGTAGGTAACATTGAAGGAGGCAGACTGAATGGACAAACAATGAGCACACAGTCTGCAGGATTTAACACTAGCCAGCATGTGACAGGCCATGACCACATCATATGGACCTTATCACAGGTTGGCGCTGCTCCAGCTCCCTTGTTTCACTTGATATATGACGGTGCCAAATTTCTTTTCCTTGAGCAGTTTTATATCTACCGTATCAGGTCAGAACTGACAGCCGCATTTTGGTTTGGGTTCAAAGGGTTTGATGCTTAGGGTAATCTAACCTGATTGTTATTGCACTGTATCATTGCCTGTGGTTAGAGCTTATGCAACTGCATATTACTTCAACAAATTTAATGCTTTTGTAGTTTTGGACCACTTCTGTCCCAGTTCATCATTTTGCTGGTACTCTAATAATGATTGAGATGGGAATGTTTTCATCGAAGGGTTGGTATTCGGATGAAGCAGTTTTTAGTGTTACTTCGGTATTCCTGAATAAACACACATTTTTGTCAAAACCTTTTATCTTTCGCTCAACAGGACATTTGCTAAGAAATACCAAAGTAAAGGTAAACCAGCTTATTCTTGCGAAATGTAGAACACAATGTCCAACTGGTTATGATTCTGCAATTGGATAATATTTGCTGAATAATCCTAAGTGTGTGAGGAATTTAACTGGCAGCCAGGCTGGATGTTGAGCTTGTATCAATATATAGTTGTGTATACTGAAAGCTGTATAGATTAATGCACAGGACCTTGACCTTTGCAAACAAAATAAAACTGTACAAACCTTGCACTTATTTCAAATGAACAAAAATGGTGATAACCGTTTTCTGGATCATTTCTCCGGACCATACTTGACCAGAATCAATCTGTCTGGTTTAAAATTTAAACAAAACTTAGCAGTTAACTCTCAGTCATCATAACTGGCTCACCCTCCATTGTAATGCCTCTATCAAACAGAGTCTACTTGTTAACTAATCCACACACTCCTCTTGTGTGGTACAAATGTAGTTCTTGTGAATTGCCCTGATGAGTGCAAAATAAAATGCTTTGACAAATGTGTCTTATTTCAGAAATTACTCGAGTTCTGAACCAAATGACTACTTGCTAACCTAACTCCGGCTACGTAATCCTAATTGATATAAATATCCATGCTTATTGCGTTCCCTTCAGCACTCACAACATATGTACATTTACTTGCTCAGAGAGGTGCTGTGACAAGTCTGCTGTGTGTAAAACAACTGGAGCTTGATTCAAACCCAGAGCTGACTGTGTTAAATAATGACTGGAATCTGTACTGCATTTAAAGCTCTGCAGCCAAGATTCAACAATAATGAGGGAACTGTTACAACCCACCATTGTACCAACTATCTCTGAATCTGGTGAACGGACGACACCAGGCACTAACTAACCACGGCTGTTGCATTTGTAGATTGACAGGTTTGATACAGTAAAAAGTCTGGGGAATATAAAGCACCCATTAAATGGAACAAAATGCTGTCTTAACTTTCAGTCTTTTTTAGTGGATTTTCCATTGAGTCTCCTCATGATGGATAACAAACAGCGTCATTTTTCCCTGGCATTAAGAGCTGGAAATCACTGAAAATGGCAGAGGTTCTCATGCTACTTCGAAAACAAGTTATTAAGCCACATTGCTGAGCAGAAATGGAAAAGCATGGCTCTGGTGTTGGGTGTGCCTCTGATAGACTGGAAGACAGAGGAATTCTTTATGTAGGATTTTGGGAGCAGAAAGCAATTTTATTTTAAATTAGGAATTTGATAGCCCTTCATACACTTCTGTGTTAAATGGGGAACTTGCAGTCTCTGCATTAATAAAAGAACCATATTGTGCCTTTTTAACTTGACAATGTTGTCTTTGGTAGGATGAATCCTGTTGTAGATTCACCCACAGGCAAATGACCCAGTAGTAGTACAGTCAGAATTCCATGCTTTCTGAGATTACACCTCAAGTTCACTGAATACCTCTAATGAGGAACTACCTCATAGCAGAGATAAATAGGGCTGTATTTAAAGGGATATTACATTTAATTTTGTGTTCAAAGGGTTCTCCTTGTTGTGATAGTAATGTTTCTAATAATTAGTCAGATGTCAGGGATTAATTAACTATGTGGGGTTAATTGATTTAAAACTGTAAAACACATTATAAGTCATGAAGCTGCCATTACAGAAAATAATTTATGTTGCTGCCCCATAGCAGATTAACTGCCAGGCAGAGTCACAACATTGTATACACACCGCAAATGGTGTCCTTAAATTTGAACTCATTTAAAGGCAAGGAACATAGATAACATCATCCAGTCGACTGGGGATTTGGCAAGATTGTTGAGTGGGCGAGAAGGGAGCTGCAATCCTGTAATGGGCCACCCATGACAGAAAGCGACATGTGAGGCATGTCTACCTCTCTGACATGGAAAACCCCTTTTTGCTGACCTCATGACTAATGTGTACAGACACCTCAGTCAGCTGGGGAATATAAAGCACCCATTAAATGGAACAAAATGCGGTCTTAACTTTCAGTCTTTTTTAGTGGATTTTCCATTGAGTCTCCTCATGATGGATAACAAACAGCGTCATTTTTCCCTGGCATTAAGAGCTGGTATTCTCAAGCATCTGTCAACGTGACTTTCATTAAAAACTAATAAGGGCTGGGTCAAACTGATCACTGTAAGGACAGCATTAACTTTATCCCATACCAGATAAGTTTCACAGCAGAACGTAATGAGAATAATTTTATTCTATATCTCCAAGTTCTGCTGTTCTTGGATCACTTTGTGCATTTAGATATTTCACACAACCCATGCTCTGGTGTTAAAGAGCTGGTGTTGTCCTGATTAGAAGTGAACCAAGTATGGCACTCACCCACTCCCCCACCCCACGTTCAGATGATCCTATTCTCTACTCATCCACAGGACAGCTGCAAATTGGCTGACTCGACACCTCCCCCAGTATCACCAGCTTTCTCTTGTCAGGGACTGAGCAGCCCATGATCCACTAACCACTCACCGAGTAGTCTAATCTTTGGAAATAAGAATGGGGAGCATATGAACAAGCTTGAGTCACTTGGCCTAGCCTTCAGCCTGTGCTTCCATTTAATAAAATCATGGCCTATTACACCATATTCCTACCTATTCCTGATAGCCTTCCAACCCCTTGCTTATCAAGAATTGATGTATCTCTGCCTTTAAAATATTAAAAGACTTACTTCCCATATCTTTGGAGGAAGAGCCTCAAGAACATGTCTAATCCTGCTCATCTGCATGCAGAAATCCCGACCTGCCCTTTAACTATTGCTTACTGCCTCGCTGTCTTCATGTTGGTCACTCAATCCTGCTGCTGTTGCTCACCATTGTCAATCCACCGTCTCATTCTAAGACCTCATCCCTACCACAAAACTTGCAACACTCCCTGCTCACAGAGAAAAAAAGAAACATCAAAAACAGGAACAGGAGTAGGCCATTCAGCCCTTCAATATCATCATGGCTGATCATCCAAAGCAGACCTCAGTTTCCACTTTATCACCCTACCCTTTGATCCTTTTAGCTCCAAGAACTATTTTTAACTCCTCGTTGAAAATATTTAATGTTTTGGCCTCAATACTTGACCTCACAGCCCCTCTTAATCTGTTACTTTGACTCTGGCAGTGAACAGCTCCAATAAAAGAAAACAATGACCTTACTGCTCTTCCTAACTTAAATCCTGATAGTCTTGAAAGAATTTACTTGAGGAAGGATGTACTGGCACTGGAGGGGTTGCGGAGAAGGTTCACCAGGTTGATTCCGGAGTTGGGGGGGTTGGCTTTTGAGGAGAGACTGAGTAGATTGGAATTATATTCATTGGAGTTCAGAAGATTGAGGGGAGATCTTACAGAAACATATAAAATTATGAATGAAATAGATATGAAAGAAGTAGAGAGGATGTTCCCACTGGCAGATGAAGCTCGCACAAGAGGGCATAGCCTCAAGATTAGAGGGAGCAGATTTAGGACTGAATAGAGAAGGAACTTCTTCACTCAGACGGTGTTAATCTATGGAATTCCTTGCCCAGTGAAGTAGTTGATGCTACTTCAGTAAACTTTTCAAAAGCTAAGGTAGATTTTTTTTGAACAATAAAGGAATTAAGGGATACGGTGAGAACGCAGGTAAGTGGGTCTGAGTCCACGAAAAGATCAGCCATGATCTTATTGAATGGCGGAGTGAGTTCGAAGGGCTGAATGGCCTACTCCTGCTCCTGGTTCTTATGTTCTTATATCACCCATGCTGCATTGCTCCATGTTGTATTTTCTTGGGATGAATTTTCTAGCAAGGAACAGGGACAAATTCATTAGAAAGATTTGTAAAATATAGTGGGTGTAAAATAATTGGAATGGATTTTAAATGCTGAATGATTAGTACAAATCTAACAAGAAAAAGAGTTCTGAAAATAATTCAAGCCTTAAACAAGTCAAATCAAATCAAATCAGCTGCAGCCTGGTCTTATTGAGGAGAGCTCCATTATTAATGGAGGCTGTAAACTGCGACTGATATTGGTTTGTAGAGTGCACAGGTTTATGGAAATATAATTATCTTTTGAGAGATTCAAGAGATATGTTCATCTGTTTGCATTCCTTAGAGACGTTAAGGGTGAAAATGGCAGAAGAGTGTGGCAAGGGTCAATTAGCAAAATGGAAACACAATGTGGAAATCCATTTGCAGTTGATGCAGAGATAACAAGGTGTAGAGCTGGATGAACACAGCAGGCCAAGCAGCATCAGAGGGACAGGAAAGCTATCATTTCGGGCCTAGACCCTTCTTCAGAAATAGGGGAGGGGAAGGGGGTTCTAAAATAAATAGGGAGAGAGGGGAAGGCGGATAGAAGTTGGATAGAGGAGAAGATAGGTTGAGAGGAGACAGACAGGTCAAAGACGCAGGGATGGAGCCAGTAAAGGTGAGTGTAGGTGGTGAGTTAGGGAGGGGATAAGTCAGTCCAGGGAGGACGGACAGGTCAAGTGGGCGGCATGAGGTTAGTAGGTAGGAAATGGGGTGCGGCTTGAGTTGGGAGGAGGGGATAGGTGAGAGGAAGTACAGGTTAAGGAGGCAGGGATGAGCTGAGCTAGTTTTGGGATGCAGTGGGGGGAGGGGAGATTTTGAAGATTTTCTCTACATCGGGGAAACAAAACGGAGGCTTGGGGACTGCTTTGCAGAACACCTCCGCTTGGTTTGCAATAAACAACTGCACCTCCCAATCGCGAATCATTTAACTCCCCCTCCCATTCCTCAGACGACATGTCCGTCATGGGCCTCCTGCAGTGCCACAATGATGCCACCCAAAGGTTGCAAGAACAGCAACTCATATTCTGCTTGAGAACCCTGCAGCCCAATGGTATCAATGTGGATTTCACAAGCTTCAAAATCTCTCCTCCCCCTACCGCATCCCAGAACCGGCCCAGCTCATCCCCTCCCACTACTGCACTCCAAAACCAGCCCAGCTTCTTCACCTGGGCTTGAAGAAACAACTTCTCAGTTGGGATAGTTCACTGGCGTTCAGTGGTTTAAAAATGGCAATTGATCATTTTGGAGATAAAATTAATATCACATCTGTAGCCTAGAAATGAAAATCACAACTCTGTAAAGATGATTGGATGTCAAGGTAGCAGTTGAAAGACCGGAAAGAGTTAACAAAAACTTCCTAAAAGAACTGGGATTTAAGGAGATACCAAGGTGTAGAGTTGGATGAACACAGCAGGACAAGCAGCATCAGAGGAGCAGGAAAGCTGACATTTCAGGCCTAAACCCTTCTTCAGAAATGGGGAGGAGAAGAGGGTTCTGAAATAAATAGGGAGAGAGGGGGAGGCGGATAGACGTTGGATAGAGGAGAAGATAAGTGGGAAGGAGACAGACAGGTCAAAGGGATGGGGATGGAGCCAGTAAAGGTGAGTGTAGGTGGGGAGGTAGGGAGGATATAGGTCAGTCCAGGGAGGACAGACAGGTCAGGGGAGCAGGTTGAGGCTAGTAGGTCGCAGATGGGGATGGGGCTTGAGGTGGGAGAAGGGGAGAGGTGGGAGAAAGAACAGGTGGGGGAGGTGGGGACAAGTTGGGCTATTTTGGGATGCAGTAGCGGGAGGGGAGATTTTGAAGCATGTGAAGTCCACATTGATACCACTGGGCTGCAGGGCCCCCAAGCGAAATAGGAGTTGCTGTTCCTGTAACTTTCAGGTGGCATCATTGTGGCACTGCAGGAGGCCTAGGATGGACATGATAAAAGCCAAAAGAACTGTGGATGCTGTAAATCAGGAACAAAAATGAAGTTGCTGGAAAAGCTCAGCAGGTCTGGCAGCATCTGTGGAGGAGAAAACAGAGTTAATGGCTCGGGTCTGGTGACCCGAAGGAAGGGTCTGGCGGAATGGTCACCGGACCTGAAAAGTTTACCCCATTTACTCCTCCACAGATGCTGCCAAACCTGCTGAGCTTTTCCAGCAACTTTGTTTTTGTCCCAGGATGGACATGTCATCTGAGAAATGGGAGGGGGAGTTGAAATGGTTCATGACCGGGAGCTGGAGTTGTTTAGTGTGAACCGAGCATAGGTGTTCTGCAAAGCGGCCCCCAAGCCTCCTCGTTGCTGATGCAGTGACTCAACCAATAACCAAATGGAATTGAGAAAGGAATGATTCTGCAGTTGTGTTCCCAATCGGCCTCTCTGTTACTATATGTAGGACAATGGGTGAATGTCCAGCATATAAAGGGGAAAGAGTGAAATGACACTGACAATATTATAACTGCGTTCCAGCTGGAATTACAAATTGCACACAATCTCCCACATGCAGCAAAGTGTTGGCCAAAGGTAGGTGAGTAAATGCCTGCTGCTGTTATTGGGTGGCGAAATAACAGGTATATTCACAAGCTTTCTGTTTCTCTTAGCTGTCTCTCAGACCTCTGTTATTTCACTCAGCTTCGTTGCTCTAGTAATGAGACTCAGAAAAATGCCCATTGTGCTCAGGCTGGATTATTTGCAAAAACTGGCACTCATACCACTTCCCTGTTAAACCTCCTTAGAGATTATTGCTGGAGTGTTAATCCCGAGACCCAGGCAATGTTCTGGGGACCCAGAGTTGAATCCCACTACGTTAGATGGTGGAAAGTAAATTCAATAAAAATCTAGAATTTGGAGTTAAATGATGACCTGGAAATCATTACTGACTGTCAGTAAAAACCCATCTGGGTCACTAACATCCTTTTGGAAGGGAAACTGTCATCCTTACTTAGTCTGAGATGACAAAGTGTGGAGCTGGATGAACACAGCAGGCCAAGCAGCATCTTAGAAGCACAAAAGCCGACGTTTCGGGCCCAGACCTCTAGGCCTGAAACGTCAGCTTTTGTGGTCCTGAGATGCTGCTTGGCCTGCTGTGGTCATCCAGCTCCACACTTTGTTATCTCGGATTCTCCAGCATCTGCAGTTCCCATTATCTCTGATACAATTTTAACACCTTTACCTAGTCTGGCTGACATTGGACTCCAGACCCACAGCAACGTGGTTGACTCTTCACTGTTCTCTGGGCAGTTAGGGATTGGCAATAAATGCTGCCTCACCAGTGACGCTGTGAATGAAATAAATTTAAAATAACCACAGGCATCTCACAGCCACTATCTCCATGGCAACTAGGAATGGGCAATAAATGCTGCCTCAGAGAGTGACATCCACACCGCATAAAGGAATAAAAATGTAGTTAAAAAGAAAGAAAAGCTCAGCACAAATGAAAAGAAGTAGAATTACACCTGAAAATTGCTCAATGCTCACACAATTCCTTGTGAATTGATAAAGCTTCACCCAGATCCATGAGAAACCCTGAGTTTTGCAGTAAAATATTACGGTCAGAAACCAGTCTAGGTCAACACATTATCTCAGTTCATTCATGTTATGATTACTTTATGATGGTCTTGCTCGTTAGAAGCTTCTGATACCCATAAAGTCCTAGGCAAAAATGAGTTTCATCTGCAAAAAATGCACCAATGTTCACCAATACCAATCTTGGTAATTTGTCTGCTTTATTACAGCCATTTACAAGGAATGAGAGCGAAAACCAGAAAGCCCCACTGTCTCCATGTAACCTTTGCTATCAGGTAGTTTACATAAATTCCAGGGCTTGACATGGCTAGGTCTGAGTGATAAATGTTTGAGAAAATACAAGTAAACTTGGATCATTGCACATTCGGACAATATTTACAACCTTGAGATACCCTTCATTCTGTTTCAGAACTCGTGTAGAACGCACGCTTTACCCCACCTGCTAGAACTGTAAAATATAACTTTTGTTTCAACGTTTTCTTACAATCAATAAACATTCTGTCTAATAAAGATGTCAGCAGTGTTGTACGAGTTTCCATCACTGTGGGTGGGACAGGATGGAAATATGGAATGACTGTATGTGAATGAATAACATCACAGTGAGAGCCTGGAGCATGTGGTTCACTGTTGTGTTGGCGTGAAGCCATTCATCCATCCTTCAGTGCCCTTCATGGCCATTCTACCTTCAGAGGACTTTCTTTGCTTTATGATTGATTTTATTTAAAATCAATGTAGTGACCATAACAGAGCTGTTCATTTTGCTGTCTTACTGCCATGCTAGCTGTGTTTTACTGTGTTAATAACAAGCCATTAGTAACAGGCACTCTCAAAGAATGAAGGGGTAAATGAGGAAAATAGTCATGGTCAACTACACCTGAGACCTTCATACTGAGCAGTAACTTTGTCAGACAGGACAGCTGCAGAAGGTGAATGAACAAAGGTGAATGCTCCTCATGCATTTTCAAATCTTTGAGTGCTGTCATGGAGCAGAGCACCGTTTAATTTCTGAGTTTCTGCCACGACTTCCAATATAATACCTGGTCTTTTCAATTTTCTGATGGTAAAATACCTTTATCATGCAGCATTACTTCACTTCTATAGGTAACAGCAGAACCAGTTTGTCCCACCACCAGTTTCTGATTCTGCTTGTAAGTGTGGAGTTTGGCTGGATTTTGGCAAGGTGCTACCCAGGAGGCTGCTAAATAAGATAAGGGCCCTTAGTGTTAGGGGCATGGTATTGGCATGGGCAGGCAGCAAGCAGAGAGTACGGATAAGGGGGTCTTTTTCAGAATGGCAGATGGTTACCAGTGACGTCCTGCAGAGGTTGATGTTGGGACCACAGCTATTCACATTATACAAAATAACTGAGAGCACTGTTGCTAAGTCTGCAGATAACACAAGGATAGGTGGAGGGGCAGGTCGTGTTGAAGAAAAGGGGAGGCTGCAGAAGGACTTGGAGTAGGAGAATAAGCAAAGAAGCAGCAGATGGAATACAATGTGGGAAAGTGTAAGGCCATGCTTTTTGGTAGAAAGAATAGAAGTGTACTTCCTAAATGGGGTAAGGCTTCAGAAATCTGAGGCACAAATGACTGAGGAGTCCTAATTCAGGATTCTCTTAAGATTAACACGCAGGGTCAGTTGGCAATTAGGAAGGCAAATACAATATTGGCATTCCTTTCAAGAGGGCTGCAAGACAAGCACCGAGATATACTGCTGAAGCTGTCTAACATTCTGATCAGACTGCATTTGGAATATTGTGAGCAGTTTTGGACCCTGTAACTAAGGAGGGATGTGCTGATATTGGAGGGGGTCCCGAGTAGGGTTACAAGAATGATCCCAGGAATGAAGACCTTGCTATATGAGGAGTGGTTGAGGACTCTGGATCTGTACTCAGTAGAGTTTAGAAGGATGAGAGGGGGATCTGATTGGAAGTTACAGAATACTGAGAAGCCTGGATAGGTGGACATGGAGAAGACACTTCCACCAGTAGGGGAGACCAGGACCTGAGGGCACAGTGTCAGAGTGAAGGGATGACCCTTTAGAGCTTGAGATGAGGAGGAATTTCTTCAGCCAGAGGGTGATGAATCTGTTGAACTCATTGCTGCAGAAGGCTGTGGAGGCAAATTCATTTAATGTGTTTAAGACAGAAAAATACAGGCCCTTGATTGTTGAGGGGACCAAGGATTACAAGGAGAAGGCATTAGAAATGGGTGGAAAAACATATCACCATGATTGATTGGAGTAGACTCGGTGGGCTGAATGACTTAATTCTGTTTCTGTGTCTCACCATGTTATGTGAGAACACATTAATATTCACAGGGAAACATGCTCCTCATAAGCATAACGGACCAATAGATAACAAAACATCCCATTGCTTTCATACTATCCAAAAACACATCCACATGTTTGTGACCATCTAACCACAACATAGCGACTGATGCAAGTGGAAAAAGAGCAGGTTCAACCTTCCACAGAAAGTCTGGATAACACTGAATCAGTTGAGGATGAATCAGGGTAAATGTGACTACTTGGAACATGAGGCAGCAGCTTAAAGTGTGGCCATATAAGTTAGACAACAAGTACTGAACTCTCTAGCTGGGCCAGGACAGTATAGATTATGGGTGAATACCATTCTTCTGTTGCTGATGGCCCTGACAGTATTTCAGAAACACTCAGAATTTGAATCTGTTCTGAGTCAACACAGTTTTAAATCTTGTAGTGCCACACAAAATGATAGTGAGCATGCTCCGTGTGAATCTGGGACCTCATCTCCAAAAGGATCTTGTAGTGGTCACTCTTACTGACCCTATCATGGACTGATGCACTAGTAATGGGTGGTTTGTTGAGGATGATGTCAAATAGGTTTATTTTCCCTCTCTTGTTGGTCCTTTCACCACCTGCTGCAGACAAATTTGAGCAGATTCCCCATCAGTACTTATTCAGTCTGATCATGAAATAGTTACCAGTCACTTGTCAGTGTTGAGTGTTGAACAGATTAGAAACTTCTGTCAGTCAAACAAAAACGGAGCACATAATGAGATGGAGATGACAAGCAATAGATGAATATATTTTTTGGAATAAAATACCCTCCTGATTGGATAGGACACCATTCGGCTGCTGTTATGGGATGCATTTGGCCCATCTAATCAGCATTCAGTGCAGCATTTGTGATTGGAAGGAAATAGAGAAACCTGGCTTTTGAAAAATGTATTTCTGAAAGCACCAGATTTATGGATATTAATTATCTAATTCTCAAAACAGAAACTTTCTCATTAAAGAAAATCCCAAGTAATGAAATTCATGATAAATTGGCACACGGTGTAGGGGTTCAGGAGATGGAATTAAACTTCCAAAATGTGTAAACCAAAAATGAGCCCTTGGGAAGGAAGGACACCTCTTTGCTTCTTCACCAAATAATTTGGTACTTGAGAACAGCAGGTGATGAGAATTTTTCGACAGAATAGTCTGTTTGGGCACTAGAGGGAGTGACAGCATTTGGTTTTTGGAAGGTTGTATCTACTGAATTCTGTAGTTCTGAGTTTTTGTTGAGGAGCTGTTAGAAACACCATTGTTCAATTGAGATTTATTTTATTGACAGTGCCTCCATTGTGATAAAAAAAAATTGAGCCTTTTGTTTTTCAGGGAAATGTTGTAGTTTCAATTTCTAGATCAGCATCATCAACTGAAACTCAGTCAGTAGTGGTCAAGATTGTGAACGAATGTGTATGTCAGTCCCTCGTTTCACTGAGGATTGCTTCTCTGGCTTGACTATGATGGTAGTGTGAGGTTTGTATCAGGCTATGAGGTTACAGATAGTGGCCACACACAATTCTGATGATACTGCTGGTCTTTAGGCTGAGCTAGTTTTGAGATGTTTGATCAGTTTGGAATCAATCCCATTTAGCAGGGTTGTAATCATCTGTAATATAGTGGAGGCCATTCTCATTGTGACAATTTCACCCCAGGACTGCACAATGGTGATACCTACCATACCCAATGGCAGGTATATCTGCAACAGATAGATTGAAGAGGAAGAGGTGAATTGAGAGGAGATGACAATGTTGTGGCAGTGTCACTGCACATATAGTCCAGAGAGCTTGGGTGAATGTTCAATAACCATGAATTTGATTTGAAATTGGATCTGTTTGCATTTTACATCTTATTGTTCACCTTTAAAGTTTGGAGTTTCTTTACATGACTTTCCCTCAGCAAACAATGCTTTATAGACAGAGTGTTATACATGAAATAATGACGAAGGAATAGCATTCTGATACAGTCAAAGAGACAGATTTTGAAGTAGTTGCAGCAGGAGGAATAGGTCATAAATATCAGATAATCATTAATATGTCCAATTCGCAAGAAACCCTTACCCACAAAAAAGTCCAAATGTGGAGCTCGCTACCTCATGGGCCATCGGGAGGAGCTAAGTATGTTCATAAAAGAGAAAGGAATAGACACTAGGCAAGTAAGGTGAGGAGGAGCCCGTAAACATGATCTAAACAGTGGCATCAACTAGATGGGCTGAGTGGCTCATAAGGCTGAAATTCCTAAGTAATGTAACGAGGGGGAAGTTATTACAGGGAGTTTCAGAGTTCGTGTATTGGAACACAAGGAACAATAAAAAATTGTGCTATTACCCAAAGTTCAATAGCCTGGTAGTGCTGATATAGAATCTGCACCTATTTTTGTTTCTTCACATTGAATGAAATACTTGTTGAAAACACTCATTTCATGTTTTAACTAAAAATCTTTTCTCCCCCACAGTGTCCAAGTAAAACCTATGATCCCTTGATAAAGTCTACGAAAGATTTCCCAGATGAAGTGATTAGCTTCATACGGTATCACCCAGTGATGTACAAGTCTGTGTATCCAATGACTGCGCGGCCAGTGTTTACCAGGATCAATGTTGATTACCGACTGTCACAGATTGTGGTGGATCATGTGGTAGCAGAGGATGGACAGTATGACGTCATGTTCCTTGGAACAGGTAACTGAAATCTCTGCTGACTGACTGAAAACGTCTTTACTAGATTGAAGTGTGTCTTGCCCAAGTGTCAAACTGTCCAAAATCTAATGGCCTTTAGGGAAAGAAATCTGACGTCCTTACTTGCTCCGGCCTACACATGACTCCAGACCCACAGCAAGGTGGTTCATTCTTAGCTGCCCTCTGGGCAATTAGGGATGGACAATACATACGGGCAGTAGTGAACAATGTTCACATGCTGTGAATGAATAAAAAGTGCTGATGTATTCAATTTCCTTCCATTATTCTTTTTTAAACCATTTCAGAAAGTGGCCTGACATTCTAGTGGCCTAATCAGATTCCTCTTCCCACCTCTTTCTCCCTACCCCAGCCATCTTCCAATGATGCTACGTGGGTTGAAAACATATTTGGATTGAGTACATTGCTCACAGCATGTTAAGCTAAATTGAAATATATGACCAGAAGACCATGAGAGAGAGGAGCAGAATTAGGCCATTCAGCTCATCAAGTCAGCTCCACGATTTGATCATAGCAGATATGTTTTTCAACTGCTTCTCCTGCCTTGATTCCCTTATCAGTCAAGAACCATCTATCGCTGTCTTAAATACACTCAATGGCTTGACCTCCCCAACCCACTGCTGTAATGAGTTCCACAGACTCTCCACCCTCTGGCTGAAGACATTTCACCTCTAAAGGGTCATCTCTTCACTTTGAGTCTGTGCTCTTGGGTCCTAGTCTATCCTAGTAGAAACAACTTCTCCATGCCCACTGTATCCAGGCCTCTCAGTACTCTGTAAATTTCAATCTGATCCCCCCTCTCATCCTTCCAAACACCAATGAGTATAGACCCAGAGTCCTCAACCCCTCTTCATATGACAAGGTGTTTATTCCCAGGATCCTTCCTGTGAACTTCCTCTGGATCTGCTCTAACACCAGCATATCCTTCCTAAGTCATGAGGCCCAAAACTGCCACAAAATTCCAAATGCATTCTGACCAGAGTCTTATATGTATGAACTGTGCACATTCACTTGCTCCTTTTGTCCTGTAGATGGTGCTCTTTCTCAAACTATTGATCCTTTGCTTTCATCTTTTTTAGTTTTTCCCAGTTCATCTCTTTGGGAATAAGAGATATTCTTGTTCTCTCTTCAACTCAGTGTGTGAAAGTCAAGCACCCAGAATGTTGGCCTTTGTTTTAACATTGATGAGAGATAAACCAAGCCACCTGCTGGATGTCAAAGATCCCAGGGAAGAATTTGAAGGAAATGCAGGGGATTGGCCTCTGGTGCTCTAGCTATGTATTTCGCAGAGTCATTGTCACACTGCTGTCTCTCTGACTGTGGGGAACTGCCTGTGCTCCCCACATTATTGAGCAGACCTCGAAGCTCCCACAATGCCTGTAAACCAGTCTGACGAGGACAGTGGTCATGAAAAGTGCTGCATAAGTGGAAAGTTTTCTTTCTGTTGTCAACTCTTAAAAGTCCCTCATAAAAGAGCCTGACAATGAGCTGATGCCTTAGTACCAAAGAGAATTACTCAAGAATTTAATGTAAAACATGTTGAGCTAACTCTTCAGTAATGGTTTTGTATTGAACTGAAGCATGCCAACTGAACAAAGAATATAATTTCAGTCAGTCCAAGAATCCAATCTAATTTCAGGAGGGAACCCTTCAAGAAGGATTATATTTATAAAACGGATAAGAATAGGCTTACAGAATTCTCTACCAGTGAAAGATATGGTAGAATCAATTTAAAGTATGTTGAGGACTTTCAGTCTGAAATATCAATCGACTTATTAAAGAAAGAATTGTGCATTTGTGTAACATTCCAAAATGTTTCATCTCCAGTAAAAGGAGCCACTGTTCCTTGATAGGCAAACAGGACAAGATTTTATTGGTGTTCATTCAGAAGAATGTAAGATGTCTGTTCTGCTTGAATTAGTGCTAAATGTCTTCTTAACCAAAATGGAAGGGTAGACAGGAACTCAGCATCACATCTCACCTGGCCACGCTGCATTCGCTCCGCAATGTCAGGTCAGATAATAATCTGGGAGTGGACTGTGAACATCACGTATTATTTCAAGAGGCAGGTTCACAGTGTAAACATTAAACCGAAAATGCTGAAAATGACAGCAATACCTTCAGTATCTGTGGAGGAAACAGGCTGCCCAGGGTTGCCTTCAAAGAGAGGGGCTGAAGGGAATAATGATGCAATCAGGACAAGATCACGGGGGGAACTTCATACAGAACTGACAGGTGAACAAAACTGAGGATGTGCTGGCCCAGTACTATCGTCACTAGACTATAAATCCAGAAACAAGTTCTACATTTGAATCCTGCCATGGAAGATGGTGGAATTTGAATTCAAGGATAACCTGGAGTTAAGAGTCTAATGATGACATGAAATCATTGTCGGTTGTCGGGGAAAATTGGATTGGTTCACTAATGTCCTTACATGGTTCTGCCTACATGCGACCCACAGCAATGTGGCCGACTTTTAACTGCCCTCTGGGCAATCAGTGATAGGCAATAAATGCTGGCCAGCAATGCCCACATCCCATGAATAAAGAAAAAAAATGATATTTGATAATGAAATGATTTGGTAGACCATCATGAACAAGCAGATATAGGGGATTAAATCCCACTGGCCAGGGGCCATTTTGTGCTGGGATTGATAGCGTCCAGCCATAAGGCATCTCTTTGCCACACGAAGGACCATTACCTCACTTCAGGTGGTCTTTTGAACACAGACTGTAGCACAATGCAGGGAGCCACAAGGATGTGTGGCCTCTTTCTGTTAATACTCCTGCTGAAAGGGGTTCTCTCCAATCTAGAAGCCTTATTAACTTTGGCCCCTTTATTGAATTCTCTGCAGATTGCTGAGGGCTCCTCAGTGTTGAGGTTGAACATTGGACTTACTGCTTGGCTTCTGGCACAACATTGCCAAGGGATACCCTGGAGAGAATAGTGAGAGAGGGTAATCTACTGTGAGCCACTTCATGGAAGACAAGGATAGACTAGAGACTGGGCAGGTGCAGGATGCCCATTTAACTTGAGGCTGGTGTCCAAATGCTATCCACAAAATTGAGCCACTGAAATGATGAACAACATGAAAGTCATGAAAGTGATTAAGGAGTTAGAGAGCTGGAGGAATGTGAGAAGCTGAGAGAGCTTCAGTGCATTGCAGTTTGAACTTACTTTAGGCACAGACCTGAGATTGAAGTGTCCATGTTAACTCGGCAAATACCTTATGAGGAAAGATAAGGCAGGCTAGGCCTGTATGCGCTGGAGTTTAGAACAGTCCGAAGTGACTTTATTTAAACATATAAAGTCCTGACAAGACTTGACCAGGTAGATGTGGAAAAGATGTTTCTCAAACTCGAGTCACTGTTTAAAAATATTTAAATATTTAAAACCAAGATGAAGAACCATTTTCTTCTGTCAGAGGGTTGGGAGCCTTTGGAATTCCCTTTCTCAAAAGGCAGTACATGCAGAGTCTTTAAATACTTGTAAGGGAGGGGGAGATAGATTCTTGACGGCTAAGGGAATGAAAGATTATTGAGAATATGCAGGAATGTAGAGTTCAGATTAAAATCAGATCAGGCATCATCTTACTGAATGGCAGAACAGGTTCAAGGGATGTAGTGACTTACCCTTGTTCCACGTTCACATCTTTCCCATCTCTCTCATATCCTTACATTTGATGTGGAGGTGTTAGTTTGGAACAATGCTCCAAAAGTTTGTGATTACAAATAAACCTGTAGAACTGTAACCTGGTGTCATGTGGCTTCTGACATTATCCTTATATTTACCTGTCCCTCCAAGGCATTAGAGTTTTTAATACCTGAAAATTTTGTGTATTTTAACAAAATTAATCTTCGCAACAATTCGATAAATTCCAAATTGGAATTCTTGCTCGAGATTCTCTGATACTCCATCAACTTGTTGATTCGCAGTGTAGCTCCAAGCAGCTCAGTTAGCTTGAGATTTAATCTGCTCACCTCTGGTATGTAGAAGTAAAATTTACGCACTGCCTCAATGCAACTTAGGTCTGTGTCTTATCCTAGTGAATCATTGCTGGAATTTCTCCAATTTCAAGATAAATTGGGATACCCAAAATTGAACAATGCAAGTGAGCACTTTTTAAAAAGAGAGGTGTAAAAGTATGGGTTGACATGAAGATTGAATGTTTCGTTCCTGGAGGCACAAAGAGTTTCTTTAAGATTTGTCTTCCCATTTTCAATGTAAATGGATCAATTTTCCATTTGAGAGATTGGCTCTTTCTATCCAATATCAGTTATTAATAATAATCATTTGAACATGGTTTATCTGAGGCCCCCAGCTTGAGATTAGACTGTTTAACTCTGTATTAATTACTTCCGTATTGGTATCCTGAGTTTGCTTCATTTCGGGGAGAAAACCTGCCGAAAGCTGTCTGGTGCTAAGATCAGAAAATAAATACACTCCAGTACGTAAAACATCCGAAAGTGTTCACACAATGGGTTTCTTCATGGACTGTAGTGACTGTTTATATAATTAAAGTCTGGATTGGTGCCTATAATTCACCTGCATCGTCAGGGTGTTCTTTCCTTCAGATAATTAGCAGAGAGAAAGGGAGTTTAGCCAAGAATGAGCGCTGCTAAGCATCAAGGGAGTGAATAAACTGAGAAGCAGGCACCCAGCTCCAACGGGACCTCCTCCCTACTGAAGGCAGGATGAGTCAGGAGCTGGAACAGAGCCTGTTGTTGGCCCATTGTAATTCCCCCACAGGTGACTGTGGTGCAGGAATAGGTTTTAATTACGAGACTTATGTTGTTATGTCGGGATAATAATTACAGGTGTGGTCTGGTTTTTAACCAGCCTTTGCAATGATGTTAGTTAATGGACTAAGTAGCTCTGCCAAATATGCCAGCTAAAAACCTTTCAGCCTTGCAGGTTTTGTGTTAATATTTTAAAGTAATCCCCACTCTGTTCTCAGGATGTCAATGACATGAGGTAAATTCAGTGATAATGGGAACTGCAGATGCTGGAGAATCCAAGATAATAAAGTGTGGGGCTGGATGAACACAGCAGGCCAAGCAGCATCAGAGGACCAAAAAGCTGACGTTTTGGGCCTAGACCCTTCATCAGAAAAGCTTTTCTGATAAAAAGTCTAGGCCCGAAACGTCAGCTTTTGTGCTCCTAAGATGCTGCTTGGCCTGCTGTGTTCATCCAGCCCCACACTTTGTTAACATGAGTTAAATTGCCTGTATTTCTCATCCATAGTTATGCTGATGAGGTGACAGAGTGACCAAGATTGGTAGCTAATGTCCTCAGACAGTGAGAGTGATGGGTAGGGCAGCACAGGGTATCTGAATTACGTCAGAGTTACTAACCAAAGCAGATTTTATATTGAGAAAAAAAAACAAAGAATTGCAGATGCTGGAAATCAGAAACAAAAACAGAAATTGCTGGAGAAACTCAATGGGTCTGGCAGGATCGGTGGGACCCTTCTTACATTGTCATTCTGAAGTTGTGAAGAAGGACCGCTGGACCCGAAATGTTTTATCTCTGGATTCTGTTCACAGATGTTGCCAAACCTGCTGAGTTTTCCCATCAATTTCAGATTGCACGTTGCTTCATTTTCTAGAGGAAAGGTTTTTTTCAAATCTTGTTTATTTTTAATGTATGTGTTTATGCCTATATTCCCCTCAGATATTGGAACAGTTTTAAAGGTGGTGAGTGTCACAAAAGAAAACTGGGTTACAGAAGAGCTTGTTCTGGAGGAACTTCAAGTATTTAAGGTACAGAAACTGTTTTGAAAATCAAACTTTAAAACGTGTACTTTCACGTTCTAATTATACCCACTGTCTTTGTGATGGAAACACAACAGTCACACAGTATAGAAGACTGTCTCCGTATCATCAGTACCACCCTTTATTATGAATTTCTCATGCATGGTGGAGACATCTTGGATTAAATGCAGCAGATAATTCTAGTGATTTATGCAGTTTCATTTTTAAAAATTCAGTTGGAAGGTGACAGTATAACTTTGGAAATAGTTCTTAATCAGACTCTGGAGGGCAATGCTCTTAAAGCTAATAGCAAAATGATTCCTCTTTGTGCACAGGCTACCTACACTGTGAAACCTCATTTAAAAAGAGGCAAACAGACCT
Organism: Stegostoma tigrinum; assembly: GCF_030684315.1. Classification (NCBI taxonomy): domain Eukaryota; kingdom Metazoa; phylum Chordata; class Chondrichthyes; order Orectolobiformes; family Stegostomatidae; genus Stegostoma; species Stegostoma tigrinum. The sequence continues at coordinate 1,780,869 of NC_081378.1, read as the reverse complement.
TTATAAGCTTACCCAACACGTTTTAAACTTTGAGTATTGAAGCATTTCATTCTAAATTCTCAACATATAAAAAAAAAGTAATGGTTCAGTCCAGAGTACAGTACATGCTGGAAAACAGAATTAGTTTCTGACTGGGAGTCACACAATCAGCTGATGAAATCGGTTGCTCCAGTGTATCTCTACATTAGGATTCTTACAGTAGTGATCAGTAATAATACAGGGAGATGATATACATTGGAAAGGCCTCCCACTGATTACCGTTATCTTTCCTTAGCTGGTATGTTGCTTTTGTTGGGGTCCGCCTTTGCTGATGAAAAAATTCAAAAGTCTTCAAGAAAGAAATTTACATTACAGCAGAAAGTTTGGCTGACTTTACATTAACTGGCACAAAAGAAAAGAAATTGAATTTTTCCAATTATAAGCTCCTCACTGTTGGCTTCAAACACTTGATAGCATCTGCGCATGATGCAATAATTTAACAGGTAATCATCAATTAACTTGTGCTTCTGTCCCCAAAAATTGGTAATATAGGTAAAATGAAGCATGGGTTCCTAACACAATCAGTGTTTAAAGCCAGAGTTAGATTCCTTCAACCATTTTCTCACTCACAGAAATCAATGCACAAGTTCAAATGCATTAATGTACATTTGCAGCACAATACATTGCTGGAGCAAATTAAATTGCTGAATGTAACAGAAACACATTATCGATTCACATTTCTGAATTCACAGACTTTGATGTGTCTCTATCTCCTTTCCAAGAATTCCAAGTTTTATCAGCACTGACTGGATTTTGATCTGGGATGTAACTGTGATATGCAACGCATGACATAAAACAAGAAATGCTAATGCAACTTGAAGAAACGGGCCCTACAAATAAAAAAAATCAAGAAAAATGACATTAAATTGAGTCAATCCTAAATGAGTACTATCTGTATTTCATTTAAAGATTGATAAAAAAGTTATAATTTAAGGATTATAATGAACATACGGGCATGATTGATGATGAAAGCAGGATATTGCACTATTCCACCAATACGGCAGAGGCTCGAGGAGTGTACTCTTGCTGTACAGTCTCACTACTCCAGGGGTCAGTATACAGATATAATTATCTTACGCAGTTTTGACCAATCTATGCTTTGTGTGTATTAAACTTAAAACAAAAAAGATTCATCATCCAGTTTCATTAAAAACACAATATTACTGACCCATTAGAAAACCAAACTTATACATCTCATTAGAAAACTAGCAAATGTACAGACTTTGTAATATGAAAGCATAAATGTTTAATCCTCCAAATAATCCAGAAATCACACATGGGACATGCAAAGAGAAAATAAGACACTTAATTATTTTCAACAAAGACTAAAAACATGACTAATGGTTAATAGGCCTTTGTTCTTGAAAGCAAATATGATTAGGACTATATTAAGCAGATGTTCACCTGCACATCTGCCAATGTGGTATGCTGTATCCACTGTACCCGGTGTGGCTTCCTCTACTTTGGGGAAACCAAGCGGAGGCTTGGGGACCGCTTTGCAGAACACCTCCGCTCGGTTCGCAATAGACAACTGCACCTCCCAGTCGCGAACCATTTTAACTCCCCCTCCCATTCTTTAGATGACATGTCCATCATGGGCCTCCTGCAGTGCCACAATGATGCCACCCGAAGGTTGCAAGAACAGCAACTCATATTCCGCTTGGGAACCCTGCAGCCCAATGGTATCAATGTGGACTTCACAAGCTTCAAAATCTCCCCTTCCCCCACTGCATCCCAAAACCAGCCCAGTTCTTCCCCTCCCCCCACTGCATCCCAAAACCAGCCCAGCCTGTCTCCGCTCCGTAACCTGTTCTTCCTCTCACCCATCCCTTCCTCCCACCTCAAGCTGCACCTCCATTTCCTACCTACCACCTCATCCCACCTCCTTGACCTGTCGTCTTCCCTGGACTGACCTATCCCCTCCCTACCTCCTCACCTGTATTCTCCTCTCTACCTATCTTCTTTTCTCTCCATCTTCGGTCCGCCTCCCCCTCTCTCCCTATTTATTCCAGTTCCCTCTCCCCATCTCCCTCTCTGATGAAGGGTCCAGGCCCGAAACATCAGCTTTTGTGCTCCTGAGATGCTGCTTGGCCTGCTGTGTTCATCCAGCTTCACGCTTTGTTATCTATGATTAGGACTGAGGTGGACAGGAGACTTTTGATTTGACGTTTAGACTCATAAAGGCAGATGTTATTGAACACATGCAGTTATCCTGGGGACTTTTGCAGAAGCAGTCATTCAGAAAATATCAAGGAACACTTCCTGAACCAGGTGTCCAGCTTACCACACTTGATCCATGCTGTGTCTTTTTCCAGAAACTGGATAGCTGAGCTGGGCAACTTATTTTTTTCCAGCAGGTGTTCTTCTCAACTACTCCAAACAATTTCCAAAGCAGAAATGGAACCTAATAGTTGTGATCCCAGGCAGGAAGTCTCCAGTAAACAAACAGTTATCACATGACATGTGACTGCCAAGAAATGGCCTCCGGACTTCTTGATAAAGAAAATATCACTATCCACAGTCCTCCAAATACAAGTACACATAAATTATTATGCAGAAAATCTTTATAATGCACTTTGTACCTGGTCATGGTTTAGCTGCTGAGATCTGTCAGTGTTTTTCAGATCCCTCAGTCCATCTAGTGAGACCCTGTTCTGGGGGCCTTGATTCATGAAATCTACCCAACCATCTTTTGTACGTGGGTCCAGAATAAAGTGGGATTGTGATCAATGTTGAGCCTCTGACTTTGTGAGTCTGGGTGCTGCCAGATTAATTTAATCATTCAGACAAAATACAGTGTGGAACCAGAGGAACACAGCAGACCAGGCAGCATCAGAGGAGCAGAAGAGTTGATGTTTCGGACCTAGATTGTTCATCAGGACTGGTGTTGATGAAGAGTCTAGGCCTGGAACATTGACTTTCCTGTTCCTCTGATGCTGCCTGGTCTGCTGTGTTCCTCCAGCTCTGCACTGTATCGACTCTGACTCCAGCATCTACAGTTCTTGCTGTCACTTTGATCATTTATTGTTAAAATCGGCAACTAGCTAAATTTAAAATATGTAACATCTGAAATTTCTTCCTTATTTTTGCAGGCACCTTCTCCAATCTTAAACATGGCGATATCTTCAAAACAGGTACATTTTTAAAGCGTTTACATTAATTTATGTTTATTGAAATTGTGTAATTCCTGTCCAGAGGAAAATGTAAAATAAGACTCTCGGGAAACAGCAGTTGATTCTTTTCTTCCACTGTTTAATGACAGCAGCAATTATACATTGGCTCACGAGATGGTCTGGTCCAGCTCTGGCTGCATCGATGTGACATCTATGGCAAGGCTTGCACTGAATGCTGTTTAGCCAGAGACCCCTACTGTGCCTGGGATGGCAGCTCATGTTCCCGTTATGCGCCAGCATCAAAAAGGTGGGTTGTGGCTAGCTGCATTCAGCTGGTTATGATTATGAAGAAACAGAAGTCTCTGCTTTCATATTTCTTGAATTATAGATTGCTGGAGGCTGTTTACATTTCTTCTTAAAGTTGCATTGCTTGAGAAAAGGCCAAAAATAACTCAATTACTTTACAGAAAAATTCCATCATATTATACTTGTGTAGCGTGCAACCAGACTCTTATCGCGCTCCAAGTTCTCTTGAAGTGATTTACCAGGAGATCATTTTCTGTTGTGGTAATCATTCAATCTCTCTCCTTCTGGTCCCTGACTTTGCAACCTCATTTCTTACAACATGTAAAGGGATACCAGTTTAAGACTGAGGTGAGGAGGAATTTCTTCTCTCAGGGAGTTGTGAGACTTTGGAACTCCTTGCCACAGAGAGCTGCAACGGGGTGGGGGTGTTGGGGAGGGCAGAGTACTGGTGTATATTTATTGCTGAGATTGATAGATTCATAATAAGTTGAGGAATTGGGGGTTATGGGGAAAAATGCACTAAAGCTGACATGAGGAATGTTAGATGATCCCATTGAACAGCAGAACAAGCTCCAGGGGCCATCTTATGGTCTACATGCTGCAAAGTCATACTGTCTCCGCATTGTTCAGCCCTTTGCAAAAGTTATACTCTCTTATTTCCTGGTTACCAACAGTTGTTCAGTGCCAAGACTGGGGTGTATAGCCCAAATTGAAGGGGATTCACCAATGCACAGATTGTGAACAGACTGTGAGATGCACCACTCCTGAGATTTATCCCTTTCATGTAAACATACTCTCAGTGAACAGAGATTTCGAGATAGCAAACACTGGAAGATTAGAGATAACACTTCAGCAAAAGCTACCAGACCAGTCGAGTTACTCCAGCAGTCTCTGTTTCTTTCAGATGTCCAGCATGTAGCATTTTGCTTTTCTTTCGAGACAGCAAATAGGAGAGAGAAATCCAGGAATCTAGACCGTGAATTAGGCACTCTGTGACAAAATCATGTACCTCAACAGACAGCAAAGATCAAATATGATGCAGCCACATTCGCTGAACTTCATTGAAATGACAATGATCAGTGCTAAACACACTGTACAATGTTGTAAATGAATGAATGTTCTGCAGGCACATATGTGAGCCCTTCTGACAGGGTACAACTCAATGATCACCTTCAAATTTGTTCAACTTGAGGGCTCAGCTCAGTAGGCCTGCTTCAATGTGTTGATTTTGAGGACACGTGATTCCTGATTGAGCATATCAACATTAGCTGGAATGATTTTAAAGTAAAGAAAATGAATTTTCCTTTGGCCAAGATTGGGATCTCCTCCTGAGATTAGTTGTCTGTTGTGCAGCAGGATTGATTTTTCTGTTTTGTTAAAGTCAGTGTAAAGGACAGTCAGGTGGCGAATAACATGACCAAACTAGAAACTGCCTCCAATAGTTTACTCCACAAATATGTTTCCAGTTCAGGAGTGGGACATGTCACTGAGTTTAATTCACTTTCATTGACTGAACTGCCAGGGACTTTGGTTTCAAGGTAAGTGTGGCTACATCAGGAGCTGACTGATGACCACTCCAGTGCTCTGCACCATAGCCCAGGGAAATCTAGATTCACCAGATAGTGAACTCCCATCAGCAATCATAGCCGCTTGAGCAATTGTCCAAGGATAACCCAAGTACTGTAAAAACAACTTGCATTAATATTAAACCTTTTAAAAAAAAACAAAGTTACCTAAGCAGTATTATCAAACAACATTTTATACTGAACTAATGGAGGCAGGGTTTGTTCAGGTGATCAGCCATGAAGTGAAGGGTGATGGAAGTGTCAGAACGGGCAAGAGAGAGCCAAACAGCAGCAGAGAGGTTTAGCTGAAGGAATTTCTGAGTCTTGACCTATCTAGCTGATGATAAGGCTGAAAATAATGAAGCAAAGAAACCAGGGATGTACTGGAGAGTACTGACCTCAGGAAGTTGTAGAGACGTTTGAAGTTAATGAGAAAGGCAGGAGGGATGAGATCATGGACAGATTTGGAAGTAAGGATGAGAAGTGTTGTATAAATGAATGGGTGTGAAAAGGTTAATGTTCATTTTATATAGGCTCAACTGATTCTACAAACAGTCTGTTGATCAAGAAAGGAAATCTACTCTAGCTGTGAGAGAGAGCAGGTGTATCTGCAACGCTTCCCTAAAGTCTTGTTAATTATGCATGACTATGTCATACAATAAACATGGCCATGCAATAAACCTTGTTATGAAAGAGCAATGTCCCTTCTGTAGATACTGCACAGGAGTGTGTCCTCCTCCACGAGTCACAATATAGGCCCAAGACAAATCAGGATTGGTGGCAACAAACTACCTCAAAAAACTCTTACCCACCGCCACCACTGTTAGAGATGGCAAATGCTGCAAAATCCCAGTATTTACCATCGGGGAAAATACCACAGGAATTCATCCCCTTAGAGATATCAGTCACAGTACTAGACTTACCACAATACAGTCAGTGATCTCAGTGAAGGACAACTGTTAGGGAACAGGCCTGAGCTCGTGCCTCATCGCAGATACCAGCCTTGTCTAAGGATTTTGGTATTGAGTAATGTTACTGTTTAAATATGTTCTACATTGAAGTTGTTGTTACCAACTCTAGTTTTAGTCTGGAATACTGCAGTGTGCAGGAGCAGGTCACACTGAGCTCAGGGACTAGGAATTATTACTTTTAGCCAGCTGGACCTTGATGCTTTGGTGTGAACATAACCAAACTTTAACATAAAAATTGTACAAAGTCCTTTGAGGGCTCTCGAAGTATTCAGCACTGTTTAACTGTGGATTTTTAGAGCAGTTACACTGATGGAAGCAGAAAACCCAACTTCCTTTCAAAAGCAAGTGGATAAATATTTGAAAATGTGTGTCTAGAAGTTGAGGAATCAGGAGAATGTAAACGTGTTTTTCGGACAGCTAGCCTGAATCCCCTGCTCAGTGGCGATGATGGTCAGTTTGCCAAAACTCCCAAGATTCTCCAGAGTCAACACTGCGATGTATTTCCTTCAAGATCCTCCCAATCCAGCTATCGCAGCAATGCACAATACACTGTCCTTCAGGGAACTGAAACCAAGCTGGGGAAGCTGCCACTTTTACTGCACTTGCCATTATACAATATGTTTAAGGGCCCAGTCTTTGTATGCTAGTGAGTGGAAAGGTCAGTGGGACACTAGGCAAAAGAGTAAATGGATAGAAGCACAGGGTGGGTGAGGGGCGCAGGGTGGGTGAGGGGCGTAGGGTGTGTGAGGGACGCAGGGTGTGTGAGGGGGACAGGGTGGGTGAAGGGGACAGGGTGGGTGAGGGGCGCAGGGTGTGTGAGGGGGACAGGATGGGTGAAGGGGACAGGGTGGGTGAGGGGCGCAGGGTGTGTGAAGGGGACAGGGTGGGTGAGGGGCGCAGGGTGTGTGAGGGGCACAGGGTGGGTGAGGGGCGCAGGGTGTGTGAAGGGGACAGGGTGGGTGAGGGGCGCAGGGTGGGTGAAGGGGACAGGGTGGGTGAGGGGCACAGGGTGTGTGAAGGGGACAGGGTGGGTGACGGGCGCAGGGTGTGTGAAGGGGACAGGGTGGGTGAAGGGGACAGGGTGGGTGAGGAGCGCAGGGTGTGTGAAGGGGACAGGGTGGGTGAGGGGCGCAGGGTGTGTGAGGGGCACAGGGTGGGTGAGGGGCGCAGGGTATGTGAAGGGGACAGGGTGTGTGAAGGGGACAGGGTGGGTGAGGGGCACAGGGTGTGTGAAGGGGACAGGGTGGGTGAGGGGCGCAGGGTGGGTGAAGGGGACAGGGTGGGTGAGGGGCACAGGGTGTGTGAAGGGAACAGGGTGGGTGAGGGGCGCAGGGTGTGTGAAGGGGACAGGGTGGGTGAAGGGGACAGGGTGGGTGAGGAGCGCAGGGTGTGTGAAGGCGACAGGGTGGGTGAGGGGCGCAGGGTGTGTGAGGGGCACAGGGTGGGTGAGGGGCGCAGGGTATGTGAAGGGGACAGGGTGTGTGAAGGGGACAGGGTGGGTGAAGGGCACAGGGTGTGTGAAGGGGACAGGGTGGGTGAGGGCCGCAGGGTGTGTGAAGGGGACAGGGTGGGTGAGGGGCGCAGGTTGTGTGAAGGGGACAGGGTGGGTGAGGGGCACAGGGTGTGTGAAGGGGACAGGGTGTGTGAAGGGGACAGGGTGTGTGAAGGGGACAGGGTGGGTGAGGGCCTCAGGGTGGGTGAAGGGGACAGGGTGGGTGAGGGGTGCAGGGTGTGTGAAGGGGACAGGGTGGGTGAGGGGCATGGGGTGGGTGAAGGGGACAGGGTGTGTGAAGGGGACAGGGTGGGTGAAGGGGACAGGGTGGGTGAGGGGCGCAGGGTGTGTGAAGGGGACAGGGTGGGTGAAGGGGACAGGGTGGGTGAGGGGCGCAGGGTGTGTGAAGGATCGCAGGATGGGTGAGGGGCACACAGTGTGTGAGGGGCGCAGAGTGTGTGAAGGGGACAGGGTGGGTGAGGGGTGCAGGGTGTGTGAAGGGGACAGGGTGGGTGAGGGGCGCAGGGTGGGCGAAGCGGACAGGGTGTGTGAAGGGACAGGGTGGGTGAAGGGGACAGGGTGGGTGTGGGGCGCAGAGTGTGTGAAGGATCGCAGGGTGGGTGAAGGGCACACAGTGTGTGAGGGGCGCAGGGTGGGTGAAGGGGACAGGGTGGTGAGGGGCGCAGGGTGTGTGAAGGGGACAGGGTGGGTGAAGGGGACAGGGTGGGTGAGGGGCGCAGGGTGGGCGAAGGGGACAGGGTGGGTGAGGGGCACAGTGTGTGTGAAGGGGACAGGGTGTGTGAAGGGGACAGGGTGGGTGAGGGCCTCAGGGTGTGTGAAGGGGACAGGGTGGGTGAGGGGTGCAGGGTGTGTGAAGGGGACAGGGTGTGTGAAGGGGACAGGGTGGGTGAAGGGGACAGGGTGGGTGAGGGGCGCAGGGTGGGTGAAGGGGACAGGGTGGTGAGGGGTGCAGGGTGTGTGAAGGGGACAGGGTGGGTGAAGGGGACAGGGTGGGTGAGGGGTGCAGGTTGTGTGAAGGGGACAGGGTGGGTGAGGGGCACAGGGTGTGTGAAGGGGACAGGGTGTGTGAAGGGGACAGGGTGGGTGAGGGCCTCAGGGTGGGTGAAGGGGACAGGGTGGGTGAGGGGTGCAGGGTGTGTGAAGGGGACAGGGTGGGTGAGGGGCGCAGGGTGTGTGAAGCGGACAGGGTGGGTGAAGGGGACAGGGTGGGTGAGGGGAACAGGGTGGGTGAAGGGGACAGGGTGGGTGAGGGGTGCAGGGTGTGTGAAGGGGACAGGGTGTGTGAAGGGGACAGGGTGGGTGAAGGGGACTGGGTGGGTGAAGGGGCGCAGGGTGGGTGAAGGGGACAGGGTGTGTGAAGTGGACAGGGTGGGTGAGGGGCACACAGTGTGTGAGGGGTGCAGGGTGGGTGAAGGGGACAGGGTGGGTGAGGGGTGCAGGGTGTGTGAAGGGGACAGGGTGGGTGAGGGGCACAGGGTGTGTGAAGGGGACAGGGTGGGTGAAGGGGCGCAGGGTGGGTGTAGGGGACAGGGTGTGTGAAGGGGACAGGGTGGGTGAAGGGGACAGGGTGGGTGAGGGGCGCAGGGTGTGTGAAGGGGACAGGGTGGGTGAAGGGGACAGGGTGGGTGAGGGGCGCAGGGTGGGTGAAGGGGACAGGGTCTGTGAGGGGTGCAGGGTGTGTGAAGGGGGCAGGATGGGTGAGGGGTGCAGGGTGTGTGAAGGGGGCAGGATGGGTGAGGGGCGCAGGGTGGGCGAAGCGGACAGGGTGTGTGAAGGGACAGGGTGGGTGAAGGGGACAGGGTGGGTGAGGGGCGCAGGGTGTGTGAAGGATCGCAGGGTGGGTGAAGGGCACACAGTGTGTGAGGGGCGCAGGGTGGGTGAAGGGGACAGGGTGGTGAGGGGCGCAGGGTGTGTGAAGGGGACAGGGTGGGTGAAGGGGACAGGGTGGGTGAGGGGCGCAGGGTGGGCGAAGGGGACAGGGTGGGTGAGGGGCACAGTGTGTGTGAAGGGGACAGGGTGTGTGAAGGGGACAGGGTGGGTGAGGGCCTCAGGGTGGGTGAAGGGGACAGGGTGGGTGAGGGGTGCAGGGTGTGTGAAGGGGACAGGGTGTGTGAAGGGGACAGGGTGGGTGAAGGGGACAGGGTGGGTGAGCGGCGCAGGGTGGGTGAAGGGGACAGGGTGGTGAGGGGTGCAGGGTGTGTGAAGGGGACAGGGTGGGTGAAGGGGACAGGGTGGGTGAGGGGTGCAGGTTGTGTGAAGGGGACAGGGTGGGTGAGGGGCACAGGGTGTGTGAAGGGGACAGGGTGTGTGAAGGGGACAGGGTGTGTGAAGGGGACAGGGTGGGTGAGGGCCTCAGGGTGGGTGAAGGGGACAGGGTGGGTGAGGGGTGCAGGGTGTGTGAAGGGGACAGGGTGGGTGAGGGGCACAGGGTGTGTGAAGGGGACAGGGTGGGTGAAGGGGCGCAGGGTGGGTGAAGGGGACAGGGTGGGTGAGGGGCGCAGGGTGTGTGAAGCGGACAGGGTGGGTGAAGGGGACAGGGTGGGTGAGGGGAACAGGTTGGGTGAAGGGGACAGGGTGGGTGAGGGGTGCAGGGTGTGTGAAGGGGACAGGGTGTGTGAAGGGGACAGGGTGGGTGAAGGGGACTGGGTGGGTGAAGGGGCGCAGGGTGGGTGAAGGGGACAGGGTGTGTGAAGTGGACAGGGTGGGTGAGGGGCACACAGTGTGTGAGGGGTGCAGGGTGGGTGAAGGGGACAGGGTGGGTGAGGGGTGCAGGGTGTGTGAAGGGGACAGGGTGGGTGAAGGGGACAGGGTGGGTGAGGGGTGCAGGTTGTGTGAAGGGGACAGGGTGGGTGAGGGGCACAGGGTGTGTGAAGGGGACAGGGTGTGTGAAGGGGACAGGGTGTGTGAAGGGGACAGGGTGGGTGAGGGCCTCAGGGTGGGTGAAGGGGACAGGGTGGGTGAGGGGTGCAGGGTGTGTGAAGGGGACAGGGTGGGTGAGGGGCACAGGGTGTGTGAAGGGGACAGGGTGGGTGAAGGGGCGCAGGGTGGGTGAAGGGGACAGGGTGGGTGAGGGGCGCAGGGTGTGTGAAGCGGACAGGGTGGGTGAAGGGGACAGGGTGGGTGAGGGGAACAGGGTGGGTGAAAGGGACAGGGTGGGTGAGGGGTGCAGGGTGTGTGAAGGGGACAGGGTGTGTGAAGGGGACAGGGTGGGTGAAGGGGACTGGGTGGGTGAAGGGGCGCAGGGTGGGTGAAGGGGACAGGGTGTGTGAAGTGGACAGGGTGGGTGAGGGGCACACAGTGTGTGAGGGGTGCAGGGTGGGTGAAGGGGACAGGGTGGGTGAGGGGTGCAGGGTGTGTGAAGGGGACAGGGTGGGTGAGGGGCACAGGGTGTGTGAAGTGGACAGGGTGGGTGAAGGGGCGCAGGGTGGGTGAAGGGGACAGGGTGTGTGAAGGGGACAGGGTGGGTGAAGGGGACAGGGTGGGTGAGGGGCGCAGGGTGTGTGAAGGGGACAGGGTGGGTGAAGGGGACAGGGTGGGTGAGGGGCGCAGGGTGGGTGAAGGGGACAGGGTCTGTGAGGGGTGCAGGGTGTGTGAAGGGGGCAGGATGGGTGAGGGGTGCAGGGTGGGTGAGGGGCACACGGTGGGTGAGGGGCGCATGGTGGGTGAAGGGGACAGGGTGGGTGAGGTGACAGGATGAGTACGGGGGCAATTGGGAGTGTGGATTGGTGTTCGTTGAAACAGGGATGGGGCTTATCATGAGATTGGACAAGTGTTCACACTGGGGATAGTTGGGTTGTTAGCTTAGGCTGAGGTATTAGCCAGCCCGGGTCAAGGGGTTGGCTTCAGGGGAGGGGCTCACTGGGTGATCAGGCAGCTGGTCAGGCTATGGGGCATTAGAGTGGTCAGTGCAGTATTGGAGTGGTCAGGCCGGGGGTATTGGAGTGGTCAGGGGTGTATTGGAATATTCAATGGAATATTGGAGCTGTTAGCGGGGTATTCAATGTGTGCCAGGTTTGTAGCCATGTCCATTTGGGGGGTAGTCAGTTTGGCAGAGGGGCAGATTTGTGAGAGGCATAGTCGGTTCAGGGCCTAGTTGTGTCAAGGCAGGGTGTTAATCAGTTTGGATCAGTGTGGTAATTAGGTCAGGGACACGATCAGGTTGGGTGAGGAGCGGTATCAAGGGGAGATGGCTAGTTTGGTAGGATGTGGTGGGAGGAGTGACTGGGGAGTTGGTATTGCAGTTAGTCTAAGTTTTAAACTGTCTCATATTTTCTTGGATAACGTTTTGTATAGGTCTTGTGGGTCTGTCTGAAGTATCCAACAGTAACACAGGATCAGAGACAGGATCAGTTGCTCTGGGCAGTAGCTCACTGTGCACCTTAATGACATTTCTCAGCCAGTTCCCACATAGGTCAACAATCCAGAACCCAGAAATCCTGCATCATATTCAGTATAGTTCCATCAAACAGTTGGGAAATCATAGCTCTGCAGGAGGTAGTCTTGCATGAGTTTGAAATATATCTTTGAGAAATTCTTGCAATTTTTTTGCTTCATTGTGCTGCACTGACAAGATTGAGATCAAACTGGCAAATTGCCCAATCCCTTTCGCATTGTAAATATTCACAACTATTTCACCTGTGCAGTGTTAATGATGCTGTCAATACTTCAGACTTAAGCATCTATTTATTTATTCAGAGACCGAGGTAGGTGCATGATCTATAGTGAAAAATATTACCAAGGTGACAATAAGTAGTAGAGCCGGCAAGGCAAATTGAGCAATAGCTATTAAGTGATATATGATTGATGTTACAAATTACTCATACAGCAGACTTTGTAGTTAAGAAATGTTTTAAGCCAATGTGTAAGTGAGCTGCTCCATTCATCATTCTTCTCTGCTTGCTAGAACACAAAGCAATAGATAAATAACTATTAGTCACTGAGGAATGAGTTAATGAGTCTCTGCAATTTGACACACTATGCTGATGGAGTCACGCCTGGTAAAGGAAGTGTAATAAAATAGCAGCCCTTATTGTAACGGCCAACAAGTTCACAACTGCAAACTGCAAAAACATTTTGCTTCAGAGATTTTTTTCTCCCTCTGTTAGCTGATCAAAGCAAGCTTTCTGTGATGAATATTTCATTGGCATTTATGATGTTTGTACAGGCGGACTAGACGTCAGGATGTAAAACATGGGGACCCCATCAGCCAGTGCTGGGATCTGGAAGAAAGTAAGTTTTTTTCTACATCTTTTACTGCAGATGTTGTCTTGTAAAAGTGCTTAGAAGGAAGGGAGTCAATAATATTCTATTATATCGAGCCGCAGCACTAAAAGTTTTATTTGAGTTTCGCTTATACAGATAGATTTTTTAATTTTTGTGAGGAATATTAGGTGCTTCAGATTTTAGGGAGTATAAGTTGACATGCAGGTTTTGTGTCCCCTAACCCACAATATTAGACACACTGTATGTACAACGTGCTCACACATTGGAACTTGACAGTCTGTGAAAATCTGACTTAGATTTCGGTCAAATTATTTTTTAGTGATGGATATATATATTGCATAAAAGCAGGGACCCTTGTATGTATTACCATTTATTACATTGGAAAGACACTGAAAATTTCATTTCATAACACCCGTATTCCTGAATGTAGTAAAGTCTACAGCCCTGAGAGCACAGAATTCTGGACTTACAAAGGAGTTTAAGAAAGTTGAAATAACAAGTTGTAGAGCTGGATGAACACAACAGGCCAAGCAGCATCAGAGGAGCAGGAAAGCTGACGTTTGCAGTTCCTACTATCTCTGAAAAAAGTTTAAGAAAGCTTGTCATTTCAAAGGTAATTAGAATTCAGGGAAACATGAGAAAGTTTTAAATCTGATAGATTTGACAAACACAAGTTGCTGGTCAAAATGAGTGGTGACATGATTCAGAGGGAGCTGGGGTTCAGACCTGCAACTGCTGCTTCATGCTACTGCTGGGTATGAGTTTATGCTGACAACACAGTGTGAAGCTGGATGAACACAGCAGACCAGGCAGCATCAGAGGAGCAGCAAAGCTGATGTTTCAGGTAGGGACCCTTCTGAGACTACCAGAGGGTTCCGGAGATCCACTGAGGTATTTCCGGAGGAAGGTGGATAGCTTCAAGGTAGGCATCCTTGGAAGATGCTTTGCAGGAGGGTTATAAATGACTATTTATCATTGTAATTGAGATTATGCTGACTGTTCAAAATTGTTTCAGAGATAGTAGGAACTGCAGATGTTGGAGAGTCTGAGATAACAAGGTGTAGAGCTGGATGAACACAGCAGGCCAAGCAGCATCAGGGGAGCAGGAAAGCTGATGTTTTGGGCCTAGACCCTTGTGTAGTAACATGTATCGAGGCGCTTCACAAAAGCATAATCAATAATGAGTGCTGATAGTGAACATTGCTGTCTAGAGACCAAGGAACATATGTGTTCTAAGCTTTACAGATTTCCTGTCATTGGCTGTCTTGACTACACAGTGAGTGCGGGAGATGCATCAAAGTGAATCACCCACTGGTTTGGAAAAAAGAGACAGTGATCGAGTTCAGGGAATATAAGAAAATATATACCATTAAGCCCACTTTCTATTCCGATATTTCTGGTACAGTTTTTCTCACAGCAATCCAAGTTACCAATGGAGTAAAGCAGGCATCGTCAAAATTAAATATATCCTCTCAGTGCTGCGTACCTGCCTGAACATTATATGAGGACAGCACAGGCCATGCTGTGGATTCATAGGGAGATGCCTCAGCATTGGCCCATGTGAGAACACGTTCCCTGGTTATCACAGCCATCTGGTTTCTGTTGCTAAACCACTTTTTAATCCAATCAAAGGCCGGGAAACTGCTTCTATGGAGAATACAGAGAGTGTGGGAAATTGACACGAGTGGCAGAGGAAGCCAAATTCTCTAATCTTCCCTCATGGCTAATCCTTATTGCACTTGGGATCTGTCTTATTTCCTCTACTTTCTGTGTTTAGGCCCATTTTTGTGGTGTGGTGTGCAAGTGTGGTCTGACCAATGAATTATAAAGTCAGCCAACATTGACGTCATTGTCCAAATTAGCTCTAGCTCCAGAGTAAAACATCGAACAAAACATAACAACACTTTTGATGTTTTTATTCAATTTTTGACTCTCTCTTCAACATTCCCACATGTAAAGGGTCAATGATGTTGCAAAGTTCAGTGAACTATCTCTGGGATTTCAGGGTCACTTCTTCCCAAGACACCAGTGAATTGTATCTGTCGTTCACTCAACATCATAAAATTTCCCAAGTGTTACCAGACCAAAGTTGACATTGAGCCAAATAACGAGATATTGAAGACCATGATGAAGAGCTTGGTCAAAGATGTGGGGTTTACAGAATGTTTTGAAGAAAAGGTAGCACAGTGGAAAGGGAGTTAGGGAGGGAATTGCAGACTTAAGGACCCAGGTAGTTGAAATGGCAAGCCACTAATAGTGGAGTGACTAAAATCAGACAAGCACAAGAGTTTAGTATTTGAGGCATGCAGAGATTCTTGAGGCTTGTAGTGCTCAGGATGTTAGAAATTAGAGAGAGTGTGATCAGAAGGGTTTAACAACAAGCCAGAGAATTTTAAAATTCAGGCTGTGTTTGACCAGGAGCCACTGTAGGATATAGAGAAAACTGAACATAGTTATGTTTGACATCACTCCGTGTTTTATGCTTACAACACTCAAGAAGCTTGATACCAAGCAGCGCCACATTCACAAACATTCACTCGCTCCACCACTGGCTCTCAGCCGCAGTGTGTACTATCTACAAAGGGTCTAGGCCCGAAACGTCAACTTTCCTGCTCCTCTGATGCTGCTTGTACTATTTACAAGATTACCTGCAGAAATTCATCAAAAATCTGTAGTCAGCACATCCCAAACCCACAACCACTTCCATCTAGAAGGACAAGGGCAGCAGATATATGGGAACACCAACCCCTTCAAGTTCCCCTCCAAGCCACTCACCATCCTGACTTGGAAATATATCACTATTCCTTCACTTTTGCTGGATCAAATTCTTGAAACTCCAGCCCTAAGGGAATTGTAGCTCAACCCACAGTACATGGACTGCAGCGGTTCTAGAAAGCAGCTCACCCTCCCCTTCTCAAGGACAATTAAGGATGGGACCGGCGAATAATGCCCACATCCTTTGAATGAATAAGAAAACATACATTTAACTCCAGAGTGAGCTTCAACAAACCAACCTGGGGGTGACTGCTTCTGGAATTGAAGAAATATTTGCAGTTATAATACAATTTTCATAAGGACCAAGTTTTTAAAAGAGAGCTTACAGCCAAAGAAGCATTTTTAGGTGGGGTTACTGCAGCAATATAGGACATTACATACAGCTGATTTTCACACAGTGAGTTCCACGAACAGCAGTGTGATAATCACCAGGTAATCCACTTTATTGTGATGTTGGGACATAAGCCACGGACAATACTCTGCTTAAAACTCTTCTGTTTTTTCTTTAAAATAAGACCATTAGATGTTTCATATACATCAGAGCAGGCAGATAGAGCTACAGGTTAATGTTGCTATGAAAAGACAGTGCCTCCAACAGTGCAGCGTTCACTCAGCACTGACTCTCTGAATATGCGGCACTCCCTCAGCACTGACCCTCCGGCAGTGTGGAACTCCCTCAGTACTACATTTAAGAGTCTGGCTTGATTTTCTTTGGAAATCTTGGAGTTGGACATAAACCTAAACTTTTGCCTCAGTGGCAGGAATGCTAACCAATGCCCCACGGATATCAATGTTTAGTGAGAGTACGGCAAAAGAAGCAAAACTCTTTCTTGCATTTTTCATGTCCATTGAAATTAGTTTTCAAATTAAACTCATAACAGCCCCAGTGATGTTACTGTCATTGCTGTTCTTTCAATCATTGGTGTTCCTCACTCAAAGGAGTAAAGCAAGGAACTAAGATCTCTGAAAGACACTTTGAAGATGCTAGACACTTTGTGTGTCAAGTACACTAAGATTTGCCCTGAACAAGGTGGATGTAATAAGGGAAGTGGATATGTTTAACTTTTGGCCAGCTTTCTGACTGCAAGCTAACAGGGAGCACTTCCAGATTTCCCAACTCCTGTCTGTGATTTCTTACTAAGCACTGTTACTGAGTGAGATCTGAAAATCACCAGGAACACATGTGGTGCTGTCCAGTCGACTGTAACACAGGGCAAACGTTGAGGAAATCTGTCCGGCTCCCTATGGTTCTCCATGTGGATCATCAGCATTTGACAGACCAGCGCAGTTTGATGCATGAAGACAAATTATACAAGATGTTGTTTCCTGCTCGTTGTGGAAGCAATCATAATTCTTCATTTTTTTGTTCTATTCATTTGTGGGATGTGGGCGTTGCCGGCTGGCCAGCATTTCTTGCCTTTTCCTAACAATGTCTAGTTTAGGATTGATTTCTTCCAGGTTTATTCCATCTGGTATCAGAGAAAACTTTGATATCTGTAGCATCTTGATAAACAGCTCTACGATTGTATGAGGAAGTTCTGAGGAAGGGTTACCAGACCCAAAACATTAACTGTTCTTTTTTTCCTTCACTGATGCTGCCAGGCCTGCTGAGCTTTTCCAGCAACTTTGTTTTTGTTCCTGATTTGCAGCATCTGCAGTTCTTTCGGGTTCTTTGATTATGAGTTATTTTCCCCGTATTTTCACCTCCCCACTCAGAAATGCTAAGAACTGACTCTCTGACTGACTATAGCCAAAACTGTCTCCAAGTAAGAATGCACTGCTTACCAGCTTAGAATCTTTGGTTCACTTACAGTGATAGCCCTGCAAATTTTGACTGAATTTGGATGCTGGGCCAAAATCCAGTAACAGGGCTGCATTCCTACATCACACGGACAGTATTGGTTCAATAATGTGGCTTCCTTCCACCTCATTATATGTAAATAGGAATAGACAATAAGTGCTGATTGAGCTCATAATTCCCACAGCACTGAAGGAATAATATCTCCCTCCAGCTCCACCAAACTGTCTGCTATTAAGTGTTCACTTGCACTGGAGAATAGGATTTGTTTTAACAGATGCTAGTTCCCCCATTGCAAAACTCACACTGATGTCAGTGTTTATGATTGACAGATATGAGTAATGAAGCTGAAGAGAAGTTGATTTTCGGCATTGAATTTAACTCCACTTTCCTGGAGTGCATCCCCAAATCCCAGCAAGCATCTATCCAGTGGTTCATTCAGCGCTCCCGAGATGAACATCATGAGGAGGTAAGGTGTCCTTCGGTCCACAACTTGTGATGATGCTACTTCTGCAGCATTTTGTCAACAGTGCGCTGAACGGACAAGAGCTAATGACTGCACTGAGGGACCTGAGTAAGAGGACAATGTAACAGAAAAGTCCCTGGGTCAGATATAATGATTAAACGAGCTGCAGCAAACACTGAGCCGGTCTATTGATGCAATTTGATGAATGTGTATCAATCTCACTGTTTCTGATGTCACCAGTAAGTGAATTTTTTAAACTTGAAAGAATGAAGTTGAAGTTGTGGGATATGGACAGGGGTGGTTTGTCCTGTTGCTTTCCTTGCTCCAGTGGAATTTTGAGTGAGATTCATAAATGGTGATCAGTCAACCACCTCCGTCCATCCCGCGTTGTTGTCAGTGTTTCCTGAAACTGAAATCTTTGTTTCAGGATAATGGGTAGGGAATATCTGTTTGCCATTCTGTGCTTACTTTGGGAATAGGTAATAGTCAACAGCAATAAAAATAAGATACTGAAGATGTTGGAAATTTGACATAAAAATGTTGCAGACTCTCTTATCTGTGCTGAGAGAAACATGGTTAACATTTCAAATCTAATATCCGAAATCTCTAGAAAGTGCCTTATATATGACTCAAATGGTTGATGACAACAGGATGGGAAGTGCTTGAGTTGTGAATGGGTTTCATTTTGAAGTCTGTTCACAAGTGAGTTTATACACAGGTCATAACATAACGCAGGGCAATGTCAAGGAGCTGTTCATAAGTACGGGAAATATTCCATATGTCGGGTCTTTAAAATTATTCCCCTGAAGTGGGATCACAGTTGTAGGTATGAGTTTTCATAAGCTGTTTGTTCATAGACCCATGTATGGTGCAACCAACAGACATTGGTAAGTTTGCTCGTGGTGCAGAGTTCGGGGTAACCGGATGGTGGGCCACGCCAGCTGGCTACTCATTAGTCCGAGTCGCAGATTCAATCATTATCAGGTCCAAGCCTTCTCAGCATTTGACCTGTGAGCTTCTGGAAAAATATTGAAATCTCCCCCTCATGCACCCAACTTCTAGCAGTCTGCTCCAGAGACAATGTAATCTCCCGAAGACCAAACAGCCTGGAGGAATATTAGCCGAGAGTGGATTTTCAGATCTGAGAGTAACAGCTGCTTCAACCAGACTTGAGAAGATACATTCAAAACTGCCTTTGGGATCCTCTTTGGCTTGAGCATGAGCTAATGCTGGACAGAGTGTGTGTGTTCCATCCTCTTGCTGGTATTGTCCTCAAATTGTAATTGGGATCAAATGGATGTGACCGAATGTCATTCTCTATCATCTTGCTTGTCTCTAAGCAATGCAACCATCCATTGTTAGGTTCTGTCTCCATGGTGAAGGAGGAAATACAGTGATAAGTCAATTCCATCAAGTTCAGGGTGCCATCACCTTATTCTCACTCACCATCATCCCAGTGCTGTCCT
Source organism: Stegostoma tigrinum (assembly GCF_030684315.1). NCBI lineage: Eukaryota > Metazoa > Chordata > Chondrichthyes > Orectolobiformes > Stegostomatidae > Stegostoma > Stegostoma tigrinum. The sequence goes on along the minus strand of NC_081378.1, from coordinate 1,761,634 downwards.
GGATTGACTGCAATGTTGATATTTTACATGATTTAGAAGGACAAAGGTAATGTTGTGATCAGTCCATGTGCTGTTTTATATACATGAACTTGCTCATGCAGTCACATCTTATTGGTTTATAAACACAGAAATATGAAAATTAATCTGCTCTGAATGATCTTCTCCGAGTTTTTATGCACATGTTGAATGTGCTTTTGTCGTGCTCTTTTAAAAACTGCTTTGATGTTGTAGAAACATTTGAGTACTTATCCAAAATTGAGATGGCTGCTGGACCTGTCAGACATATTCCCCCACCCCCCTCATCCATGATTTATGGCCTTTCATATTTTTCCCTTGAACTAAGGGCTCCAGCCACCTGAAATGTCTCCATGCAATCAGAACAATTTTGATTGATTTGTATTGGCTCAAACTGAGACTAACAGTCATTCTGTGGAACAACAACTCTTCTTAATGAGGCTTGTACTGCCCAGAAACCATGGTAACTAATGGGGCAGAATGGAGATTGAAATTCAGCAGAGAGTGCTGCAAATAGGGAACTGATGACCACACAGAGCGTTTGAGGAGAAGCTGGCTAAGCACAGGAGGAAGACCAGGAGAAAAGTCTGTGCACACAGGGTGAGATGGAGAAGGCTGGGAGAAGGCTCATTTAGGCTGTGCTTTGTATTGACAAAGTGCAAACAAAAGCTAAATATTTGTTCCCTTTATCTGTCATTTTCACATTATCTGCAGTGAACTGTCCATTTTCACTCTAAACAGGACTAACACTCAATGTTTTACTTGTTCTTTTCTATTTCAAATAACTTCAGAAACTCAAACTATCCATTTTTTACATGGCTAGCTAACTTCCTCTTATATTCTAATGTCTTATTCCTGATTCACTTTTTAGTCACTCTCAGACATTCTTTGTGTTCTGAGCAATGATTTAATCTGCCACTCATCTTTGTGCAGTCATAAACATCCTCCTAAAGTTTGGTGGAGCTGCTAAACTGGGCCTGCTTCAGGTGGTGAGGAAACCAACAGAGGAAGAAATATATTTGAACTCATCCTTAACTGGTTGCAGATGCACCTGCCCATGACGAGATCAGTAAGACCAACCACTGCTCAGTCCTTGTGGACATGAAGTCCCGCCTTCACATTGAGAATAATCTCCATCATGTTGTGTGGCACTATCACTGTGCTAAATGGGACAGACTTTGCACAGATATAGCAAGTCCAGATTGACCATCCATGAGACACTGTGGGCCATTAACATCAGAAGAATTGTAGTCCAGCACAATCTGTAACCTAATGGCCCGGCATATCCCCCACTCAGCCATCACTATCAAGCCAGGGGGTCAACACTGGTTCAATGGAGAGTGCAAGAGGGCATGCCAGGAGCAGCACCTGGCTTACCTGAAAATGAAGCTTCAACAAAACAACACTACTTGCATGCCAAGCTGTCATGAATGGTGGTGGATTATTAAACAACTCTCTCGAGGACGAGGCTCCACAAATATCCCATCCTCAATGATAGAAGAGCCCAATGATAAGGCTGAAGAATTTGCTCCAGTACAGTATTTGTTCCAGTACAGTTACAACACTGGCATCTACTCAACAATGTGGAAAATTGTCCAGGGATGTCCTGTACTTAAAAAGCAGGACAAATCCAGCCCAGCCAATTACCGCCCCATCAGTCTCCTCTCGATCATCAGTAAAGTGATGTCATCAAAAGTGCTATCAAGCAGCACCTGCTCAGCAGTGACCTGCTCAGTGATGCCCAGTTTGGGTTTCACGAGGGCCACGTAGCTCTGACTTCATTACAGCCTTAGTTCAAACATGGACAAAAGAGCTGAATACCAGAGGTGAGGTGGGAGTGACAGCCCTTGACATGAAGGCGGCGTTTGACTGGAATCAATGGGTATCGGGGGTAAACTCTTCAGCTGTTGGGGTCATACCTGAAGCATAGGAAAATAGTTGTGGTTGTTGGAGGTCAGTCATCTCAGCTCCAGGACATCTCTGCAGGTGTCCCTCAGGGTAGCGTCCTTGACCCAACCATCTTCAGCTGCTTCATCAATTACCTTCCCTCTATTGTGAGGTCAGAAGTGGGGATGTTTGCTGATGATTTCACAGTGTTCATCACCGGTTGTGACTCCTCAGATACTGAAGTAGCCCATGCTCAAATGCAACAAAATCTGGACAATATCATGCCTTGGGCTTGCAAGTGGCAAGTGACAATTACACCAGACAAGTACCAGGCAATAACATATAAACTCAGCAGTCTTTCATCTGTGGGGAAAAGAGCCAACATTTAAAATCTGGCATGATGGCTGGCTCAGCAGTGAGCATCTGCAATGAATGAGAACCTAACCATCACCCCTTTACAATCAATGATATTACCATCACTGAATCCACCACTATCAACCCCCAAGGGGTTAAATTGACCAGAAAATCACCTGGAATAGCCATATAGATACAGTGGCTACAAGGGTAAGTCAGAGGCGAGGAATACTGTGGTAAATGACTCCTCTCCTGATTCCCCGAAGCCTGTCCCACCATCTACAAGGCACAAGTCAGGAGTGTGATGGAATACTCCCCACTTGCCTGGATGGGTGTAGCTCCAACAATAGCATCTAGGACAAAGTAGCCTGCTTAGCTAGCACCACATCCCCAAGCATCCGTTCCCTCCACCACCGACGCTCAGTGGCAGCAGTGTGATGAGCTGCAGAAATACTCCAAAGTTCTTTGGATTGCAATTTCCAAAGCCACTACCTTTACCATCTAGAAGGACAAGGGCAGCAGATACATGGAACACCACCATCTGTAAGTTGATCTCCAAACCACTCCCCATCCTGACTGGGAAATATATCACTTGTTCCTTCAGTGTCACTGAATTCAAAGTTAGAAATTAGTTATAATTACACGGAAATTTCCAATCAATGATACTAGAAACCAAGCTTCCAAAGAGCCAAGGTCAGCTTTCTCTGCATATGTTACCACAGTTCGTTCTTCTCTAGGGCATGACTTGTGTTTTCACCCATAACTTGACTGAGTCAATATCCGTTATACATCTAGAAATGAACATTATTGCAAGACTGATTAACCACATTCACAGAATCCAAGAATCTCAGACTTATTTCAGCACAGAATGAGGCCATTCAGCCCATCATGCCTGCACTGGCTCTGTTATCTATATTGCTGAAACTAATCCCAAGGCCCATTTTTCCACATCTGTGCAGATGAGGCTGTGTTTCGTGTAACCACGGGAGATAGAATGCTGGCTGTGGTTAACATTTCTATCTATTCCCATTCACTCAGCACATTTTGTAATTCCAGAACCACTCCAAGACTTGATGTCCTGCAATGTGAGGTCAAGAAGTGACTAAACAGGTGACAATCAATCTACAAATCCTTCCAATGCCATGATGAAGGCAGTAAGTTCAGCCTGACATGTTGTAGCTGCTGCCCATTAGTCCCCCCATTGTTAAGAGGCACAGTCTGCAGGCCTATGCCCATCCATTTACTTTCAAAGTAACCTCCTCAATCTTGGATTTCTTAAAGAGGAACGTTGCTTCAGGCAATTTCATTTTTACCTAATTCAAAAGCAAAATGCTGCATGTGCTGGAAAACTGAAAATAAAAATTAACAAGAAAATGCTGGAAACACTCAGCAGTTCAGGCTGCATTTCTCAAAAGAGAAACAGAGAGAACATTTCAGGGTGTGAAATAAACTGCTTGATGCTGTGATGGAGGCAGAGTCAGTTGAGGCATTCAGGAGGGAACTGAATGGTTATTTAAATTAAAAAAAAAGTGCAGGTTTCAGAAAAAAATGCAGAATATTGGCAGTAAATTAAAATGCTCTGAGAATTAGTGCAGACATGATGGGCTGAAGGACCTCCATCTGCACTGCAACAATTCTGTGACTCTGTGTCTCGCCCTGATGCTGATGTAGGATATAGACTCTGTTTCTCTCTCTCAAATCCTCCCTAATCTCCTGAATATTTCTAGCACTTTCTACTTTTATATATTTTTAAACCACTTGCACTTAAAGGGACATGCACAGTCAGGGGATGCAATGGTCTAGTGGCATTATCACTGGACTGTTAATCCAGAGACCCAGGTAACGTTGTGAGTTAGAATCCAGCCGTGGCAGATGGTGGAATTTGAATTCAATAAATAATATCTGGAATTAAGAATCGAGTGATAGCCATGAATCTGTACCAATTGTCAGGAAAAACCCACTTGGTTCACTAATGTCCTTTAGGGAAGGAAATTGCCATCTTTACCTGGTTTGGCCTACATGTGACTCCAGACCCACAGCAATATGGTTGACTCTTAACTGCTCTCAGGGCAATTAGGGATGGGCAATAAATGCTGCCTGGTCAGTGAAGCCTTCATCCCATGAATGAATAAAGAAAATAAAACACTTGCTTATACAACACTTTGCTGAATCACTGTTCAGTGACATTATTGTGAAGCCAATGTAGTAATATACTGCACTGTCCTGGTCAGCTTTTCTTCATGAAGGGAAAAAAAATATGGAAATAGCTTACTCTTTCCTGAAGTTTGTAAGGTAGTTACAAAGAATTGATAATGGGGTGGAAAATATATTCTACAATTCTTGTTAACAAGGTGTCGAGCTGGATGAACACAGCAGGCCAAGCAGCATCTTAGGAGCAGGAAAGCTGATGTTTCGGGCATAGACACTTCATCAGAAAAGTGGGATGGCAAGAGGGTTCTGAAATAAATTGGGAGAGAGGGGGAGGAGAATCGAAAATGGATGGAGGAGAAGATAGGTGGCGAGGAGGCAGACAAGTTAAAGGGGCGGGGTTGGAGCCTGGAGAGGTGAATGTAGGTGGGGAGGTTGGGAGGGGATAGGTCAGTCCGGGGAGGACGGACAGGTCAAGGGGGCGGAATGAGGTTAGTAGGTAGGAAATGAGGGTGAGGCCTGAGGTGCGAGGAGGGGATAGGTGAGAAAAAGAAAAGGTTAGGGAGGCGGGGACGAGCTGGGCTGGTTGTGTGGTGCAGTGGGGGGAGGGGGAGATTTTGAAGCTTGTGAAGTCCACATTGATACCGTTGAGCTGCAGGGTTCCCAAGCGGAATATGAGTTGCTGCTCCTGCAACCTTCAGGTGGCATCATTGTGGCACTGCAGGAGGCCAGGATGGGCATGTCGTCTGAGGAATGGGAGGGGGAGTTGAAATGGTTCGCGACTGGGAGGTGCAGTTGTTTGTTGCGAACTGAGCGGAGGTGTTCTGCAAAGCGGTCCCCAAGCCTCCGCTTGGTTTCCCCAATGTAGAGGAAGCCACACCGGGTACAATGGATGCAGTATACCACATTGGCAGATGTGCAGGTGAACATCTGCTTGATGTAGAAAGTCATCTTGGGGCCCAGGATGGGGTTGAGGGAGGAGGTGTGGGGGCAAGTGTAGCACTTCCTGCGGTTTCAGGGGAAAGTGTCGGGTGTAGGGGGCTGGAGGGGAGTGTGGAGCGGACGAGGGAGCCACAGAGAGAGTGGCCCTCGAGAAAGCCGACAACGGTGGGGATGGAAAAATGTCTTTAGTGGTGGGATCGGATTGTAGATGGCGGAAGTTTCGGAGGATGATGCATTGTATCCAGAGGTTGGTGGGGAGGTATGTGAGGATGAGGGGGATTCTCTTTGGGCAGTTATTGCGGGGGTGGCATGTGAAGCATGTGAAGGGAAACGCGGGAGACAGAGTCAAGGGCATTCTCGACCACTGCGGGGGGAATGTTGCAGTCCTTGAAGAACGTGGTCATCTGGGATGCACGGGAGTGGAATGCCTCATCCTGGGAGCAGATGCGGCAGAGGCAAAGGAATTGGGAATAGGGGATAGAATTTTTGCAGAAAGGTGGGTGGGAGGAGGTGTATCCGAAGTATCTGTGGGAGTCAGTGGGCTTGAAATGGATATCGGTTTCTAGGTGGTTGCCTGAGATGGAGACAGAGAGATCCAGGAAGGTGAGGGATGTGTTGCAGATGGCCCAGGTGAACTTCAGGTTGGTGTGAAAGGTGTTGGTGAAGTGGATGAACTGTTTGAGCTCCTCTTGGGAGCACGAGGTGGCACCGATACAGTCATCAATGTAATGGAGGAAGAGGTGGGGTTTAGGGCCAGTGTAGGTACGGACGAGGGATTGTTCCACGTAAGCTACAAAGAGGCAGGCATAGCTTGAGCCCATGCGGGTACCCATGGCCACCCCCTTTGTCTGTAGGAAGTGAGAGGAGTCGAAAGAGAAGTTGTTGAAGGTGAGGATAAGTTCGGCTAGGTGGATGAGGGTGTCGGTGGAGGGAGGCTGGTCGGGTCTGTGGGACAGGAAGAAGTGGAGGGCCTTTACGCCATCTGCATCAGGAATACAGGTGTATAGGGACTGGACGTCCATGGTGAAAATGAGGTGTTGTTGACCGGGGAATTGGAAGTTCTGGAGGAGGTGGAGGGCGAGAGTGGTGTCATGGATGTAGGTAGGGAGTTCCTGGATCAAGGGGGAGAAAATGGAGTCCAGATACGTGGAGATGAGTTCAGTGGGGCAGGAGTAGGTGGAGACAATAGGATGACCAGGGCAGGCAGGTTTGTGGATTTTGGGAAGGAGATAGAAGCGGGCGTTGCGGGGTTGGGGAACAATAAAGTTGGAGACTGTGGGTGGGAGGTCACCTGAGGTGATGAGTTTGTGGATGGTTTGATACTCGGGGATGGGGTCATGATCAAGGGGGCAGTAGGAGGAGGTGTCAGAGAATTGGCGTTAGGCCTCGGCGATGTAGAGGTCAGTGTGCCATACTACAACCGAGCCTCCCTTGTCCGCGGGTTTTATGGTGAAGTTGGGATTGGGGCGGAGGGAGCAGCGGGCAGCCCGTTCTGCAGGGGAGAGGTTGGAGTGGGTGAGAGGGGTGGAGCGGTTGAGGTGATTGATATCTTGACAGCAGTTTGAGATGAAGAGGCCGAGAGAGCGTAGGAGGCCTGGGGCTGGTGTCCAGGAAGAGGATTTGTGTTGGAGGTGGGTGGAGGGGTCAGTGGAGGGAGGGTTAGGCTCCCGGTTAGAGAATTAAGCGTCGAGGTGGAGGCGGTGGCAAAACTGCTCGATGTCCAAACTCTGGCCTGTCCCTAATTGCCCAGAGGGCAGTGAAGAGTCAACCATATTACTGTGGGTGTGGAGTCACAGGTAGGCCAGACCAGGTTAGGATGGCAGTGTTCTTCCCTGAAGGACACTAGTGAACTAGATGAGACTTCTTTTTCTGACAATTTGCAATCATTTCCAAGTTATTATTAGACTGTTAAATTCTAGAGTTTTTAAAATTCAAATTCCACAATTTACCATAACAAATAGGTTTCTGGATTAATAGCCTGGGGATAATATCACCAAACCATCACTCTTCATAAGCGTAAGCTCAATGAAAAGTAATATTGATTTTTATCAGATGTCAAGAAATCAAGGTTATCATTACAATTAAATTTATGAGGTAAAGATATTTTACACTGATTGAAACCAGGTTGTGACAAAGACGGTTTTGATTTGTCATTTGAGAATTGGATCTTTAAGTCACGATAACTTTTAAGTTCTTTAATTAAGTAACCTTAAACCTAAAAGTGGACACTGGCAGGAGCAAATAACTCTTGGTAATTGGACCAACATTTTCAATTATCGTTGAGCACAGCCCTCATTTTCCGGGTTTTCGATCAGAATGTGTACGACACAACCAGCTGTGCAAAAGGAGGGAATCTGATTAACATCTCTGAAATTGATGCAGCAACTTGGCAAACGGGACCCCTGAATGTTTTTGAAGTTGGTATCTATTTAACCCCTAGTACTAGGCCTGGTCACTCTTTCAGGATCTGCTCTCCTTAGCAACAAACTGTATCAACTATATCCAAACAGATCCAATCTATACTTGCCTCAACTTGTGGAAGCCAGAGGCAACCTGTCACATGCAAACTCTGTGTTGCTTTCTTTATTAGTCTAAACCTGGAGTTCCTTATTTTCTTCTCAGGTTACTGCTGTTTCTGAGCCATCAAATAAAACATTCACTGTAAGGAATTGTGTGATTTTGTCACTTACCAGCTACCTGTTGGAGCAAAGAGAAGTGCACAGTTGGCTCTGGGTTGGGGTATTTCTTGGCATGTGGGTCTGCTCCTGTCAATTCCAGACAAGGTGCAGGCCATCATCTGTCATGGTCAGTGTCATAATGTGAGACTTAAGCTCTTATGAGAGAATGGGAAGAGAGGACATCTTACCTGGAGGTTGACAGACCAAGGCTGCAGTTCCATGTGCTCTGTACCTGTACATAGCTCCCCAGGTTCCTTTACCATTCCCCTTTGTGCCCCCAGCATTTAACCACCACCATTCAACACTTATATGCCACTGCCCCTCCCACCCCTCACCCACACACACAAGTCTGTCTGTGTATCAGAGACTCATTTGTCACACCACTTCCAATTCTCATTGCAATAGTGTAGGACGTATCTGCTCTCTTATCATTTCCTTGGAGGGTGAACTGATCAGTGAAGTGGGATAAAATCATAAGTTTTAGGAGCAGATACAGGCCATTTAGCCCATTCATTCTGCTATGCCATTCAATCATGGCTGATATGTTTCTCAACCCCATTCTCCTGCCTTCCCCTCAAAACCCTTGATCCCCTTGCTAATCAAGAACCTATCTGACTCTGTCTTAAATACACTCAATAACTTGGCCTCCATAACCCTCTGCAGCAATGTGTTCCATGGATCAACTTCCCTCTGGCTGAAGAAATTCCTCCTTGTCTCATTTCTAAAGAGTTAACCCTTCACTCTGAGGCTGTACACTCGGGCACGAGTCTTGTTACGACTGCAAATGTCTTCTCCCTGTCCACTCTGTCTAGCCCTGTCAGGATTCTGTAAGTTTCCATCAGACTGCACCCCCATCCTTCTAAACTCCATCGAGCACAGACCCAGCGTTGTCAACCATTCCTCACTTGAGCAGCCCTTCATTTCCAGGACATTCCTTGTAAATATGCTCTCAAACCCCTCAAAAGCCTGCACATCCTTCCTTAGATAGGGGCCCAAAAGTATTTTAACTGTGGTCTGACCAGAGCCTTATACAACCTCAGCAGTTCATCCTTGCTGTTGTATTCTAGACCTAATGAAATTAATTCTAATATTGCACATGCTTTCCCAACTGAACTTGTATGTTCACCTGAAGATAATCCTAATTTAGAACTCCCAAATTTGCTCGTGCTTCAGATTTCCAAAGGCTTTCCCTTTTAGAAAATAGTCCGTGTCTATTCTTCCTACCACAGTGCAGAACCTCACACTTTGCCACATGGTGGGATAGCAGCTTGTTATGATGATTGGTCTTTATGCTGTGATACTGATGGAGACTTGAAGGTCCCAGCAGTGAAGGTGAATGAAGAAAAGAACTGATTGGAGAGAGAAGATTCTAGGACATGGGTGATCAGAGCCGCTTAAAAATGGAGGGAAGGAAATGAAATACTTCCACTTTTTTTTATCTGATTTGCTGTCAGATCCATGATGAATGTAGCAGTGGAAAAGTAGAACATGTATCCTGAAGACAATGCTGGCAGGAGGGGAAATGAAGACTTTTCCATTACTTCAAAGATGAGAATTTCTCTTTCTGGGGTGTCAATTTGACACTTGCTGCAGTGTGAGTCTGCTGAGTCATAGGCAATGACATCTCGGAGATTCCATTAGACCATTATAGACAACAGAATGGACTGCTGCAACATTCTCCGATTTGTAGATCTCCTTCAAATTCTGTAGGTCGTTCGATAGGCCATCGTTCTTATTGAAGCTTTTGGTCCTCTCTCTTCAGGCTTTGCCTTTTGAAAGTCTAGATTTTAATTCATCAACCACAGCAGAAAGTATTCTTTGGTTATTCAATCATTTTTCACTTGCATTTCCGAGGATCTCCGAAGCACAGGGACTTTTTGTTCTATTAATATAGCTCTCTGTCATGTTGTTTGGATTAAACCATTAGCTATCTGAGGTATTTTTGAACATTTTCTGCAAATTTCTCATTATCAATCTGCAAGGCTTGATTGTCTTGTTTGGCCGCAAACAGCCTTCAGTATTATGCTTAAGATTAATGTGGATGTGGATTGATACAAAATAGATTAAGTTGTGTTGCCAATTTCATTCAGAAATGGGTATCTTTTCTAATACTGGTGGTGTGTCCTACTTCTGCTCATCTTTTGGAAGTGACTAATAGTTTTACCAATATATTATCTTTCTCTTATAGTTGGCCATTGTTTGTGCTTGTAAGGCTTTTTTTTTGTTCCACAACATTGACATTGACTTTTTAACTGCTATTTGGCTGACACTTTGGCTTGTTACCTCAGACATTAGAATGGCTATTCCTTTTCAAGTAGGCAGATTCAACAGTACTGCTGTGATAACTCATCTGTAGAGGTAATTCATGACATTATCAACACTTTCTCCTTCATACTCAACATTAGTATCAATTATTGCTCTTCAATAATTTATTTTTATTCTCTGTTAAAGCAATTGCCAAAATCTGCAAGAACTTTTTCAAAAATATCTGTGCCTTTTCATGTATTTTGGTGATTTATAAAATCATTTGCTGTATGTCCTATTGAACACAGTGTGATATTTACTTGTTCAGCTTGTGCTTTAGTATTTAGGTTTGCAACAGCTATCCAGGATATATTCCATGTTCCTGTACTGTGTTCTATTTAGACCTTCTCATGTGATATTCGATCTTGCAGGTAACGTTAGTTATGTTGCCATATCTCTTTACCTCATTATTCTTTTCACTTTAAAACTTCCAAATTCTGCAGGATCTCAATATGCCTGAAATACCTTTCTCCAAAGGATTTATTACTCTTAAAAACAATGCTCACTTGGTATTCTCCTCCCAGGTCCATTGGATTTTTTTCACCGTTGTACAAGGTGGTATTAAGCAGCGATGCCTATCGCTGATCGCCATGTACTGTTTATGTGTTCGTACACACGCCAGGTTCCATTTAACCATCATCCCTGTACATGCTGAGTTACAGTGGCTCGCAGTAAAGAAATGCCTTCAATTCAAAATATTTACTCTTGGATTCAAACACCTTCATTGCCTTGTCCAACCCTATTTCTAGAGCCTCCTTCATCTCCACAGTCCTGAGATATCTCTAATCCTCTATTTCTGGCCTTTTGAACATGCGTCATTCTTATTGCTTCACTATGTGGTGGCTGCATCCCCAGCTGTTGACATCCTAAACTCTGGCATTTTCTCATTAAACCTGTCTGACTCTCGACCTTACTCTCCTCCTTTAAGATATTTCCAAATAGTCTATTGTTTTGGCCAAGATTTTGATTATCTGCTCTGAGAGGTTTTTATGTGGTTCAGGGTAATATGTTGTCCTGGATATCTTAGTAAAGTACCTGGGGACCTTTCGTCATGTTAAAGATGCAAGTTGTTACTGTCCCTGCTCAGGCTATACTGTCATCTGCTGGCTACTTTGAGGCTTTCTATAATTTGTGGCCATTAAGAGAATTATTGTGCATAGTGGACACAAGTGTTAAAGTTTATAACAAAGTGTGGGGCTGGACGAACACAGGCAGGCCAAGCAGCATCTTAGGGGCACAAAAGCTGACGTTTCAGGCCTAGACCTTTCATCCCGTAACGTCAGCTTTTGTGCTCCTAAGATGCGCTTTGCCTGCTGTGTTCATCCAGCTTCACACTTTGTTATCTTGGATTCTCCAGCATCTGCAGTTCCCATTATCTCTGATCACAATGTTAAAGTTTATCAGTTTAGTTTAGCTAAAGTTTCAAGCCTTTTTTCCTAAGGTTTGATTTCTGACTAATCGAGCACCTTTTGAAAACACACTGGTTTACGATACCGAGACAAACAAGTGTTTCTCACTCAGTTCCTGTAAAATAACTTGATGGGACTGGAATATTTAGGTCATTGTTTTTGACTAGCACAGACATGATGGGCCAAAGGGTCTTTTTCTGTGCTGTAGATCTTTGTGACTCTATAACTGTTCGTGTGGTTTTTGTTAGTCAGAGAGACAGAAAGCAATTTAGTGATGAGAAAGTAAGGGGAGGTGATGACTTAACGACACTTTTGCTGGACAGTTAATATAGAGATCCAGGACATGTTCTATTTTAGTCCTGATTATAAACACAGACCCAGCCTCAGTACTTGGGCTGTTTGCATGGAGTTTCCAGTTTATTGCAATCAACAATCTGGAATTGTGGCCATTGTTTTGCAAGGAGTCCGTCTCTAGCAAACTGTGAATAATCTAATTCAAGATCAAAATGTCCCAAAAACTTGTGTTCTGTTGACCATGAGCTCTGTTTTAAAAAGGTGTGCTTGTTTTCGGCAGATTTTTACAATTTTGGGGAAGTTCCCTGAAGAGACAATCAAAGCAACATGGAAGTTTCAGGCTGATATATAAGTCTAAGTAAAACTGATTAATTCCATGAAACTTGTTACATTATATAACAAAATTAAGGCAATTTGGATGGCAAGCCTTATCTCCACAGGTTTACTGATTCCTGCGAAAATCATAGCTATTTGAACAGTGAACTGTGACACTGAACAGTGAAGTATTTTCTCTTTGAGATCCACTGATGGGTCCCTATAGCTGCAAGAGAAACACACACTGAACGTGTGAATGCCTGCCTCTGTAATAGTTTGGACCACATGCTCATGTACCTTGACCATTCAATTCAGCTGATGGTCGTCGATGGAGCTTTATTGCTCAGACAGATGTATGGAAATTCACAATTCATCATTATCCCGAGTCTTCAGCTTAGGCAAAACCATCTACAATGACTTTCACTGTAAATAATTAAAGCACAAATAACAGATGTATCTTTTACTTTCTAATAGCTTTATTTATTGATCAAAAATGCAGACTGTGGAATTTTTCTCAGACAGCAAAAAGGGTCTCAGAACAAAGAATTTGAACCAAATGTTGGCAAATGAGCCAAGCTTAATTTAGGATATCTGGTCGGCACGGATGAGTCGGACTGAAGCGTCTGTTTCCATGCTGTGCATCTCCATGAGTATAACTTCAAAGGCTGCAACAAAATGATGCAATACCAAAGTTAATCCACCAGGTGTCAGCAATGCTTCATCACAACAACAACTTGGATCTACATAGCACCTTTAACATCATTAAATGCTCCAAGGCATTTTACAGGATCAATGTCCCACAAAATCTGACAATAAGCTTTATATTAAGGCAGATAATCAAAACCTTGCTCAAAAAGGCATGTTTTAATCAGCATGTTAAAGGAGGAAAGTAGGATAGTGGGAAAAGTTTGGCAGGAAGGGATCCCAGGGTTTAGGGCCCAGCCAACTGAAGACCACTAATAATGCTGCAGTTATACTCAGGTATTTTCAATAAGTTAGATCAATGCCGATATCTTGTCAGGCTGTTGGGCTGGAAGAGATTGCAGAGATAGACTTTCACCTTCCCAACACTTAACTGATGGGTTAGAGACTTCCAAGGGGTCTGGCTTTTGGCTTTTAGCCAATTGGCTTTCAGTTAATATCAGTAGGATGATAATTAATTGTCACATCATGACTGCAAAGTATAGAAAAGACACCCAGCACTGATACATGATGACAACATGGCTATATTTTATACCATATTTTACCCTAAAGATCAAAGTAATGGATATTGGGTAAATAATTCTCAATCTATGAGCTTCAGAATCCTGGAACTGTTCTTGTTCAGGGAAAAAATGGTTTGTATTTCTCATGGGTTCCTTTTCAAGTTTCTGTGAAGGCTTGCCCATAGCCACTGATAGTGATGTTAAAAAAAAGGCTGGAAACTCAAGAATGAACTGTTGATTCTTTTAATCATTATCCATAGGATACAACGAGGTTTTGGATAGATAAAGGTTGATTCTGATGGTTGCGACATTAGAGTTTCAGAGTTAAAGCAGTTTTGGTGTCAATGTAGAATGAACAAAACAAACAGCCAGAAGAGTATTTCGCCCAGCCACACTGCCATGGATTTTTAAAAAGTCACTAAGTTTAATCTCATATTTCTGCTTTCGTTCAGAAACATCATGAGTTCCTCACATTCGAGAATTTCACCAACTCTCTTTGAAAATAACTTATGGAATTAATTCCCACCTTTTCAGGTGGAGCATTCCATACCGTGAAAGTTTGCAGTGAATAGAATTTCTCATTGGTCTCTTTTGTTGATGCTTTTAAATATACAATCTCTAGTTATTGAGCCACTCTGTTGGTATGAATTGTTCTCAATCTTTTCAATTTAAACTTCTCAACAACCTAAAAACCTTGATCAGCTTATGTCTGTTCCTCAGAGAACGGTCTGACTTTCCCCACCTTTTACATCTCATCAAAGTCCTTCATCCCATCTCTCCTTCTTTCCGACTGTGTTCAATGTACCCTATCTGACCCGTCATTTATAAAGTTTTAGTGCTATCTCTTCACTTGTGTATTCCTCAATTTATAAACTTCCATTTGCTTTGTTATAACCATTTGAACCATTTCTCATTTCCTCGGCATGGACAAATTGGTCGAAGGATCTGTTTCAGTACAACTCTATGACTGTGTCAAGTTTGTGTATATACGGGAATAGCACAATATCTAGTATCTTGCTTGGTAATTGGCCACTTGAGCCAGGAACCTGGTTTAATATTAATCATGGATAACAAGGTGTGGAGCTGGATGAACACAGCAGGCCAAGCAGCATCAGAGGAGCAGGAAGGCTGACGTTTCAGGCCTAGACCGTTCTCAGTGCCCCCACAGCTACAAGACAGAAAAGGGCAAGCTAACGTAACAGAACCAGCTCAGTGTTTACGTTCCACAAGTGCACTCTCGGCATTTCCTTCAATTCCTTTCACCCTTCAGCTTCCCAGTTACTGCTGTGCTTAGTGTGCCAGTGAGTCCCATACCGTCCCCACTCTCAGAGTGAAGGAGTTCCTCCTGAATTGCTGGTTGGGTTTATTCATGATTCTGTTAGCTCAGATTGCGCACACTCTGACTATCTGTAGTCCACATGAGGTACATATCGGGACCCGTTTGAAGTCTCAATCACAGAATCACCAGGAAAGTTTAATGGGCAATTCCCTTGGTGCCTGGAAACTGAGAAAGCATGTGCATTGGATTTGGAAGATTTGGACAGTTCTGATGTATTTACCTGGTCAGTTACCCATGAAATGTTAGGTACAAATATCCTGATCTAGTTCCAGGCTAACGATACTGCTTTATGACCTACCTCAGGCTCAACCTTCAAACTAATCCCCTCCCCCAAACACCTTTCACCTCTCCCCCAGCTCAACCAACTCCTCCTCCCATCCCAACTTTCTGACTCTCTTCCACCCCAGACCTCTGAACTAGCCCCATCTACCCTTGACATCGCACTCAGCTGACCCTGAGCTCCCCAGCCCCTTCAAAACCCCTCCACTGAAAACCCCTCCATCGTCCGACTCCTCCCTTGAAACCCCTCCACCACTGCGACCTTCTCAAAACCCCTCCACTGCCTGATGCTCTCTACTGCCCTGAGTCAACCTGACCCGACCTCACCACAATACCCAGCTATGCCCCACCCACTTGCCACCTTACCCAGATGCTAACTCTCACACTTTACCACCCTATCCACTTGCCTTGCCCACACTGCCCACTTGGTGTGCTGCGTGTTTCTGAGAAAGCCACAGTAAGCTATCACCACCAGAAATGCAGAGCTTGGCCATTCAGTGAAACTGAGTAAAACAGCATGGAAATCTAACCGTAACTCTATCGCGGCTCTCCAACAACATCCGGACCATTATATTCTGGCCCGAAGTTAGGAGATCACCTGCAAGTTGAAAGTCATCTTGATAGCGACTCTACTAATCCTCTCATGATCTTAAAACTCTCTGTCTTGTCACCCCACTGTCACGTGCCTTCAACAATTAAAGGTTTATAGTCACAAATGTCTCACCTAGCAAGTCAATTATCTCAATGTTCCCATCAGAAGTAGGAAACAATTGGTAAACTCTTCCTAACCACTTCAGGTCACAGTAAAATTGGCACAAACCCTATTGCTATCAAACCTTGCTCTTGTGGAGGGGCTGAAAGGTACGTTGTGAAAGTAAAGTATTAAAGAGAAAGATTGATAATTTACACTACTGGGAATGAGAAAAATTGCCAACTGCTCATTGTTTGAAAGTAGGCAATTTTGAGAAGATTTGTAGCTCAGGTTGAGGTTCTGGATGTGAGTTTGCTCGCTGAGCTGGAAGGTTTGTTTTCAGACGTTTCGTCACCATTCTATGAAAGTAGGCAATCCTTGTAAGCCACTGAGATAGTAAAAACTGCTGATGCTGGAATCATAGATAACACAGTGTGGAGCTGGATGAACACAGCAGGCCAGGCAGCATCAGAGGAGCAGGAAAGCTGACGTTTTGGGTCTGACCCTTCTTCAGCCCCCATTTCTGAAGAAAGGTCCCAGCCCGAAACGTCAGCTTTCCTGCACCTCTGATGCTGCCTGGCCTGCTGTGTTCATCCAGCTCCACACTGTGTTATCTGATCCTTGTAAATCACTCATTTCTGACTGTTAAACAGTGAAAGATATTGGAATGGCATCTGAAAGTGAAGACTGATGATGTTAGGATTTGAACTGCAGCAGAAATAAGTGTATGATGGTAAATCTACAAGCTTGGCAGGGATTGTACAACATGCAGAGAAAAGTTTTAAGACTCAGACTTAAATACAGACATTTCTTACCTTGAAAATATCTTTTTTTTGCTACCCTGGATCACATTGTGATCTCTTCCCATCTCCAAAGAGAAAGATAGGCTACTGAATTGAAAACTGTGGAGTTAGGAAATGTTTTGCAAAGGCCTATTGAAACTAAGAAAAGGTCATAATATCTCTCCCACAGCTAAAAGACTACCCATTGATGTGCATATGTTCCCAGCAATGATTTGGGAATCCTCAGGGATTCTGGTGATATGTAATACACAGGGGTATGCTGTCTTTCATTCTTTCAAGCCTAGGACAATCCAATCTGCTTCAGATATTCTTGGTACATCACAGGAGGGAATTTGTTTACAGCCTGCTTTTGGTCTAAAACTAACTAATAGTGTAGGTTAGATGGGCTTCAGATCGGTATGACAGGTCGGCACAACATTGAGGGCCGAAGGGCCTGTGCTGTAATGTTCTATGTTCTAACATTGTCAACAATGTCTGTCAACACATGTCAATTGCATTCACTATACAGTTTATATTTTCATTCAGTAGTTTGCAATTGATTTGTAAAATGTATATTTATCAAGTGACAACCAACAAGACAGATATGTGACTCTCATGATGTAGTTGGGCATGTTGTGAAAGTGACACTGATATATTTAACTTTCTTCATGAAGACGGGAGGGAAGAGGAGCCAATGCAGTGTTCTGAGGAAGGGTCACCGGACCCACAATGTTAACTCTGATTTCTCTTTGCAAATGCTGCCAGACGTGCTGAGCTTTTCAAGCAATTTCTGTTTATGTTGTTGTGAACTAACTTGTACGAACCTGTTTCTTGTTAAAAGAAAAAGCTCTGCAGATATAAAGCACAGGAAATTGAAGGCAATTTGAAGGTTGTTCAGTAATATTGTGAGGGTAATATCAAGGAATTCTGAATTATAATTTCATACACACTCTTTCTGACCAAGTCACACCTGGTGATGCTATGGAGAGAAAATAGAACAGAATTTCATGTTTACCACTTATCAACAGAAGGGAAATTCATTGACTGAGAAATAAACCTTTTAATCAATTCAAGTTAGACTGATTCCAATGCAAAGCTACTGGAATGATTCTTTTTATTCTATTTTACCATTGTTGGCACTTTTGAAATCCTAAGTATTATTTATTCCATATTCCACCAAACCCTTGTGACCCAGTAAGCATTGAATTGTCTTGCGAAACATCAAAATGTATCCTGCACTTGTAGCCTCGACAGGCTGAGCTACAGGTCTTCTTGTAATAAAGCCCAGCCTAGATTTGTGTTTGATCAAGTTAGTTGGAGCTGTAAAATGATTTCCCCCCCTCACCTTTCAGTTGTGCATTCCTGATGCAAATAAAAGAAGGATTCTTCATTTGCCAAGTGAATTTGTTTCATTCAGAAGAACCTTTTTCACTCCTTCAGAGAATTTTGAGGAATTCTTACTTTAATTCATGATGGTTTGAATCCAGTTGCTTTAACACTGTTTGAAAAGATGTGCTATGGACGTGCATACAGGTCTTTTAATATACCTTACACCTGCTTGTTCTAAACAAGCTGGAGTGCCAGAGGCTGAGGGGTAACCTTATAGAGGTTCATAAAACCATGAGGGGCATGAACAGACAAAATCTTTGTCCCAGGATAAGGGAGTCCAAAACTAGAGTGCATAGTAACTTTTTCTCGCTGAGGGTGATGCGTTTATGGAATGAGGTGTCAAAGGAAGTGGTGGAGGCTGGTACAATTACAATGTTTAAAAAGCATCTGGATGGGTACATGAAGAGGAAGAGTTTAGAGAGATACGGGCCAAATGCTGGCAAATTGGATGAGATCAGATTGGGACATATGGTTGGCGTGGATGAGTTGGACGGAAGGGTCTGTTTCTGTGTTGTATGGCCCGAATTCTCAATGAAGCAAAACAGCTTACACATTACCATAATAGAATAAAGAACTGCAGATACTGGAAGTGTGACACAGAAATTGTTGGAGAAATTTAACTTGTCAACATGGTATATCTGTGAAGAGAAAATTGAGTTAACGTTTTGAGTCCAGAACACATTATCATTTTGTGCAATAGACTTCATGCGTCTCAGGCTGTTACCTTTACTTAGGAGATAATTGCTTACCAACCCTATGGAAATATCACTTCAAAATCAAAGTTAGGTTTTGCTTTGTTTCTCTTACTGTCCGAAATAAAGATTTGTGCCTGACACATTATCCTCCAAGTTGCTGAGTGCAATCACCAAAAGTGTAAATGCTTGAGAATCTTACGGATTTAGTGAGGGGAAAGTGGCTCCCATCTTAAAGAGGTGTCTCCAGGGCTACCATGTGAAATTCAGTCCCGTTTCCCACCAAAAAAGCCCAGTGGAATTCTTGTTTTCCATTAATTGTATGTCAAAATTGTATGTCTTTACTCAGAGAGTAGTATGGGAATGGAACGCTTTGCCTGCAACGATAGTAGATTCGACAACTTTAGGTACATTTAAGCCGTCATTGGACAAGCATATGGACGTACATGGAATAATGTAGGTTCGATGGGCTTGAGATCGGTATGACAGGTCGGCACATCATCGAGGACTGAAGGGCCTGTACTGTGCTGTAATGTTCTATGTTCTTTGTTAAAATTCGGCTCTCACGATATGGAAGTGCCAGAGACAAGGCCAACATTTATAGCCCAACTGTAATTGCTCTTACACTGGGTAGCTTGCAAAGGACAGTTAAGAGTGCACGGTAATGCTACGGGTCTAGAGTCACATGTTGGCCATGCTGGGTAAAGGAAGCAGGTTACATTCCCTCAAGGTGGATTTTGACATCAATTGATGATCGATTTGTTGTCACCGTTAATGAGACTGGACTGCAGCGGCTCAAGAAGGCAGCTCACCACCACCTTCTCAAGACCAACTAGGGACAAGCAATAAATACTGTACCAGCCAGCGTTCCATGAACGAATTAAAACAAAACAAAACAATTTTTCAATTCTAGATTTATAAATTGAAGTTAACTATGTTGGGATGTGAAGTTTCATTTCAGGGTATTAGCCTGGGACTTCATATCATTGGTCCACTATTATCACTACATCTCACAGAGTCAGTAAAACACTTAAATCAAGCAATACAGATGTTTTGTATTACACTAAATGTTTTGTAACACTTGCTCAGCAGTAGACAGTCATTATTGAACTAACTTTATTTACCTGTCCCCAGCAGAGAGGCCAATGAAACACTCAGATCCTGATTGCACAGAGACTCCTCTACCAGTGCATGCTGGGCTGACTGCATTCCAATCCTTTCAAATTCCTGGCCCCCGAACATTATGTTGCAGCAAAGGCTCTCTCAAGGAAATCCAGACAGTATCCCAAGTGTCATTTTTAGAGTTAGCACCACTGCATCATAGTGCCAGGGACCCGGGTTTGATTCCAGCTTCGGGCTACTGTCTATGTGGAGTTTACACATCCTTTCTGTGTCTACCTGGGTTTCCTCCTGGTATTTGGTTCCCTCCCACAGTCCAAAAATGTGCAGGATAGGGTGGACTGGCGACATTAAATTGCCCATTGTGCCCAGGGATATGCTGGCTAGGTGGATTATCCATGGGAATGTGGGGTTACAGGGATAGGGAAGGGGTGCTCTTTGGAGGTTGGTAGACTTGATGCTCCAAATAGCCTCTATCTATGATTCTATACCTATGAGGCCCCTCTCCAATAACACATCAGCAGAAGATTAATGTGGAGCTCATGACCAACCATCAGCTAGTCAGTCCCTGCCACAGGATGATGAATAGAAGGATATAACTCCTAGCTTAATGGTCAACTCAATGATACGCTGCCCCAGAAGTCATCGCTGCTACAGGCCCATTGTGTGGGCTGTGAAGGTTCGCGGTGAATGGTGAGACGTACCTAGAGACTCCAGAATTGTAGTTTAGTGAAGCTAAGAGTCCCACACACCCGTTGAATGGCTGCTGACTTTCTCAAGAGGGACCATGAGTATTTTTCAGTCTCCTGACCCTTACTGACCCAGGGTAACTGCATGGCGAAATAATGATACCCCCACCCTCTCCCCAGCGAAGCATCTTGACAGCTTGAACATTTTATTATGCCGCCTGTAAATCACAAATAAAAATTAAGATAAAATTGCAACTTGTTCTGAATCTCCCAGCAAACACAGCAGACATTGTGGGTGAAGGGTGGAAGAAAGGAACAATAAAAAGTGCCTAAAGAAATTGCTGAACTTCACCCCAACCTCACATCCATCTTCTGGTGCTGACGGAAACAGGCCCCTCTCCTCACGCAGAAACACCTGAAAGCTGTTGCAAAGAATGCTAAAACAAAGACAGGTGCTGTGGCATCAAAGTTACCTGGAAACTGCAGAAAGTTTCAGACAATCAATGTTTAAATTAAAAAAGAAATTACCTAAGGCTGTATTGGACAGTGTGTCACACAAACTAAATACTACCCAACAAAGGCATTGAGAAGCACAGAGCTGCAGACTAATTATTCTGTTTGTGCAACCTTTTTTACTTGTTCTTCAAATGTTTACAGACAGGGAGAAGAATGTCTAAAGAAACATCTTATATAATGCTCTTAGTTTTTTGAACTATCAAGTTGAAACCTTTCATAGCATGATAAACATCTTTCGCTCTAAAGCAAGCTGTAAGAATGACGGGTGCAGATGAGTAAGTCTGTTGTGATTAATAGCTAGGGAGCTGCTGTCTTGTTCATCAGATCATTTTGAACTTCAACGCTTGAGCAAAGGTCAGAGCTGTTACTGATTGTTGTGCTTCAATACTCCAGTTGACAATTAGCTTGTGGAATTTTGGGTCCATTCAATATTTCAGTCACAGAAGAATGCCCTTCACAAAGGATTCAGAAAACAGAACTTGCCCAAAATCCAGTTTTGCTCTTAGAAAATTTATTTTTGTCAGTTTTTAGTTTATTCATTCAGGGGATGTGACTACATCTCACTAAAATCCCAACAGGGCAGAAAGAGGCCATTCAGCCCATCTGGTCTGCACCGACCTTCCAAAGAGCATCCAAACAGACCCCACCCCATCCCTGTAACCGCACATTTCTCTATGGATAATCCACCTAGACTGCATGTCCCTGGACACGAGGAATGATTTAGCATGGCCAATTCACCTCACTTTCACATCTTTGGACTGTGGGAGGAAACCAGAGCACCCGGAGGAAATCCACGCAGACACGGGGAGAATGTGCAACTCCATGCACACAGTCGCCTGAGGGTGGAATCAAACCCAGGACCCTCGTGCAGTGGGGCAGCAGTGCTAACCACTGAGCCACCGTGCATCCCTAGCATGGCATTTGTTGCACATTGCTAAATGCCCTTGAGAAGGTGCCACCCACAGTGCAATGAGAGAGAGTGTTACAGGATTTTGTCCCAGTGACAGTGCAGGAACAATGATATTTTTCCAAGTCAGGATGATGAGTGGCTTGGAGGGAATTTGCAGGGGCTGGCATTCCCATGTATCTGCTGCCCTTGTCCTTTCAGATAGAAGTGGTCATGGATTTGACTTTCTGGGCACAATCCAGCAATCAAAAAGGGTTGGTTCTTCCAGTATTAGACTTGTGATTTTACTCAACTTAAGGCTCCAAATGATAATTCTGTAAAATAATCTCTAGAATTTTGTGAGACAATTCAAGCCAACAATTAAGCTGATTACAATATAGTTTTTATGATGCATTTAATAACACTCATTGACATTTCTATTTTCTGATGCATATTCAAGATTTTCAAACATTATTCTTCCAGTAATAATCTAGCATTTAATTATGTGGTAACATTTTAGAATCTCTATAATGTATTAACGCTGCCCATTGGTGTATCAAAATTCTTCACCTATACCGTTTTTTTTTCACAGAAATGCTGACATTTTCAGTAATGTTAGTGTCACACAGTATTCCCACAGCATTGTGCATTAACACATGCATTGATACGACTGGACATGACTGATTTTATGGCAACATGCTAACAGCATGCTTTCTTTAAATGATGTTCAGCCTGGAAGCTTGGCAGAGATCTGAAGAAAATTAATAATCAATTGACTCATTGCATAGAGCATCAAAGTGGTAACGCAAGCACCATGCATTTTGTGAAATGACAAATATACAGACAAATATTGTCTGTATATATGACATCGATTACAGTAATAAATATTCCAGAAGGTTCATGTTTCAACCTCTTTTTAAGCAAATTAATAAAACGTTACAATGTTATTGAGAGCAATGTCACATTCTAAACTATAAGTCAGGTACAGTAAAAGTTCAGGATAAGACAAAAATATTGAATTATTGAATATTTATGATAAAATGAACCTCAAATAACAAAACCTTAAAGTACAATCACCTTAAGATCTATTTTTGATAAAGACTGT
The DNA here is from genome assembly GCF_030684315.1 of Stegostoma tigrinum. NCBI lineage: Eukaryota > Metazoa > Chordata > Chondrichthyes > Orectolobiformes > Stegostomatidae > Stegostoma > Stegostoma tigrinum. Next base: position 1,738,596 of record NC_081378.1, on the reverse strand, counting down.
GTTTGGAGAAAGAGCTAACTGGATACTGGAGCCATAAATCATCAATATTATAGGCAAACAGTGATAGGATAGGGGAGGCGATGGCCTAGTGATATTATCGTTAGACTGTTAATCCAGAGACTCTGGTAATTTTCTGGAGACCTGGTTCGATTCCCACCATGGCAGATGGTGGAATTTGAATTCGGTAAAGATCTGGAATTAAGAGCCTAACAATGACCATGAAACAGTTGTTGATTGTTGAAAAAATCTCATCTGGCTCACTAACGTCCTTTAGGAATGAAATTGTCCTAACCGTACATGTGCCTCCACACCCACAGCAAGGTGGTTGATTCTTAACTGCCCTCTGGGCAATTAGGGATGGGCAATAAATGCTGGCTTAGTCATCGATGCCTTCATCTTGTAAATGAATAAAAAAACTCAATGTAATTTGCACGTAGGTGTAGTATTATCAGGAGAAAGAAAAGGTGAGCAATCAGAGGAACCTGGCAATGTACTATCCCCTGGTCTACGTTGGGAATAGTGACATACAACAACAGGTGCTTGGATAGCTCCTGCAACTCAACAAAATGCCTAATGGTATTTCTCAAGATGATCATTGAGGAGTTGCATTGTAAAAGCAGAGGCTGCAGCAAGAATTTTGAGGAGGGTTTGGGGTTGAACAGAGTGTAAGATGGTGAGATTTATGGAGAGGATTCAAAACTGCCAGCCCCACTGCTAGCAAAGGGAAGGAGGCTGGACAATCATCTGGAACCCACTGATACAGCAGCATAAAGGCAGCTTTGTCAGACAGGCAGTGTATGGGGTGAGGCCACACACAGAGATGCGAACAAGGAATGATCGGCAATGATGATGCACATATATGTAACACCATCAAAGTAACCAAGCATCCTAAGCTATTTCACAGATGTAGAATAAATAAAAAACAGAGCCACAAGCAAAGATATCGGGATGGGTCGCTGTTAAATTAGTCAAAGGAATAGGTTTTGAGGAATATTTAAAAGGTGGGGAGGCAGAGTTATTTCTGGACGGCATCTTGGAATTGAGACATAGCTGAGAATGTGGCCATGCGCCATAGAAAGTGAACCTGATCAGTTCTTTTGAGATTCTGATGGAGGCCACACTTGATATGAAGCTGTTTTAGTTTTTCTCATTTGAATGGAAATTGCCCAGAACTTTGCAAATTTAAAGCAGATTGTGTTTTATTTAATTGGGATTGGTGGAGTTTGTGAGGTTTGTGACTTCAAAACTTTCCAACATACTTTTCTCAACCTCCTACGCTCAAGTGGAAAATGTCCCAGCCTATCTGGCACATCTTATAACTCAGACCCTCTACATAAATTCATTTGGATTTGGTTAAAGGTAACTGTGGGGTAAGGATCCATTTTTAAATGAACCTTGTTGTGACCAACTGAGAAGTGGGTGAATAAAGAAGGGAGCAAAATAAAAACCAAAAGAACTGAGGGTGCTGTAAATCAAGGACAAAAACAGTTCCTGGAAAAGCTCAGCATGTCTGGCAGCATCTGTGAAGGAGGAAACAGAGTTAATGTTTCGGGTCCAGTGACACTTCCTCAGAATTGAAAGAAAGGGAGCTGTCCATCGTCAACTAGAATCTTCATGATCTGGTGTATCCTATTAGGAGCTATGAGAAATTGTGGAACCTCACCTGGGATATGGGCGTAACAAGTTAAATGACATTATTTCATGAAATAATGTGTGATTCAGTGGCCACTGCTGGGTCTATAATGTTGGAGCTTGGTCTGTTTACATTTGGCATGAAAACTTTCACAAGAATTAAAACACAGTTTTTCTTTGAAACGTAAATGTAGCATAAAGAAAGCTTGACAAATTCAGATTTAATAATTTCACTCAAATATATTTTCATTTTAGTACAATCACAAAGTCCTAATAACTATCAATGTTGATATGATTTATAGCTAAACACCTTGGCACTTGTTAAATTGTTTATTTGAAGCAAGTTCTACTTTTATATTTGGAAGATTAAATTCAATCCCTAGTGATATTCCATTTCATTCTGATATTCATAGTTACAGGTTGAATGTATTATACAGAAACTATTCAAATTAACATAAAATAAGGATAAGAAAGTGAAGTGGTTCACACCAATTCTACCCGATCATCATAATGTCACTCATTTAAAGGGATAACATGAAGAAAACTGAATTGATAAGTGAAAGAGTACCTTTTGTCAGATTTTATCCCTATTTCGCGTTGGCTTTTGTCAAAGTGTCAATTTGAACACAGGATAGAGAAGATCCATGTACACAATATGTGGCAACTTGTCCCCCCCAGCTTCACCTCCTCATTCCTGGTGATTTCATTTTAATGGGAAATGGAATTTTGGCATCATTGTAAGTAACTTTGGGATTGGTGTTTATTGTTGCAAGAGTAGATCATCTGTTGTCAGTGTATCTCCTAAATTCTAAATTTCCCAACACTAAGTACTCAAGGACACAACGTAAGATGTAGAAATATGAATGGCATGGCTGCACTGCATTTGTTGGCTGCAGAATATGTAGGGTCTTCTGGGCTTGCAATAGACATGGTGCATTCATGTCATAGATATAGGTTTGATTCAGGTTAGAGAAATGGGATAAAAAATGTTATGACACTCTAAAATGTTGAGGATGGTGAGTATGAACAATCCGAACTGATTACAACAACAAACTGTCTGTGGTGTCATGCTGCAATTTGTCAACTAAAGCATCAAATTGCTAATTTGCCCAGAGGCCATGTGGATGGAGAATTGGGAAATTAGCACCCTGAGATAAACAAAGGAAGTGTCCCTGCTCTTTCAGAGCTGATCCACTTGACCCACAAAGCAGAAGCAAGAGGTAGTCTCTATCCCTTTGGTCAGAACTGACAATACTCACCTTCTGCAGTACTGTTCACCAACATAACTGGGGCAATTGACCATTTGTATGCAAGGATATTACTGTTCCTTGGTTAATGCTGTAACCTTTTGACTTTACAACTTTAAACAGTGTGACAATACAGAGAGACCCTTTGTGCATCAATAAATGTGACCCCTGGGACCAATTAATGATTCCAAATGGAAGGAGTGAAGGCAAGAAAAAACAGCAATGCCACTGGAGCTGATTGGGTCAGCAGGATATTGTTTGCCCTAACCTTCTGGTCTAACATTTGCAAACTCTTTCTGATTGAACAGACTGTTGGGATTAAGCAAGATTTCTTGTGAAGTTACATTTGTGATGAGGTCAACTGGTAGCCAGTGAGCCCAGGATGGCTCTAGCTTACCGCAGCCTGGTATATGAAGTATGAGGGGACACTCTGCATACTGCAGGGCTGTTCAATTATAGGCCTGACATTTTGAAAGTTGAGGCATGTTTAAACATTGAAATATTCACAGGAAAGAATCATCAACCTTCTCCCAGCAATTCCCCTGTATTTGGTTTAATTTACCCTCATTTCCACTGTAGGAATTTAAACTCATTGTGACAATAGCGCACAAAACAAGCATCAACATTCATGCTGTTATATTCAGCCACTTTTCAAATAGTTCCTTCTCTTTGCAATCGTCTAGGGTTGGTTAAAACATCTTTTCTGTTGTTAAATTATTCAGAAATGAATTGGAAGTCAGTGGTATCGAATGATCCTGCAGTGAGTGACATTTTACTCCACTCTCCAGTCTGGGTTTCATTGTGTAGTTAGGAGGAAATTGGCATTCCAGAGTTAGCGGACTGTTTCAGTGGCCCAGCTAATCACGGTTCCAAGGATTCCTGGTTTTATGATATTGTCATTGCCTGTTTGAATCTATGCTCATTTGGTGGTTATGTCATATTTTACAGATGGTTGAATGTTTAATATTTGTTCTGATTCTTTCTTTAAATAATTAATAGGGCGGTGGGGCTACACAGGACTTAGGCTACATGAAATTTCATTCATACAAAACCACATTGGTACCCGGTTAAAATAACACCATAGTTTTAAAATATTTACTCTTGTTTTCACATCTGTCCATGACCACATCAATCCCACTTCCATAACCTCAATTCTACAACACTCCGAGATCGCAGAACTTCTCCAATTCTAACTTCTTCAGCAATATTCCCTCCAATCTGCAAGGCTGCTCCCCCACACGCTCATCAGTGTGTACACCATGTCCTCCACACACCCATCAGTGTGTACACCATGTCCCCACACACCCATCAGTGTGTACACTGTGCTCCTCCACACTCCCATCAGTGTGTACACTGTGCTCCCCCACACACCCATCAGTGTGTACACCGTGCTCCCCACACGCCCATCAGTGTGTACACTGTGCTTCCACATACACCCATCAGTGTGTACACCGTGCTCCCCACACACCCATCAGTGTGTACACCTTGCTCCCCCATACGCCCATCAGTGCATACACCACGCTCCCCCACACGCCCATCAGTGCATTAACTGTGCTCCCCCACACGCCCATCAGTGTGTACGCTGTGTTCCCCCACACGCCCATCAGTGCCTACACCATGCTCCCCCACACGCCCATCAGTGCATACACCATGCTCCCCCACACGCCCATCAGTGTGTACACCGTGCTCCCCCACACGCCCATCAGTGCATACACCGTGCTCCCCCATATGCCCATCAGTGCATACACCACGCTCCCCCACAGGCCCATCAGTGTGTACACTGTGCTTCCACATACACCCATCAGTGTGTACACCGTCCTCCCCACACGCCCATCAGTGCATACACCGTGCTCCCCCATACGCCCATCAGTGCATACACCACGCTCCCCCACACGCCCATCAGTGCATTAACTGTGCTCCCCCACACGCCCATCAGTGTGTACGCTGTGTTCCCCCACACGCCCATCAGTGCCTACACCATGCTCCCCCACACGCCCATCAGTGCATACACCATGCTCCCCCACACACCCATCAGTGTGTACACCTTGCTCCCCCATACGCCCATCAGTGCATACACCACGCTCCCCCACACGCCCATCAGTGCATTAACTGTGCTCCCCCACACGCCCATCAGTGTGTACAATGTGTTCCCCCACACGCCCATCAGTGCATACACCATGCTCCCCCACACGCCCATCAGTGTGTACACCGTGCTCCCCCACACGCCCATCAGTGCATACACCGTGCTCCCCCATATGCCCATCAGTGCATACACCATGCTCCCCCACAGGCCCATCAGTGTGTACACTGTGCTCCCCCACACACCCATCAGTGTGTACACTGTGCTCCCACATACACCCATCAATGTGTACACCATGCTCCCCCACACGCCCATCAGTGTATACACCATGCTCCCCCACACGCCCATCAGTGTATACACCATGCTCCCCCACACGCCCATCAGTGCATACACCATGCTCCCCCACACGCCCATCAGTGTGTACACTGTGCTCCCATATACACCCATCAGTGTGTACACCATGCTCCCCCACACGCCCATCAGTGTGTACACCGTGCTCACCCACACACCATCAGTGTGTACACTTTCCTTCCCCACACACCCATCAGTGTATAGACCATGCTTCCCCACACACCCTCAGTGTGTACACAGTCCACCCCTATACACCTATCAGTGTGCACACTGTGCCCCCCACAGACCCTCAGTGTGTGCACCGTGCTCCCCCACACACTCTCAGTGTGTACACTGGGCCGCCCCCCGCAGACCCATCAGTGTGTACACAGTCCACCCACATACACCCATCAGTATGTACACTGTACTTCCCCATACACCCATCAGTGTGTACACTGTGTCCCCCCACAGACCCATCAGTATGTACACTGTGCTTCCCCATACACCCTCAGTGTGTACACCTTGCCCCCCCCGCAGACCCATCTTTGTGTACACTGTGCCCCCCCACACACCCATCAGTGTGTACACCGTGCTCCCCACACGCCCATCAGTGTGTACACTGTGCTTCCACATACACCCATCAGTGTGTACACCGTGCTCCCCACACACCCATCAGTGTGTACACCTTGCTCCCCCATACGCCCATCAGTGCATACACCACGCTCCCCCACACGCCCATCAGTGCATTAACTGTGCTCCCCCACACGCCCATCAGTGTGTACGCTGTGTTCCCCCACACGCCCATCAGTGCCTACACCATGCTCCCCCACACGCCCATCAGTGCATACACCATGCTCCCCCACACGCCCATCAGTGTGTACACCGTGCTCCCCCACACGCCCATCAGTGCATACACCGTGCTCCCCCATATGCCCATCAGTGCATACACCATGCTCCCCCACAGGCCCATCAGTGTGTACACTGTGCTCCGCCACACACCCATCAGTGTGTACACTGTGCTTCCACATACACCCATCAGTGTGTACACCGTGCTCCCCACACGCCCATCAGTGTGTACACTGTGCTTCCACATACACCCATCAGTGTGTACACCGTGCTCCCCACACACCCATCAGTGTGTACACCTTGCTCCCCCATACGCCCATCAGTGCATACACCACGCTCCCCCACACGCCCATCAGTGCATTAACTGTGCTCCCCCACACGCCCATCAGTGTGTACAATGTGTTCCCCCACACGCCCATCAGTGCATACACCATGCTCCCCCACACGCCCATCAGTGTGTACACCGTGCTCCCCCACACGCCCATCAGTGCATACACCGTGCTCCCCCATATGCCCATCAGTGCATACACCATGCTCCCCCACAGGCCCATCAGTGTGTACACTGTGCTCCCCCACACACCCATCAGTGTGTACACTGTGCTCCCACATACACCCATCAATGTGTACACCATGCTCCCCCACACGCCCATCAGTGTATACACCATGCTCCCCCACACGCCCATCAGTGCATACACCATGCACCCCCACACGCCCATCAGTGTGTACACTGTGCTCCCATATACACCCATCAGTGTGTACACCATGCTCCCCCACACGCCCATCAGTGTGTACACCGTGCTCACCCACACACCATCAGTGTGTACACTTTGCTTCCCCACACACCCATCAGTGTATAGACCATGCTTCCCCACACACCCTCAGTGTGTACACAGTCCACCCCTATACACCTATCAGTGTGCACACTGTGCCCCCCACAGACCCTCAGTGTGTGCACCGTGCTCCCCCACACACTCTCAGTATGTACACTGGGCCGCCCCCCGCAGACCCATCAGTGTGTACACAGTCCACCCACATACACCCATCAGTATGTACACTGTACTTCCCCATACACCCATCAGTGTGTACACTGTGTCCCCCCACAGACCCATCAGTATGTACACTGTGCTTCCCCATACACCCTCAGTGTGTACACCTTGCCCCCCCCGCAGACCCATCTTTGTGTACACTGTGCCCCCCCACACACCCATCAGTGTGTACACCGTGCTCCCCACACGCCCATCAGTGTGTACACTGTGCTTCCACATACACCCATCAGTGTGTACACCGTGCTCCCCACACACCCATCAGTGTGTACACCTTGCTCCCCCATACGCCCATCAGTGCATACACCACGCTCCCCCACACGCCCATCAGTGCATTAACTGTGCTCCCCCACACGCCCATCAGTGTGTACGCTGTGTTCCCCCACACGCCCATCAGTGCCTACACCATGCTCCCCCACACGCCCATCAGTGCATACACCATGCTCCCCCACACGCCCATCAGTGTGTACACCGTGCTCCCCCACACGCCCATCAGTGCATACACCGTGCTCCCCCATATGCCCATCAGTGCATACACCATGCTCCCCCACAGGCCCATCAGTGTGTACACTGTGCTCCGCCACACACCCATCAGTGTGTACACTGTGCTTCCACATACACCCATCAGTGTGTACACCGTGCTCCCCACACGCCCATCAGTGTGTACACTGTGCTTCCACATACACCCATCAGTGTGTACACCGTGCTCCCCACACACCCATCAGTGTGTACACCTTGCTCCCCCATACGCCCATCAGTGCATACACCACGCTCCCCCACATGCCCATCAGTGCATTAACTGTGCTCCCCCACACGCCCATCAGTGTGTACAATGTGTTCCCCCACACGCCCATCAGTGCATACACCATGCTCCCCCACACGCCCATCAGTGTGTACACCGTGCTCCCCCACACGCCCATCAGTGCATACACCGTGCTCCCCCATATGCCCATCAGTGCATACACCATGCTCCCCCACAGGCCCATCAGTGTGTACACTGTGCTCCCCCACACACCCATCAGTGTGTACACTGTGCTCCCACATACACCCATCAATGTGTACACCATGCTCCCCCACACGCCCATCAGTGTATACACCATGCTCCCCCACACGCCCATCAGTGCATACACCATGCTCCCCCACACGCCCATCAGTGTGTACACTGTGCTCCCATATACACCCATCAGTGTGTACACCATGCTCCCCCACACGCCCATCAGTGTGTACACCGTGCTCACCCACACACCATCAGTGTGTACACTTTGCTTCCCCACACACCCATCAGTGTATAGACCATGCTTCCCCACACACCCTCAGTGTGTACACAGTCCACCCCTATACACCTATCAGTGTGCACACTGTGCCCCCCACAGACCCTCAGTGTGTGCACCGTGCTCCCCCACACACTCTCAGTGTGTACACTGGGCCGCCCCCCGCAGACCCATCAGTGTGTACACAGTCCACCCACATACACCCATCAGTATGTACACTGTACTTCCCCATACACCCATCAGTGTGTACACTGTGTCCCCCCACAGACCCATCAGTATGTACACTGTGCTTCCCCATACACCCTCAGTGTGTACACCTTGCCCCCCCCGCAGACCCATCTTTGTGTACACTGTGCCCCCCCACAGACCCATCAGTGTGTACACAGTCCACCCCCATACACCCATCAGTATGTGCACTGTGCTTCCCCATACACCCATCAGTGTGTACACTGTGCCCCCCCGTAGACCCATCAGTGTGTACACTATGCTCCCCCATACACTCTCAGTGTGTACACTGTGCCGCCCCCCCCCACAGACCCATCAGTGTGTACACCATGCTCCCCCACGGACCCATCATTGTGTACACCGTGCTCCCCCCCACACACCCATCAGTGTGTACACTGTGCTCCCCCACACACCCATCAGTGTGTACACCGTGCTCCCCACACACCCATCAGCGTGTACACTGTGCTCCCCGACACACCCATCAGTGTGTACACCGTGTCCCCCCACACACCCACCAGTATGTACACCAAACAATCAGTGTGTACAGTGGGTTACATTTGTAGCAGTATCCTCTCTGTGATCACCTCAGAATTCATGCAGCAGCAAAAACAATGAAATGGATGCAGCTCTCACCTGATTTCTGGAATTCCCTCTCTACCTCATTTTCTCTCTTTTAAGATGTTCTTTAAAACTGTCTCTGATCAGTACCTGTCAGCGACTATGTTTGACATTGTCAGATTTCACGCAGGAACTGGATATACCACTTGGGGCTAGAAAGGTCAAACAACATGGGAGAAAGCAGGAAGAGTCTATTGCGTTGGGTTGAGAGTCATGATCACATTGGATGCGTGGGAGCTCCTGAAGTTGTTGAATGACCTACTCCTGGTCCCACTTTGTATTTTTCTCCATCTTAATAGTGCAATATTTTCGTAGTTGTTTTTCTTGCGATGTTTTATTACATTTAAGGTGCCATATAAAGTCAAGTTGCTGTTGTGACAATTTCACCTTGAAGGCTAGAATGATATTGCAAACTACAGGCTGAAAGGTGAAGTATTGATAAGAGGGAGAGAAAAAGATAAGTTATTTGGAAGAGCAGAAGAGAATAGAAAGCAGAAAGGGTTGTAGGGTGGGTGGGAGATTAACCATTGGTGCTAAGTTTGGTGATGGTACACACTGCCTTTAGCTGTGTTCAGTTTCTGTGTAGGACAATATATCCGTTTAAAACTGTTACCTTCAAACTACCTTCCCTAGGAGCTGAGTCACTGATCACCTGAGATTTACTGCCTTTTTCTGAGGCTGTAGTTGCCCTCAATGTTTCTGTAGTCTGTGTAAATGGTTGTGTTGCTGGCAGTCTGCCCTGAAACAAAAGTCCATTCTAATTCTAAGATAACAAAGTGTGAGGCTGGATGAGCACAACAGGCCAAGCAGCATCTTAGGAGCACAAAAGCTGATGTTTCAGGACTAGACTCTTTCTGATGAAGGGTCTAGGCCTGAAACATCAGCTTTTGTGTTCCTGAGATGCTGCTTGGCCTGCTGTGTTCATCCAGCCTCACACTTTGTTATCTTGGATTCTCCATCATCTGCAGTTCCCATTATCTCCATTCTCATTCTAAATTGTGATATGGTTGTTCCTGGGAAGCACCTGCAGATTACACATAGCCCTCTTAATATTGTCACCTGGAACAATGGCACTGAGGGACTGTAATTTACAGCCTCACTGTCCCAGAGGTGACTGAAAATAGGAATTCTCCACTTAGCTTCACCAGCTGGGATGTAACTGAGGCAGTTTTAAGCTTCAAGACCACTGATGGTTAAGCACCAACTACAGCAGCAGAGAGTGAATCTAACAGTGAAAGAGCTTTTTGCATTGAGCCGAGTGATGGAGGGAGCGGGTGCCGAGTGCAGGGAAGGGAGCGGGTGCCAAGTGTGATGGATATTTTTTCCCCACAATGAGCTTTGATGTTATCGAGCTTCCTGAATGTTATTGCAGCTGTACTGAGCCATGCAAGTGATGAGTATTCCGAAACACTGTTGGATCTTGTATATTGCGCACAGATACTGGGGAGTCAGGAGAATATTTGCTCACTGCAAAATTCCCTGTTGTTGTTGCTACATTATTTATATGGCTAGTCCAGTTCACTTTCTGATGAGCGGTAACATCCGGGAGGTTAGTCGGCCATTCTGCGATGGTAATGCCATTGAATGCCGGGAGGAATTGTCAGATTCTCTCTTTGGTCACTGCTTGACACTTGTATGGCACGAAGTTTCCTTGCCATTGTCAGCTCCAACATGGATTTGTCCAGACCTTGCTGCATTTAAACATGGCCTGTTTCAGTGTTTGAGGTCTGAACATTAGCACTGAACGTTGTGTAATTATTGGCAAACATACCCTCTTCAGACCTTATGATGGAGGGAAGGTCATTGACGAAGCAGCTGAAGATAGTTGGGCCGAGGACACTACCCTGAGGAACTCCTGCAGAGATGTTCTGGAGCTGAGGGGACAGATCTCCCACAACCATGACCATCTTCATGTGTCAGGTATGACTCTATCTAGGAGACAACATTCCATCACCTGCAAATTTTGGATTTGGGTTTGAAAAATGTTAAAGCTCTGGATATATACCTTACTCAACGTTTAGGTCATCATGTCTCTGTTTACATGGAAATTAGGATGCACTCACAGTAATTTGGGAATCGAAGCCTTCAAATTATCTTTGTAAATGCAGTTAATTAGTGGTGAAGAATCTGATGCTCTTATAACATACTGTTGTACATCTGTGTCTGATGCAGCTAAAATGTCTTAAATGTAACAGAGGTAAGTAACATTTGAGCCACACGTTCTAAATGTGACTGTTCTAGACTGGGCTGAAATTTGCACAGTATGCTGTCTTGGTCACTGTTCTGGGCATAACCTCTTTGAGCACAAGCCCAAAAGCAAGTGTTTATCTGGATGATTCTTGCACTGTCAGCTCCTGTTAAATGTTCTATCCATTAGGACTGAGCTGTGGGAGTGAAGAATGCTTTGATGCCACTGCTTTCTCACCAAACAGCTGAATCATTTTAGCCGTGGTAAAGGTGCAATGACATGATGATTAATTTGTCACGAAGGAACTCTCCAAACAGACCATTAGAAAGGAACAAGAGGCAATGACCTAACCTGGTTCTATCACTGTATCTTTTACCTTCTACAAATTCAGTGTTATCATATGGTTTGGGAAGCTTCATGCTTGACCTTTAATGCGAATTAATGCTCCCTGTGGCCAGCTTCAGTCTCAAAAAGAAAACAAAACGTTCCCAATTATTCAGCATGCCTGCTGCCCTGTGTGAACAAGATTGTTAAGATTAGGAAACACATCTATACATTACACATTATAATTACTTATTCTAATTCTACATTAATCAAGTACAGGTTTATTCTAAGCTTTTGACACAAGAGAATTGTAAAAGGTGCTGAGTAATTGGTCAAGATTTCCCTTCCTTTCTTACAGAACAGTCACTTTGTTGAATTGTTTTAGAAATGTGTATAAATCCCGTCTGCCCCCAGCTGCTTCCCCACTCACAGAATCATACCTTCTCATCTCTATTAATTTACGCTTGCACAGTCACTGTAGTGCTCCCCTTCCTGTGAATTTCTAAGGCAGCCGAGCCTGACACTGCTCCGAGGAAGAAACATGCTGGATTTGAAATGTTAACTTTACTTTCTGTCCACAGAATGATGCCAGACCTGCAGAGTTTCTTCAGCATTCTCTGTGCCTTTTGTAGCCTTATATTTTTTGAATCAGCCTGTTCAGAGATGTTATTGCACACCTCTGCGTAATTGGAATTGAACCTGGTCCTCCTGGCTTAGACATAGGGACATTGCCACTGTGCTACAAAAGCGCTGACACCATGCTGGGGTTTGGGAGTGGTACATTGTTGAAATCAAACTCCCACAGGAAGACAGTCTCTGCTGTGGGAACTATCTATGAAATGCTGAGCTCTGCATCTTTGGTTTGCAGCTGTGCCCACGGTCCTCCTAGAAAGAAATGCACTAGAGTGGCGATGAAGAAGATACACACAAACAAAGGAACATTTCTGGTGCAGAATAACGCTTCTGTCCCTCATTTCACACAAGAACATGGCTACTGTTGAACGGAGACCCTCTCTAACACACCAGTGATCTGACAGTTTCATAATGAATGATGATAAAAGATTTACACCTTTACAGAGATTCTCATGATTTTAGAATAGCCAAAGTACCTTCCAACCAATCAAGTACAATTAAATGTTGATGCTGCTGTTAGGTAAGAATGCAGGATGCAATAGCAAGGTCTAATAAACTGCAATGGAACAACAAGCAGACAATCTGATTTTATGACACTGATTGAGGGAAAAACGTCTGGCAGAACACCAGAGAAATACTCATGTTCTTCATAATAGTAGCATGAGCCCCTTTATCTACACCCCAGAGTGCTGACTTATGGCTCTGAGCATTAAATTAGGTTAGGTTAAAGGGTCTGAGATAATGGGAACTGCAGATGCTGGAAATTCCAAGATAATAAAATGTGAGGCTGGATGAACACAGCAGGCCAAGCAGCATCTCAGGAGCACAAAAGCTGACGTTTCGGGCCTAGACCCTTCATCAGAGAGGGGGATGGGGGGAGGGAACTGGAATAAATAGGGAGAGAGGGGGAGGCGGACCGAAGATGGAGAGTAAAGAAGATAGGTGGAGAGAGTGTAGGTGGGGAGGTAGGGAGGGGATAGGTCAGTCCAGGGAAGACGGACAGGTCAAGGAGGTGGGATGAGGTTAGTAGGTAGCTGGGGGTGCGGCTTGGGGTGGGAGGAAGGGATGGGTGAGAGGAAGAACCGGTTAGGGAGGCAGAGACAGGTTGGACTGGTTTTGGGATGCAGTGGGTGGGGGGGGAAGAGCTGGGCTGGTTGTGTGGTGCAGTGGGGGGAGGGGATGAACTGGGCTGGTTTAGGGATGCAGTAGGGGAAGGGGAGATTTTGAAACTGGCGAAGTCCACATTGATACCATATGGCTGCAGGGTTCCCAGGCGGAATATGAGTTGCTGTTCCTGCAACCTTCGGGTGGCATCATTGTGGCAGTGCAGGAGGCCCATGATGGACATGTCATCAAGAGAATGGGAGGGGGAGTGGAAATGGTTTGCGACTGGGAGGTGCAGTTGTTTGTTGCGAACTGAGCGGAGGTGTTCTGCAAAGCGGTCCCCAAGCCTCCGCTTGGTTTCCCCAATGTAGAGGAAGCCGCACCGGGTACAGTGGATGCAGTATACCACATTGGCAGATGTGCAGGTGAACCTCTGCTTAATGTGGAATGTCATCTTGGGGCCTGGGATGGGGGTGAGGGAGGAGGTGTGGGGACAAGTGTAGCATTTCCTGCGGTTGCAGGGGAAGGTGCCGGGTGTGGTGGGGTTGGAGGGCAGTGTGGAGCGAACAAGGGAGTCACGGAGAGAGTGGTTTCTCCGGAAAGCAGACAGGGGAGGGGATCCACTGCCCTCCAACCCCACCACACCCGGCACCTTCCCCTGCAACCGCAGGAAATGCTACACTTGTCCCCACACCTCCTCCCTCACCCCCATCCCAGGCCCCAAGATGACATTCCACATTAAGCAGAGGTTCACCTGCACATCTGCCAATGTGGTATACTGCATCCACTGTACCCGGTGCGGCTTCCTCTACATTGGGGAAACCAAGCGGAGGCTTGGGGACCGCTTTGCAGAACACCTCCGCTCAGTTCGCAACAAACAACTGCACCTCCCAGTCGCAAACCATTTCCACTCCCCCTCCCATTTTCTTGATGACATGTCCATCATGGGCCTCCTGCACTGCCACAATGATGCCACCCGAAGGTTGCAGGAACAGCAACTCATATTCCGCCTGGGAACCCTGCAGCCATATGGTATCAATGTGGACTTCGCCAGTTTCAAAATCTCCCCTTCCCCTACTGCATCCCTAAACCAGCCCAGTTCATCCCCTCCCCCCACTGCACCACACAACCAGCCCAGCTCTTCCCCCCCACCCACTGCATCCGAAAACCAGTCCAACCTGTCTCTGCCTCCCTAACCGGTTCTTCCTCTCACCCATCCCTTCCTCCCACCCCAAGCCGCACCCCCAGCTACCTACTAACCTCATCCCACCTCCTTGACCTGTCCGTCTTCCCTGGACTGACCTATCCCCTCCCTACCTCCCCACCCACACCTTCTCCACCTATCTTCTTTACTCTCCATCTTCGGTCCGCCTCCCCCTCTCTCCCTATTTATTCCAGAACCCTCACCCCATCCCCCTCTCTGATGAAGGGTCTAGGCCCGAAACGTCAGCTTTTGTGCTCCTGAGATGCTGCTTGGCCTGCTGTGTTCATCCAGCCTCACATTTTATTATCTAGGTTAAAGGGTCTGTTCAGTTATCAGACACCCCAGAGCCGCAAATGCACGTAAATATTCTCTTGTACAAGTAAGAAATGCCATTGGTTGTTGATAGGTAGAGGCAAATTCCAGTATCCGTTTGTTTCTTCAGATGCTACTGTACAGAACTGAACTGCTCCAGTGACTATGCATGTATATAAAGATATTTTTATGAATAAAGTGTATTTTTGAAATTAGACGAGATGATATTGAGTTTTGAGAAGGTTTGTAGCTCAGTTTGAGTTTCTGGATGTGAGTTTGCCCGCTGAGCTGGAAGGTGAGTTTTCAGACGTTTTGTCACCTTTTTTTTAATTTGAAAAAATATACTTTATTCATAGAATGTACAAAAAATAAAACATTTATACACCGACCCAGTCATGCAAGCTGCTCCGGGTTGCCCAGGGGGTACGTACACCAACTAAAGGAAAAAACAAAACAAAGAAGAAAAGAAACAAAGCAAAGAAAATACCCCGGCAGTCGTCACCCCGCACAGTCCTCGTTGGCCCCCTGACCAGTTGGGGAAGGCGCCAGCTGGGCCCAGTTACCAGATAGGGCACTTTTTTCTATTCTGGACGAGGGGTTTCATACCGTGGTCTTTCCCCACCGCGCCTTGGCAGCGGCTGCCCCAAGCTTTAGCGCGTCCCTCAGCATGTAGTCCTGGACCTTGGAGAGCGCCAGTCTGCAACACTCGGTCGGGGTCAGTTCTTTCAGCTGGCAGACCAGCAAGTTGCGGGCAGACCAAAGAGCGTCTTTCACCACATTGATGGTCCTCCAGGCGCAGTTGATGTTGGTCTCGGTGTGCGTCCCGGGAAACAGCCCGTACAGCACGGAGTCCCGTGTCACGGAGCTGCTCGGGACGAACCTCGACAAATACCACTGCATCCCCCTCCAGACCTCCTGCGCATAGGCACACTCCAGAAGGAGGTGATCGACAGTCTCGTCCCCCCCGGCAGCCACCTCGAGGGCAGCGTGCGGTGGCGCAGAGATCCCGGGCGTGCATAAAGGATCTCACTGGCAGAGCCCCTCTCACCGCCAGCCAAGCAATGTCCTTGTGCTTGTTTGAAAGTTCTGGCAATGAGGCATTCTGCCAAACGACTTTGGCAGTCTGCGTGGGGAACCACACGACGGGATCCACCCTCTTCTTTTCCAGAAGGGTCTCAAGGATACTACGTGCTGACCACTGCCTGCCGGCCTTGTGGGCAAAGGTGTTTCCTTTCAAAAATTTCTCCTCGAAGGACAGGTGGTACGGAACGGTCCAACTACTCGGAGCGTTCCGCGGCAACGAGGCCAGGCCCATCCTTCGCAACACCGGGGACAGGTAGAACCTCAGTAAGTAGTGACACTCGGTGTTTGCGTACTGAGGATCTACGCACAGCTTGATGCAGCCGCACACAAAGGTAGCCGTCAGGGCGACGGTGGCGTTCGGTACGTCCTTTCCCCCATTTTCCAGGTCTTTGTACATGGTGTCCCTGCGGACCCGGTCCATCCTCGACCCCCGAATGAAGTGGAAGATGGCCCGGGTGACCGCAACGGCGCAGGTCCAGGGAATAGGCCAGGCCTGCGCCACACACAACAGTACCGAAAGCCCCTTGCACCTGACAACCAGGTTCTTACCCGCGATGGAGAGGGACCGGAGCGTCCACCTGCCCAGCTTCTGCTTCAGTTTGGTGATACGCTCCTCCCAAGTCTTAGTGCACGCCCCAGCTCCACCGAATCAAACACCCAGCACCTTCAGGTAGTCTGTCCTGACGGTGAAGGGGATGAAGGAGCGGTCGTCCCAGTTCCCGAAGAACATGACCTCGCTCTTACCCCTATTGACTTTGGCACCCGAGGCCAGTTCAAACTGGCCGCAGATGTCCAACAGCCTACTCACCGACCGACGATCGGTGCGGAAGACGGCGACGTCGTCCATGTACAGGGAGGTCTTGACCTGAAGGCCTCCGCTGCCTGGGATAGTCACGCCCTTCAGGTTCACGTCCTTCCTGATAGATGCGGCGAAGAGCTCCAGACAGACACGAACAAGGCAGGAGAGAGCGGGCAGCCCTGCCTGACTCCAGATCTGACGGGAAAACTGTCCGATTCCCACCTGTTGATCGAGACTGCGCGAACGGTTTTGGTGGAGAGCAGCCAGATCCAATGGCGGATGCCCTCCCCGAACCCCAGTTTGGAGAGGATGTCCCTCATGTAAGCATGACAGACCCTGTCGAAGGCCTTCTCCTGGTCCAGGCTGATGAGGCAGGCGTCCACCCTCCTGTCCTGCACGTAGGCGACCGTATCCCTGATGAGCGCGATGCTCTCAGCGACCTTCCTGCCCGGCACAGCACAGGTTTGGTCAGGGTGAATCACCGACTCCAGGACAGACCTGAGCCGGTCAGGATTTTGTAGTCCATGTTCAATAACGAAATGGGACGCCAATTCTTAATTTCTTCCCTCTCCCCCTCCCTTTTTAAATGAGGGTGATAATGCTCTTCCTCATGGACTTGCACATTTCCCCTGCCCAAAGCGCACTATCGTACATCTCCAACAGGTCCTGCCCGACCAGGTCCCACAGAGCGGAATACAGCTCGACCAGTAAGCCGTCGCTCCCGGGAGTCCTATTCCTCTCCAAGGACTTGAGGGCTCTGGTCCGCTCGTCCAGGGATATCGGCCGGTCCAGCCACTCCCTCGTGCTGTCGTCTAAGACCTCCATGATAGACGACAGGAACAACTCGGAGGCCGTGGGCTTTGTGTCGTACAGTCCGGCATGGAAGGATCTGCTGATCCTCAAAATGTCGGGCCGAGACTATGTCACCAAGCCGTCGTCCTCCTTCAGCCGGCTAAGCACAGAGCTCTCTTTGTGCACCTTCTGAAAGAAGAAACGTGAGCACATCTCGTCCTGCTCCATGGAGCGGACCCTGGACCGGAAGATTATCCTGGAGGCCTCCGCGGCGAAGAGCGAGGCTTGCTGGCCCCTTACCTCGCGGAGGTCCTCCGTGACATCGACCCCCATCAACTACAGAAGGAGCAGGTTCTGCACCCTTTTCTGGAGTCGCGACAGCTTTCCCTGCCTCTCGCTCGACTTCCGAACACCCTTGAGGACAAAGAACCTCTTGATGTTCTCCTTCACCGTCTCCCACCAGTTGCCCGGAGACTCAAAGAGGGGTTTCACGGTTCTCCAACCGGCGTACTCCCTCTTAAGCTCCTCGACGTTCTCTGGGGTCAACAGAGTCGTGTTGAGCTTCCACGACCCCTTGCCGGCCGGCTGGTCGTCCTGTAAGTGACAGTCGGCCAGCAGGAGGCAGTGGCCAGAGAAGAACACCGGCTCGACGTTGGTGGACCTGACCGAGAACGCCCGTGACACAAACAGGAAGTCTATCCTTGAGCAAATAGACCCATCTGGCTGCGACCAGGTGTATCTCTGCTGCGCTCCATCTGCAGGGGTGCTGAAGACGTCGAAGAGCTTGGCGTCCTTCACCGTGCCCATCAGGAATCTGGACGTGACGTCCAGTTGACTCCCCCAACTCGCTGTCCCCACGCCGGATCTTCCATCTGCATCGATGATGCAGTTGAAGTCTCCGCCTAGGATGACCGGCCTGGACGTAGCCAGCAGGGGTGGAAGCCGCTGCAGGACGCCCAACCGCTCACTCCGTACCGCTGGGGCGTACACGTTGATCAGCCTCAGGGGAGCATTCCTGTAGGTGACGTCAGCCACTAGGAGGCGCCCCCCCACCACCTCCTGAACTTGAGAGATGGTGAAGTCGCGCCCCCGCAGCAGAATAGCCAGGCCCGAGGAGCGACAGTCGTTACCCCCCGACCAGATCGAAGGCCCACAGGTCCAGGCGCCGGACCATTTCCCGTACCTGCCGAGGTGCGGTATCCCGCACTGAGGTCCGCCTTGATGGTGGTCAGGTAGGCCAACTTGGATACACATCTCGCGGTGGACTTGACGCTGCGCACATTAATGCTCGCAACTCGTACCCCCATTGTGGGCAGTGACCGCAGTACCCTCCCCAAGCCCAAGGTCCAGGCCCTCCATCCGTCCCTTCATACCCATTGCCTGGGCTAACTGCTGGACGCTCTCCGGGCTCAGGAAACCGTCCGTGCTGCCTTCCGGGTGGCATCCCCCCGTCCTGGGTGCAGAGGCAGGAGAGTCCGGCTCCGGGTCAGGCTGGGGACGCACTGTTTCCTCCTTCCCGCCTGGAAGTTCCGGTAGGCCCCCCAGTGCCCCAGCGGCACTTGACTGGGTGTCGGACGGAGCTTCAGGATGCCTCCCGTCACCTGGAAGCGTGGTGCTGCTTTCCATCTCCCTCGAGATCTTTAACTTCTGCTTCGGGTGGGCCCTCTCCGAATCCCCCTCATCAGAGGAGCTCTTATAGCCCCCCGTGTAGCTGCCTCTTCCCACCTGATGGTTGCGGTTCCTGGGCCCGTCGACGCACCTTCCTCCTCGCTTTCCGGACCGTCGTCCTCTCCCCTGGGTCGCCTGTTGCTGCCTCCAATGACTCCGGGTTGTCGGGGAGGCGGGGCGGAGCATGCAGGGGCGCTTTGCTGGCCTCGGGCCCATCCTGCGGGGCTGGGCCCTCCTGCATGACCTGGCCCTCCTGCACATTAGTGGGGTCCTTGCTGGGCCCTGGTGCCTTCCTCTCCTCTGGGGGGGGGCTTGCCCCACATTGCCCCTACCGGCGACCTGGGTGTAGGTGGTCCCCCACTGCGGGCATGCCCTATAGATGTGGCCCGCTTCCCCGCAAAGGTTGCAGCTTTTTTCTTGTGGGCAATCCTTTGCAAGGTGTCCCTCCTCCCTGCAGTTCCTGCAGATGGTGGCTTTGTAGTCGGCCGCCATGTGACCTGACCTACCACAGGCATGGCAGACTTTAGGTTGCCCTGCATAGGTCAGGTAGCCCTTGCTCCCGCCGATCGTGAAGCTGGACGGTGGGTGTACGACGTTCCCATCCGCGCCCATCCTCAACGTCACCTTGACCTGCCTCTTACTCGTCCAGATGCCAAAGGGGTCCATGATGTCAGTTAGGTCCCCTTCCACCTTCACGTACCTTCCAAAGAAGGTCAGGACATCAACTGCTGGCACTTGCGGGTTGTACATGTGTACAGTCACCATACGGCTCCTCTGCGCTGGCATCACAAACAGCGGGACAGCGGTCAATACAGAGAGGGGGCCCTCACCTCCTTTCTCCTTGAAAACCTCCAGGAAGCGCTCGCAAAGCTTGGCACTCCTGAAGGTCACATCGTAGAAACCTCCTCCGGGGAAATCCTGCAGGCAGTAAATGTTTGCAGCAGCGAACCCACAACAGTCCAACAGGACCCTCTTCACGAAGAAGGTGCGGTCCACAGGTGCACCTTCATCCACCTTCTTTACCGAAACACGGATAGTGTTCCGGACCCCCTGACCCGGGGCACGAGCACTTGCCGCAACCATCATTGCACGTTGACTGCTCCCCTGAACCAGCGTTAGGCCGAAGCCAGCATTAAGATCCACTGGTTGCAAGGGTGCACAGCCAACCCGACGTCTTCCTTTCACCTCCACCACAGCACTCTCCTCCTTTCGGTCCACAAGAGAGTGGGTCTTTATTGTGTTCCAGATGTAAGCTGGTTCACTGAGCTTGAAGGTTTGTTCCCAGATGTTTCGTCACCATTCCAGGTAACATCAACAGTGAGCCTCCAACGAAGCGCTGGTGTTATGTCCCGCTTTCTATTTATCTGTTTAGGGGTCCTTGGGTTGGTGATGTCAATTCCTGCATTGGTGATGTCATTTTCTGTTCTTTTTCTCAGAGTATGGTAGATTGGCTCCAAATCAATGTGTTTGTTGATGGAGTTCCAAAATGTCCAAAACTCGGACCTCTTGGCATCATGGTAGCCCACAAACCCACCAACACACTAAAATAGCAGCTAATGAACTTAAAAGACCCTATACAGACAACAAGCAAAACAAACGTCATCTACAAAATACCTTGCAAGAACTGTGACAAACACTACATTGGACAAACAGGCAGAAAGCTAGCCACCAGGATACATGAACATCAACTAGCCACAAAACGACATGACCCACTATCACTCGTATCCTTACATACAGATGAGGAAGGACACCACTTTGATTGGGACAACACATCCATCCTAGGACAAGCCAAACAGAGACATGCACGAGAATTCCTAGAAGCATGGCATTCCAACCAGAACTCCGTCAACAAACACATTGATTTGGAGCCAATCTACCACCCGCTGAGAATAAGAACAGGAAATGACATCACCAACACAGGAAATAACATCACCAACCCAAGGAAACCTACACAGATAGATAGAAAGCGGGACTTAACAACAGCGCTTCACCGGAGGCTCACTGATCATGTTACCTAGAATGGTGACGAAACATCTGAAAACTAACCTTGCAGCTCAGCGAGCAATCTCACATCCACGAGATGATATGTTAGGAACTGTTGCTTTGACATTTTTTCCAGTTTTAGCACAAGCTCCCAGCTTTTAACATTAAACGTGGCCGGGTTGGTACGGCGGGGTTGGTATGGTTGGGTTGGTACAGCAGGATTGGTAGGGCGGGATTGGTACGGTCGGGTTGGTCGGGTGGGGTGGGTCCGGTCGGGTTGGTTGGGCAGGGTGGCTATGGCGGGGTTGGTAAGGCTAGGTTGGTAGGTTGGGCTTGGTATAGTGGGGTTGGTACGGTCGGGTTAGTACGGTGGGGTTGGTAGGATGGGGTTGGTAGGGCGGGGTTGGTACGGTTGGGTTGGTCGGGCGGGGTGGGTAGGATGGGGTTGGTACGGTGGGGTTGGTACGGTGGGGTTGGTAGGATGGGGTTAGTAGGGCGGGGTTGGTACGGTCGGGTTGGTCGGGCGGGGTGGGTAGGGCGGGGTTGGTACGGTCGGGTTGGTCGGTCGGGGTGGGTAGGGCAGGGTTGGTACGGTCGGGCGGGGTTGGTACGGTTGGGTTGGTCGGGCGGGGTGGGTACGGTGGGGTTGGTATAGCGGGGTTGGTATGGGCGGGGTTGGTAGGACGGGGTTGGTAGGATGAGGTTGGTACGGTGGGGTTGGTATGGTGGGGTTGGCATGGTCGGTTTGTTATGGTCGGGTTGGTACAGTTGGATTGGCAAGGCCGGGTTGGTAGGGTTGGGTTTATCATTGTCACTTTGGAATTGTGTGTTGTTGCTGGGTGGCATGTTCAGTTTCAATGCTTTCTTTTGACTTTACAGCGGGATTGATGTAACCCTGGGTGCCAGGCTTGGTCATCTCAGAGGACAGATGAGAACCAATCAGATTGTTCTTTGCTTTGCATTCAGTTGCAGGTCAGGCTGTGTAAGAGTGCCAGTTTCCCTGAAGGGCATGAGTTTTTATACCAATCGTTGCTTGGTTACCAGATTTTTATAGAATTCAGATCTCATAATTTGCCATGGTGCAAATTGAAGCTTCTAGCCGAGAATGGTAGCTCCAGATTTCTGCTCTAGTGACATTCCCAGTTATCCAGCACCACCTCCGCATTGCTGGATAAGGCCTCACCCTGCTCTGCCATTATTTATGTCGCCTGTGTTCTCTGTGCTTAGTGGATTTCAGTATCTCCCCACTGTACCCTACACTGTTACAGCACAAATGCAGGAATCCTCAGATATTCACAGGCAACTCCAAACTGTTGCTTTGATTTGACTTGATTTGGCTTGATTTGACTTGATTTATTGTTATGTGTACCTGAGTACAGTGAAATGCTTTGTTTGGGAGCAGTACAGATAGATCATAGTAAGCAAGGACTATGCTTACAGTTGAATCGATGAATCTAAAAATGTGATTGCCTTCGTCCTTTATCACCTTGGACGTTTTCAGTGCTTTAGAACAACAGGGAAGAATTAATCATTAGTTTTTCTCATGATGCTGTCGGTGATGTTTTAAATATTTTTATTCAACCAGTTGAGATATTATGACATTCCTCTGGCACAGGTGGGACTTGAAGTCTCTTCACAACACCTCTACCCAATGAATTTTTCTATCTTTTATCATCAGGAAATTCCAGTTGGATTTAGTTAAATTGTAATTGCATTAGAATGTTCCAAATAAAGACTCATGCAGTCCCCACACCTGGGATTGAAGCCAGAGTGAACTAACTGTGGGATGAGGCTGTGATGATTCTTTACTACTGACTTTGTTTCTCTGAACTTAGTGGAAAGGGTTTACACCTTTTGATTTGTTTTTCTGCCAATCCCTGTCTGAAATTATAACAGTTGGAAGAACTCTGCTCAATAATTGGTTCCAATTATTTGATACATTTCCTGTTTGATTTTTGCCTCATAGATAAAAACTGATGAGAGGATCATCAAAACAGAACATGGCCTTCTGATTCGGAGTGTGCAAAGAAAAGATGCTGGCTCTTACTTCTGTAGAGCTCAGGAGCAAACGTTTACTCACACCATCGTGAGACTGAATTTGAAAGTTATAGAGAATGAGCAGATGGAGAGTGCACAGAAGGCTGAGGATGAGGAAGCCAAGGGCAGGGATTATGCCTCAGAGTCTCGGCTGAGATACAAGGATTATGTGCAGCTGCTGAGCAGCACCAGCTTCACAGTGGACGATTACTGCGAGCAGCTGTGGTATCGGGAGAAACGGAGACAGAAGAACAGAGCGGCCGGGAAATGGAAGCATGTTCAGGAGCTGAAGAAGAATCGAAATCGCAGACACCATGCGTAATCTCCAATGGTTTGAAGAGAAACCTGAGCACTGTGGCTTTCTATTCGAAGGAGGTGACAAAAACATCATCAAATGCTGTTGTACTGTCAATCCTGCTTTGGAGAGGTACAAGATGCTTATAATAAAATAAAGGACTTGCAATTCCACATAGTGAACTCAAACACATCACAACCAAGACAGAGACCTCTTGGTCCGCAATGTCAGTCTTCTTTAATACCATATTGCTGAAGTATTTACTGTACAGAGAAAGTCCAACTGGCCCAACAGGTCTGTGCCATTGCTTATTATCGACACAAGCTCCCTGACTTTGCTTCAGTTCGTCCCATTAATGTTAAACTCTGAACAAAAATGAAATCTCTTGCTTTAAGTATATCAATTACTCAGTTCAGGCACATCCATAATGTGTTTACAGGTGAGATGTGTATAAATTGTGATAGGACATTTTGTCTTCAGTCATTGACCAAATTAGTGAGGTAAACTTTTGTGGTAAATTTTAAACATCTTTCTATAACCTGCCACTATCAACTTATGACAGGAACATTGACAGAAACCCATTTCCTAAATGCTGTAATATCAATTTGAAACTTTAATGCAACTAAAATACTTACACTGTTTTTGCTATCAACTTAATACTGTATAATGGAACACCAGATATGTAATTCTACCGTTGTAAATGATAGCCTGTACTTATGCATGAGGATTGATGTTAAATGTTATGAGGAAAATAATTTACATTTTTATAGATGGATATTTACATGATCATTTTTTCAATGTTGCATCAAAAAGAACAATCCCTGTGGTTGTTGACATGAGCAAAATTTGATGGTGGTTCCAATACATTAACTAGCAAGAAAAATGCCTTCTCTTCAAAATGTAGTGCTGTTGAGAGCTGTATACCAAACAATCAGGGAATGGTAGACTAAGCGGGGATGCAGCCCATTGGAGCAGAAGTCTGTGGGTACAGCCTGCAGACTTGTGTCTGAGATTCCCCTCATGGTGAATTGCCACTATTAGGTTATCAATGTAGGTAGTTGTGTGATAGGAAAGCAAAGGAGCAAAATGTAGTGAATTGACTGCCCTCCTGCTAATAACTAACATCTTATGGCAGTTGCAGGGATAATTTGGAAGATTTCTTGCCTGGATAATAGACAGACTGAAAATAGATAACCCGTAAAAAGTAAAGTATGAAGGAGCCTGTAAGTTACCAATGGTCAAATTCCATATTCCAATTGCTGATTGTCACCCTTTTATCTATTTACTTCTCCAATCTGTTCTGCTGCTTTCCTAATTTCTAATGCAGGCGAATATAACAAGTTGGTTTAACATACATTTTAGACAGAAAAACTCCCTGTTACCCTATTATCAGATAATATTTTAAGACTTCATTCGTATAGTTTAAGTGAATGAATTTTGGAACATATATTACCGTAAATTATATTCCTTTAGTTTATTATTTCTTTGTACTAAATTAGTTGAACCTTGTTATAGATTTGCTAAACGTTATGGGATACGTTTTTATTGTGAAGCCACTTTCAGAGTAACTGTTGCTTAATGGTTAGTTCCTCCAGAATTCTGGTTGGGGAGATTTTCTCATGTTTTCAGTGACAGGTAATTGGTTATGATTGTGTATGTCAAGGTAGATCTCATTCAACCCTGGCTCCATGAGTTGGATGATTGTTTCAGTTCTTGTCAAGGATATTGGATGGAGTACAAATTCATTTAGTTAATGTTTCATGGGATATGGTTGTTACTGGTAAGGACAATCCTTAATTGCTCTTGAATGATTATCTTGCTTGGTCATTTCAGAAGGCTATTAAGAGCCAGCCAATTTGTTGAGGGTTTGGAGTCACATGTAGGTCAGACCACATAGGGAGAGCAGTTTTCCCTCCTCAAAGGACATGAGTGAACCCACTCAGTGAACTTTTGCAACAATTGACAATAATTCCATGGCCCCCCCATATAGAAATTAACTTTCAATTCCTGATTTGTTAATTGAATTTGAATTCCACTAACTGCCATAGCAAGGAGTAAATCCATGCCCTCAGAACATTGGTACATTGACATTAGTACAATGCCTATCTCCCACCATTGAATAACGATGAAGCATGTGGGAGACAGGGAAGGACATTTCTGCTTCAGGCCAACTAGTTCATCAACAGAGGGACATTCCAAGAAATGTGTGATCAGGTTAAGATTCTCACTCTTTAATCTGGAACTCAATGGACTCCAGAGTTTAAAAACCAGGTGGGAAAACACACCGACACTTCATTGGAGGCTGCACTGAGGACGTTACCAAGCACAGTAACGAAACATCTGCAGAACAACAATCAGCTCAGCGAGCCAACCAACCTCAACACCCACAACCCGAGCTACAGATCTACTCTAAAACCTTAGAACTAAAATATTCTTCCAATGTTGAAATTACATGGCTAACTTTAAAAAAAAATTGTTCATTCATTGAACAGTAAACTGCACATTTTTGAGGGACACAGCATATCTTGGATAGTTTCTATAAAAAAAAGCCTAATACTCTTAGTTAATCCATGCGTGTTGTTTGGATTTGTCAAGACTTACTGGGAAGGGTGAAGTAAAAGCTGTAAGAGAAGTGAGTGTCTAATGTCATTGAGTCCTCAGAAGATGGCAGGATTTGCGTAATAAAATCTACAAAGCAATTGAATTGTTCCTTGGTGACCACTGTCCTTTGTAAATCCCAAATCCCTTTCTATCCAAAATGACCATGAAGAAAGTCAGATTATCCACCATTATCAATTCTGATGACAGGTGATCATCAAAAGGCGAAATGTGGAAAAAATAAGAAAAATAAAGAATATCTTGTCCAATTTTAAGAAAGATATTCTTTAAAATTATTTTCTTTTCATGTAAAGATGTTAAATATGACGTCAGTATATTCGCAAACTGAGATTGGAATGTTAAATGTATATTTTGGTATTATTTTAATAAAGTAGAAAACTTGTTATTTAAAAAAAACACCTTTTTTTAGAGCTGCATTTAGTGAAATGATATTCCAAAAGTGACCTTTTTTTGCATTTAAAATATTATTAATAATCTATATCTTCTACTTTCCTGGATACGCTGACTTGGATGAAAACCTTGATGTGAGTATTTAGGTGGCAAAGACTTTGAACAAATAAATTGTTGTTGCTCTAAATCTGGCTGCCTGTGTCTGCTCTCTGAAAGAGATAGAAAGAAAAACAGCCCTCATTAAAACTGACTGATGCCCTGTCAAAGCCAATGATGATAAATTGTTCATGTTCCACATTTAGCCCCACAAAGTATTCACATAAAGGTCGAACAAAATGTTAATGAACATGTCCTGTTATTACAACGCATTGGGATGGCATACTGTAAATCCAGCCCTGCTATTCAGAGTCATACTAAATGTTAAGTTTTTCAAGATACTTACAAAATGCAATTTACCTGACTTTCGGACCAAATGTTGATAGAAAGCATGGACCCTGTTTCTGTACAAACCAAGGATTATTATTTATTATGAATGATTATACTATAGCTACAGGTAAACAGATTCAAAGCATTGGCATATGGCACTAGAAATTCTAGTTGCTTTATAATCTTCCTCTTTCATAGAAATAACAGAAATGGATCATTGGCAGGTGTGGGGGAAAATACCTGGAAAGTTAGTACTGCAGCCTTTGCTTCCCAGTTCTGATGTTGAGACGATTGGTCTTTCGTTAGCTCTTGGTGTTCAGTTGATTCTCCGGAAGCTTCCAGAGATTTGTAAGAAATACAGAGTGACTGATTCACTAAGAAAATGTTTAATTTATCAATGAAAAAGCCACAGGTCACAGGAGTGGGTGTGGGAAATGTAGCTTGTTTTCTTCAAGTTTAAATTGAAGTGTTTCACCGCAGAGAACAGACAACTTCTACGGAAGAGAATGACAGCGCATCTTTTGAGCCTTTCTCTCTCAACGTCTGTGTTCCTGTAACTTGTTTCCAGTTGCAACCTGCTCAGTTTGCTGAGAACCAATCAGCTTCACTTGTAAACATCTCCTCTGCTTCTGATCATCTCAACTGTAGGAGCTCACAGCCACAAAA
The DNA here is from genome assembly GCF_030684315.1 of Stegostoma tigrinum. Classification (NCBI taxonomy): domain Eukaryota; kingdom Metazoa; phylum Chordata; class Chondrichthyes; order Orectolobiformes; family Stegostomatidae; genus Stegostoma; species Stegostoma tigrinum. The sequence continues at coordinate 1,710,781 of NC_081378.1, read as the reverse complement.
AAAACAGAAATCACAATGCGTTTCAAGTTTCTTGCGATAAATTAGTGTTGCAATCCTGGTGAATTTTTTTTAAAATCAGTTCTTTCCCCTTACAATCTATAATTCTTAAAATTGAACAATTAAAAAAGACACAGTTCTTACATTTTACGTTCAACAATGTGTTTGATAGAATATTAACAACACTGTTTTAAAGTGCAGGATGACACCATTGACATAGAAACATTTATACAAAACCCACTAAAGCCCAGAGTTGTTTTTGCAGCATGCCTCAATAGGCTAGAGTCAAAACTTCTGTCGCATGAGGAGAACATTCAGTGCCTCCAGCCTCTTCTGCTTTCTGGTTAGATGATGGTTGATTAGAATCTCAATTCCATTTACCTGTTGTTGGTCCAATCATTGGATTTCAAAATCAGCAAAATCTACCTAAAATTTTCATTGCCTGAAATCCCCCATCCTTTTGGCTGTGGGTCTATGTATCTCCATTCCTCTCCTCCTATCTCACTGAGGGTAAGTGCTGTAGATCATGACCCTTATGTTGTATTTATATGCTCTCTGGTTTGTGTGGGTGGGGAGAATGGTACAGTGTGGTGAGGGGTTAGGCTGGTACATGGCTGAGTTAGGGTGGGTTGGGGGAGGTATGTGTGTGGTCAGAGATAATCGGATCAGATCAGGAAAATTCAAGGTCAATTTTGAATTGGGGAGCCATCTTAATAGTCACCCAGGAGTTAGAATGAGATTATCTTCCTTAAATGTTTGCAGGTCTGTGACTTGCAACCCTCTGGGTTCCTGACTCTAACTTAGAGTTGACATTTTTGGAGGGTTCCAGATGCTGGCCAGTTGTCCATTGGAAACTTTCTTGCAAATTCCCAGGTAGGTGGACTTGTCTTCTTACCTCAAGGCAAATTTTCTTATCAGTTGCAAACTTCCTAATTACGTCCCTGACAATTAAGCCTAGCTTGTTATAAATGTGACAAACCCATGTCGAAACAGATGACAAAAACACCCTTCATCCATCATCTTTTGCCTTCTACGAGTCCAACCTGCAACTTTTTTTTGGAACTCATGAACCTTTCATTTTCTGGCCATTCTATTTTGTAGGACCCTGTCAAAAGCCTCCTTAAAGTCCATGCAAACTTAAATGTCATGGGTATAATTAGAAAGTTTGCAGCTGATGTGAAAGTTCAGCCTGTAGTTGATGCGGGTGGAGAAATGTGAATAATGCATTTCGGCAGCACAAACAAGGTTAGAAAATGAGGAAGAGTTGTGATAATGAAATAGCTTAGATAGACTGGCATGGCTTTCTCTAGATCTGGTGCGGTTGAGAAGAGAGCTCAATTAATCCATTACCCACCCCTGTTAATCTCTCAAAACATTCATAAAACTGAAAGAACTGCAGATACTGTAAACGAGAAACAAAAACAAAAATTGCTGGAAAAACTCAGCAGGTCTGGCAGCATCTATGAAGAGAAATCAGAGTTAACATTTTGGGTCGAATGTCCCTCCCTCAGAACTCAGAAGTGTTAACTCTGATTTCTTTCCACAGATGCTGCCAGACCTGCTGAGTCTATCCAGCAATTTCCACTTTCGTTGTCAAAATATTCAGTTAGTTTTATTGGATCGGACTGTCCCTGATGAAGTTGATGCTGACTTAGATCCATGTTGTTCTTAATGTTTTCCTAAATTACAATTTATCCTGTCGTGGAATCTTTGTCAGTAACTTGTCCATCACTGAAGTGGACTAGTTTGTAACCAATAAGGCTTGTCCATTCCCCCAATCCCTTCAACAAATGTGAACCCCTGAGGACAGTGAAACCAGCAGTAATGCTGGGCTGCCCTGACTGATCAGTCTCCCTTTACCCAATACAACTTTATATTGTACAAAGTCGGCTGAAGTAAAATTGCAGTCACTTCTGCCTTAATTTACCATCCTGTTCAAAATCAATGGAAATCTTCCCTTTGTTTTCAAAAAATAAATGATACCCCTATTTAATTATTAGGCAGATCACGCCATGGGAATCCCATGGCTATTAAATTCTCATCAAGATAAAATATGACTGTGGCATCAATACGAGCAATCATCTATCAGTTAAGGCCAATCTAAACGGCAACATACTGGAAAGACCAACTGGAGCAGAACATTGAAATTAGCAGCAATATGAATATTTCTGAAAAGCAATTGCCTTTATAATTCCGTGATGACTTTTCCCCATTTCATCCAATTGAACGGTTACTTTACATTAATTCATTTGATGTAATGTTGCACATAGAAATATTTGAGAAATACTTGATGTGTGAAGGCATTTTTTTTCTCAGTTTTCTGTGTTCCTAGTTAGTTGTCATTTATTTGAGGTTTCCCTCGTGATTAAAAAACAAATTAACATTTTATTGCATTGCTCATTATCAATTGTTGTGTACCAAGTGTAGACCCCACTGAGAACAACTGGAAGGAGAACTCATCAAGGGCAGGCAGTCAGACTGTTCAAAAAGAGAACATTTTGAAGAAGTCCTCAACTTAGACATTGTCTTTGATTCTAAAGTCTTCACTTGCATTCCTTATTTTCCCTTCCAGCTCAATCACATGACTTCTCTGAATTAGAACATCGTTAGAAACGCTAGTCCGCAGCCAAACAAAAACAAAATACCTGGGACAAGTTAAGCCTCAGCTGACATTCTGAAATGTTGCAGAGGTAAGCTCCTGACCTGACTGAACCTCATAATATTCCTATAGGAAAGGACATGAGAATTCACAAGAATACTGACTTAAGGGGAAAAAGAATCAACTTTTGTACTAAACATTTTCATAATACTGCTGGGTTTAGAGGGTTTGAGCTATAGGGAAAGGCTGAATAGGCTGGGGCTATTTTCCCCGGAGCATCAGAAACTGAGGAGTGACCTCACAGAAGTTTATAAAATCCTGAGAGGCATGGATAAGGTGAACAGTCAAGGTCTTTCCCCAGGCTAGGGAAATCTAAAACTAGAGGGCATAGGTTTATGGTGAAACGGCAAAAGTTTTAAAAGTGATGTAAGGGGCAACGTTTTTACACAGAGGGTGGTGCATGTATGAAATGAGCTGCCAGAGGAAGTGGTGGAGGCTGGTACAATTGCAAGATTTAAAAAGCATCTGGCTGGGTACATAAATAGGAAGGGTTTACAGGGATATGGGCAAAATGCTGGAAAAAGGGGCTAGATTTATCTGGGCTATCTGGGTGGCATGAACAAGTTGGATCAAAGTTCTGTTTCCAAGCTGCACATCACTATGGCTCTATGACTAGTTAAATATTCAACGTCATTTGTAGTTTCTTAAATCTGCCCATTAGCAACTTTTTCACACAGGAGGTAGTGCATGTATGAAATGAACTGCCAGAAGAAGTGGTGGAGGCTGGTACAATGACAACATTTAAAAGGCATCTGGATGGGTACATGAATAGGAAGGGTTTACAGGGATATGGGCCCAATACTGGCAAAAGGGGCTAGAATACTTTTGAATGTCTAGTCAGCATGGACGATTTGGATCAAAGTGTTTGTTTCCATGTTGTACACCTCTATTCATTATGAGTCTGTGAAAAAAAAATGCTGGATGATTGGCAAGTGAAACCTGGTTGGTGGAAGATTCTGACAAACAATCCTAAACTGATATTTTTTAAAAGACCTTAAATTGGGGGAAAAAAGGGTAAAATAAAAAAAAGAAAAAAAGAAAAAAGGAAGAAAAATAAAGAAAAAATAGGAAGAAAAATAAAGACAAAACCAAAAATAACCCTATGTTGGTTGCCAACATAGGTCCCAACCTATGGAATCATGTCAAACTGAACTTGCAAAACATACAACACAGTTTCCAACATTAGATATGATCCTGCAACTGAGCAACACTTGCTAAATATTATTGAGTGTGCAATGTCTCCACCGATCAGAAGCCACTTACTAACAAATCAGCATTCTAGTCTCATGTAGTATGAACATTTCCCACTTTGAATTAGTATTTCTTGTGAATTCTGTTCATGATTGCAGGCTGAACAGCATTCACAACATGTTTTTATTAAGCAATAATTACCATCCTATCTTTCCAATTTAACATGTTTAGAAATAAAATTTAGTTCTAAGTTTGCTACGTTTTAACAGCTTCTAATCCATTGCAAATTTTACTTGGTCATTTATAGACTTTAGTTCTCAATCTCATTTGCATTTTTCACCCGAGACAACAAGGTGTAGAGCTGGATGAACACAGCAGGCCAAGCAACATCATAGGAGCAGGAAAGCTGACATTTGGGGCCTAGACCCTTCAACAGTCTAGGCCCGAAATGTCAGCCTTGCTGCTTGAAAGATGAGGAATGTCTTTTTTTTTTCTTTTTGTACTCACTTGTGGAAAAAGGTGTCACTAGCTGGGCTCGCATTTATTAACCATCCCTCGTTCCCCGTTCCCCCCTTGAGAAGGTGGGGGTGAACTGCCTCCTTTAACCACTGCAGCCCACCTGCTGTGGATTGACTCACAATGCCCTTCAGGAGGGAATTAAAGGATTTTGATCCAGTGACACTGAAAGAGCAGTGATATATTTCTAAGTCAGGATGGTGTGAGGCTTGAAGGGGAACTTGCAGGGGGTGATGTTTCCGTGTACCCACTGCCCATATCCTTCCAGATGGAATTTCTGCAGTGCATCTTGTAGATAGTACACACTGCAGCTGCTGAGTGCCCATAGTGTAGGGAGTGAATGCTTGTGGATGTGGTGCCAATCAAGCAGCTGCTTTGTTTTGATGGTGTCAAGCTTCTTGAGTGTTGTTGGGCCTGTACACCCCCCCAGGCAAGTGGGGAGCATTCCATCACACTCCTGACTTGTGCTTCAGATGAGGTGGACAGGCTTTGGGAAGTTAGGAAATAAGTTAGTTGCCGCAGTCATCCTAGCCTCTGACTTGCTGTTGTAGCCATTTTATTTATATGGCTGATCCAATTCAAGTTCTGGTCAATGGTAACTCCATAATGTTGACAGTGGGCACTTAACAATTGTAACACTATTTAGTATCAAGGTATGATGGTTATATTCTCACTTGTTGGAGAATTTCTCTGCCTGAAATTTATGTGACAGAATATTACTGGCTATTGAAGATGGTTGGATCTAGGATTCTACCCTAAGGAACTCCTGCAAAAATGTCCTGGAACTGAAATGACTGCCTTCCAACACCATCCTCCTACGTGCCAGGTATGACTCCAAACAACAGAGAGCTTTCCCCTGTTCCCATTGTTTCCAGTTTTCCTAGGGCTCCTTCATGTCACATTTGGTCAAATGCAGCCTTGATATCAAGGGCTATTCCCTCACCTCCGGAATGTGAACTGAGGTTGTAATGAGATCAGGAGCTGAGTGGCCCTGGTGGAACCCAAACTGGGCATCACTGAGCAGGTTATTGCTGAGCAGGTGCTACCTTATCTCTGTTAGTGACACCTTCCAATACTTTACACATGATCGAGAGGAGACTGATGGGGCAGTAATTGGCCGGGTTGGATTTGTCCTGCTTTTTATGTACAGGACATGCCTGGGCAATTTTCCACATGGTCGGGTAGATACAGTGTTGTAACTGTACTGGGACAGCTTGGCTATGCGAGCAGCAAATTCTGGAGCACAAGTCTTCAGTACTGTTGCCGAAATGTTGTCAGGGCCCATAGCCTTTGCAGTATCCAGTGCCTTCAACCTTTTTTGATACCATGTGGAATGAATCAAATTGGCTGAAGACTGGTATCTATAATTGTTGGGACCACTGATGGGAGTTGAGATGGACCATCTACTTGGCATTTCTGGCTGAAGATTGTTAAAGATTGAAGTTTCAGATTGGGCATTTTATCATCTGAAAGGAAGGATTTTTTGAATCTTTAAAGTACTCAAACATCAAAACAAATATAATTGGTGGAAATAGCTTCAGTGTGGTGTGTTTCTTGTTGGGATTGGTTCCAGTCATTTTGAGTGTAAGCAATTTAAAGCAGTAAAATTTAAACAGTTCTGTCAGCTTAATGCTGACTGTCAACTCTAATGTAAACAATGCTTGTTATCCTCATTCTGCAACAGGAATTTTCTCTCGATAATCCAAGTATGCATGATTCCTATTAGGTTCCACAAATGTACAAACAATAAAAAATGATTTCTGTAAGCAATATGAAATAAGTAGTTAATTGGCATTTGATTTCTAACTGCCCCAAGCTTACTTCCATCAAACTTTACAGAACAATGGATTAAACTCTTTTTGGAGATTTTCTTCCTGTTCTGACTGTTGCTCTGAGTTGGTCAGACATTAACAATGTTGTAAAGTTTTCTAAGTTAATGGTGAATTTAAAAAAAACTGTTGCAGTGAAAAAAAAATCACAGTTGATTCTGAGTCAATTTTGTAAGCCGATTCCAATCACATGAGACTGTGTTTAGACATGGTCATTGGCTAAATTCGTCCATCCGCCTACTCACATCCATTTAATAATAACCTTCCAAATTTATCAGCTATCCCAATTCTATAATCGAAATGTATCTTTTCATATTTTCAGCATTTTTTTCTCAGATTTATTTCCTGGTTTATTTGAGCAGGTTCAGTAGTTTTACACAAATCACCCTGAATTGAAATACTTGGTTCTCAAACCAGTCAAAATAACAGAAATTTAACTTTATTTATGTAATAATGTGCAAGAGCTATTTCCAAAAGCCGCTGATTTATTTTTAGAAAGTAAATTTTATAAGGCAGAGGAGTTAAACTTAATAAACTTACTGCACAACATTCATAAAAATAATATGTTATACCTGTTTTCTTACATTTTTAATTTCAGCGAAGGCATTTTATTTTGGGCATTTGAAACTGATTTCTAGCAGTGTGTTGAGTCTCATTTCTCAAGAGTGAAAAGACTTAAGGGTAACTTATGAACAAGAGTGGGCCACTCTGCCCATTTGAGACTGTTTCACCATTCAATTAGATCACAGCTGCCCTGATTTTAACCTCAACTCTACAGTCCTGTGTATCGCCCAATAATCTTTCATTCTGTACAGAAGATCTTTAAAATTGTGGAAGGATTTATAGGCTTGTCATACAGAAAATGTTCTTCTTATGGGGAGATCAGAATAAGCATCAATCCATTTAAGATAGTCATTCAAAAACTAGGCAAGAATTTTGGAGTAGTTTAAATTCAGTGCATGATGATAATGTGGGACTAATTATGACATTGAGTATTCAAGGCTTTGATAAACACAAAGAATGGTGAATAAAGGGATACATTGACTGGGGTCAATGATATAGATAGCAGGCTGTTTGCTTGGGGAAAAATTAGTGGTCTGTACAGTTGGACAAAATGCATGTGGGTCTAGGCCCGAAACGTCGGCTTTCCTGCTCCTAAGATGCTGCTTGGCATGCTGTGTTCATCCAGCTCCACACTTTGTTATCTCAGAACTAAAGAGAGGTCATTTGGCCATTCACTCCTTCCAGGCATAGGGCTTTGTCTGAAAATTTGCTGCTGCGTTTACCTTCATGGTTTACATGCAAATGGACACACACACACACACACACACACAAATATACGTAGATAAACACACCTATACCCATCCACACACATACAAACGCATGTACACAGGCACACCATCACACACAGAAACATTTTTTCTCTCACAGACACACACACACAAACACTTTCTCTCGCACACATACAATGTCTCTTTCTCATATTCAGACACCTATACGTTCATATGTACAAATATATGTGCACACAAATATATCAACAAACACATTCTATTTACACACATACTCACACTCTCCCATACATGCATACATTCTCTCTCCCTTGCACACACACTCTCACACAAACTGTCGATGCATCCTGTGATGGTGATTAGAGTGAACGCCTGGGATGGTATCATTCGTTCAACTTTTCCTCATTCAGCGAAAGTTTGCCTAGGTCTACTTAAAACAGAGTGCAATGCGGAAGAGAGAGACACTAGCCATAAAGCTGGAACTTGTCATTATGATTGGTGATATCATCTCATGTGGAGAATCCAAGGACCATAAGTGAAAATCAGTCTCCCTCAGCAAAAAAAACTAATAAAATAGGAGAGAAAATGTCATCAGTGCCATCAATAGCTGCTATTTTTCAAATGATAGTAGAATTCACATTGACATCTTAAATTATGTTATTGAAAGAAGTATCCCTGACATCTGAAAGCGGTATATAACGTTTAATTATTTATCTGCATGTCTGGAGCTCTTTGATTTGGAAGGATTTAACAGGATCAGTGGTTAAGACAATTATCGAATTTCATGCAGTGTTTTAACCATAAGTGGAATAATCCTGTGCAGTCATGTTCATGCTAGGCTTCCTACTAAGTGTAAAAGCAAAACTGGAGCAGCAAAACAAAATGCTTAAATTTGTGTTCATTTATTCACAATAGCTTTCAGGCTTTAAACAGTGAAGGGCTCTTTGGATGATATATTTTGCCTGATAAGAGTTATAGCTATTTCATATAATCAATGACTCAAGGGAAAGATTTTGATGTTTGCTAATGTTTGGAAGGATTTACCATTGGATGCAAAATGAGATTTGGCACAGTAAGTCGGTGCGAGGTGGACACACCATCTGTGCAATTTTTTGTTGCAACTTAGTGACAGGCAGAGAGGGTTGAAGGATTAAAAATGGTGGAGAACTGGATCATCTGAAATCCAGGGCATTATTTCCATCAATCATTTCAGCCATAAAACTATGAGACATTAAGGCCTATTAATTAAAACCATTACACTTTATTGTAAAAATACTCTGACATATGCAAAAGTAGAAAGCATTCTAATAAAAATGAAATTGAGTCATAAAGTTATACAGCATGGAAGCTTCAGTCCAAATTGCCCATGCCGACCAAATATCCTAAATTAATCTATTTGCCAACATTTGGCCCGTAATCCTTTTAGCCCTTCTTGTTAATGTATCCACTCATATGCCTTTTAAATGTTCTTTTGGCAGCTCGATCCAAATACACACCACCCTCTGCATGAAAAAGTAGCCCCTCAGGTCCCTTTAAATCTTTCCCCTTTCATCCTAAACCTGTGTCATCTAGTTTTGGACTCCCTTACTCTGGAGAAAAGACCTTGACTATTCCATAAGACCATAAGACCATAGGACATAGGAGTGGAAGTAAGGCCATTCAGCCCATCGAGCCCACTCTGCCATTTAAGTCATGGCTGATGGATATTTCAACGCCGCTTCCCTGCACTCTCCCCGTAGCCCTTGATTCCTTATGAGATTAAAAATTTATCAATCTCTGCCTTGAAGACATTTAATGTCCCGGCCTCCACTGCGCTCTATGGCAATGAGTTCCGCAGGCCCACCACTCTCTGGCTGAAGAGTACCCTATTCACCTTATCTATGCCCCTCATGATTTTATAAACCTCTATAAGGTCTTCCCTCGGCCTCTGACACTCCAAAAATAAAAAGCCCCAGCCCATTCAGCCTCTCCATGTAGCTGTAATACTGGCTACATTCTTGTAATTCCTTTCTGAACCCTTTCAAGTGTAACAACATCTTTCGTATAGGAGGGAGATCAGAATCGAACGTTGCATAGGATGGGCCAAAGGGCTAAAAGTTAATTGTGAAATTCAACTGCTGCATGGGAAATTAGATTGTGTAGGATGGGCAGAAGGGGTAAAATTGTGGATGATACTCGACAAGCTGCACGACCTTGAATGAACCCTGTGAACATTCCTGTACGAATGGAACACAACACCTGCAGCTTTGTTTTCTGTACCAGCTGGCAGGTTTGTCTTTCTGTATCTGCTCTCTTTCTGCTGGTTGTTTGTTGCACTGTGTAAGAGAGAGAGTTTTGCTTCTAGTCGCTGGACTTCACCTCGGACTGGAATTGTGAACGCTGTCAGGAATGAATATAAGCCTCCAGATCGCCCATTGATCAAAGGGTCCTCAACAGGCAGAAAGGTGTGAGACTTGTTACTTTTTCTCATTGCTTTTCCATTTGCTATCACCACTATCATCATTAATTATTATTTAATAAACATTCATATTTAAGCAAATTGCTGTTATCGAGTCTTCTCTTAATTATATTTAACCGAGTCCAACAGGACCACTTGGATACACGCTGTGATCCATGACAAACACATTATTCTGAACCACCTGAACAGTTTAGAAATCTGGGTGAGTTTGGCCAAATGGCCTGTTTCCATGCTGTACACCTCCCTGACTGTGCTAAAGGCACATCATTCAATCATTGATCATGGTACAAGACTTACTAGAAAATATACAAATACATTGGCAATTAGGCCAATCGACAAGGTCATACACTTTATCCTGCTAAAGTGTAAGGCACTGGGAAGCTTATCACCATCGGGCTACAAGCTCAATGTGTATCTGAAAAGAAAATAGGTCACAACAATAGGTAAAAACCAACATTTAATTAGTGGTTGAATCACAAGGTCTAAGAAATGTATGCTCATTAATGTTTAAAAACTTGCAGGGTCATAGTTCATTTACAACTGAGGTATTTTGAAGCTCAACATTTTATGTTGAAAGTGCTTCTTCAATGGGAAATTGCAATTTCCGTAAGGAGCACTATTCCAGGTGGGCAGGAGCTCATGTATATTTCTAGCCATAAAAGCACTTGAGGTGGTGCCAACAATCCGCATGTTTGCCTGTTTGAAACACAGATATTAGTAGAATTTGACAAATAAGAATCAGGTGCAGCAGCTTGGATATTAATGCAATGTGTTAATTCTGGAGACTAATGAGAATTTAAACCTGCTTGTCTAGTATCCCACAAATCTCTGACAATTTCCAATACCAATGATTAGGTTCTCAGTGCAATTGACTGCAGAGTAACACATTTGTATAATAACATGCTTCACCTCCTGCTGTCACATCTCCAATGTTTAAGAAGACAACCCATTGCCTTTATGGTTTGTGTTCGTCTTTCTGTTCACATAATGTAAAACATTTCCCTGGAATTTCAGCTAATGAACTGTATCTAATAACCTTTCCTCCCCCTGGAATCTTGCTGCCCTAAAATGATTTACTTACCATTAATTTCTGTTGTTATTTTGCTGTCTTGGATGCACTGATTGTTACAAATCAAGATAACCCTGGAAGTGGGTATTTTACCTTCATGGATGTTAGGTAGAAAATTAATAAATTATTTCAACAAACTATTTAACTTTAATTATTCCAAGCTCACTCATGACCTGTCTCCCAGGTTCTATTTGACATAACCTGGAGGTCACTCAAAATTCCACTGTCAACCTACTTTTCTTGTTATCTCATGCCACAGACAAGATTACAAATGTAGAGTCACAAGGCATGGAGGGGTTTGAAACCAATGTGACAATTAAAAAAAAAACAAGGCTTCACATGATTGTTATGTCTGTGAAGATGGTTTTATGAGTTCACAAAGTGTGGAGCTGGATAAGCACAGCAGGCTAAGCAGCATCTTCAGATGAAGGGTCTAGGCCTGAAACATCAGCTTTTGTGCTCCTAAGATGCTGCCTGGCCTGCTGTGTTCATCCAGCTCCACACTTTGTTATCTCGGATTCTCCAGCATCTGCAGTTCCCATTATCTCTGATCATGGTTTTTTTTGGGTTAATGGGATTTAATGTGAAATGTGTACCTGGTATACAGAGGAAATAAAGAGGCTATAAAGGGATATGGTTAGACTAAGTGAGTGAGCAAAGAACTGGGAAATGGAGCACAAAGTGAAATTGCTGATTGTGACAAGACAGGGCACAGCCTTCATAAAATTAACAGCACCTGTATACCACTACCATTTTTGGAGTTTGGATTTTAAAATAGTGACATATGAGTGTTGGTTACATTTGTGAAGGATTTATCTTTAAAATAAGGTCACCTGGTCACTCTTTCAGAACTGTAATTTACTCCAGCATTGCTTAAAAGCAAGTGGCTGTAAACTCCTTTGGTGGATTGTACAGACTTTATTACCAGTCTGTTCTGAATGTGAGCACTGCTGCCACTCCTTTGACAAATTTACTGACAAAAGGCAGAATATTTGAATGGAAACAAAAATGTCAGAATATCTTTGACAAGCTATGTTGAACATGTGACAATACTGTGGCTTTAAGAGGTATGTTTTGTCCCGGTTTCTTTTAGAGAGAGGTTAGGAGACAAGTTCCAGGCAGTCCGAAGAGAAAATAAACAACTCGTGAAGCCTTGATTTTTTTTAAAAGTTGGAACAATAGAAGCAGCATAAATGGATATGGTCAAGCTTCCACCCACAGAACCAGGATTTGTAGATTTAGCATTCAGCAGTCATTGCTGGAGACTCAGCAGGGTTGGAAACTTCAATAAATCTCTCCTGACTGCTCACACTCTTGATATTCTTCCTCCTGGGCTATTAGTGTTGCATGTGAGATAATCTGTGTTCTGAATTTGCTACTTGCCAAAGATGTGTTTATTGGATGTTTCTATATTGAAACAGTGAATTAGTAATAGTTACTGTATCTATTATTCTGTTAAGTTTTCCAGCAGAGTAACATTATTCCAATTCCTTCTTTCTTAGTTGTATTTTAATGATGGTTGGATGTGTGTTTACTTTAAGTTTGGTAGTTTGACCAAACATGTGGCATCTAGAACACAACACCTTATATTTACCCTAAAATAAAAAAAAGCTAGGATCTAGACAGACAGTCTTCTGAATATTTTGAGGGGCCTTGGTCGGCCCCATAACAATAATCACACCAACCTGAGCAGCAACATATTACAAAAACCCATTTACACTAGCTGTTGATACCAGTAACTTTGGTACAGGTATCTTTACACTACAGGAAGGTGACATGATGATTGAATGGCCTGTTAGTTATTTTATGAAAAAATTGAATGCATTTCAATGGGAATATTCAATGGTGAGTGAAAAAATGTTGACTTTCAATCTACAAGTCAATTTGAAATTTACATTTGTCAAGGTACCTTCCCTTACCTTTCAAAGAGGCACCATATCAACTAATTTAAAGCAAAATATTATGGATTCCAGACATCTGAAATAAAAAATGCCAGAGCACTAGAGAAACTTGGCAGATATAGCAGCATCTGTGGAGAAAGAAAGAGTTACCATTTTGTAATTTTACTGGAATATAGGAACATTGAAATTGCAGCAGGCCATTCAGCCCCTCACACCTGTTCCAACATGGCTGATCTATGGCCTAACTCCATATACCTGCCTTTGGCCCTTATCGCTTATTATACTTACTTCACGAAAAAATACTCCTTTTGATGTTAAATTAATAATGGATCTAGGATACATAGCCATTGCAGGAACTCTCTCTCTTTTCTAACATCTCTCCTGGACAGTCTGGCCCTTATTCTCAGACTTTTCCCCTAGTTCGAGAGTCGCCAACCTGTGGAAATAGTTTATCTTTATCTACCCTGTCTTTCCTGCTCATAAATTGCAGACTTCCGTCAGCTCACCCCTTTCCTTTCTGAATTCTAGAGAAAACAGGCCTAATTTGTATCTCTCCTCATAATGTAATCCCTGGAGTCCAGGTGTTCAACTTCTTTGTAATTAAGATAGAAGTTATTATTGCAATGTCCTGTCCTGTCCTATCCTATGGTAAAAATTCAGATGGTCTTCAAAGGCAAATCATTTTTCTTCTGATTGAATTTTGTAGCATTCAAGAGTTGCTAACTATTAACAACAACAGATTTTCATTCCAAACAGGAAAGTCAAGTGCTCCTGACATATCAGATTTAAATTAGTTTCACTGACTGATTACCTATAATGAGTGTAATAATTAGCCCATAAATGTCCTCTCTACCCAGTGACAACTCTGATGCTTACGTACATCTACAACTGAGCAAATAGCTCCCTTGTTTATTTTAATAAATATATCTGAACTTTTTATAGTGTCCATGAAACATGGTTTCCATCATTTCCACTACTTCCCAAAAGCAGTAATAATGACAGATTGACACAGATTAATAGGGTTCCTTTTGGTTATTAAGTTGAACAGTCACTCTTTGTGATCTGTACTTTCATTTCATTCGAAGGTCCTGCTCTCTGTATAAATATCATGAATGTGGTCTTGGTTGTTTTTGACAAATGGAGACTGGAAGCCAGGTGAGTGTAAACTAATGAACAATTATTGGCTGTTTACTGAGACGTGCTTTAGCCAGACCTCACTAGAAACCCTGTCACTCACATCCCAGGTCCATGGGATCTGATGTCATTGAAGATGCACTCAAGCTGTTAACCCTTTATGATTTTCAGGGGATTTGAAAATTACAGATTTAGAAATAAGGAAATAGTGCCTCAAGCCAGAAAAGCAAGAACTTCATCAATAGTCAGTGAACCCTTTATGCTTCACTGACTATTGATGAAGTTCTTGCTTTTCTGGCTTGAGGCACTGTTTCCCTTTTTTTCTTTGCAAACTACAACCACACTTCCAGCCTCCCTTTCCTCTCCAACATCCATAAACATGTTGTCTCAGCTTAAATCCATACCATCCTTCCTGAACCTCCATGTTCAAATTCCTCCAATCAGGTTTACGTCTTTGTCACACCTCCAAAGGTCAAATTCACAAGTGACATCTGTGTGACTGTGACAGAACTAAACGTTCGCTCCTCATTCTGTCTACTTTTGAAATGGTTGACAAAATATGTTTTATAACTTCTCTGTGGAGCATTTAATTAGATCAAATTTCTTGAGAAATAGCAATTGTTTTTAAAATTATCTCATTCACAAAGATGAGACTGTGTATCCTGCAACATGTGATTATCACCGCACATTAATGAGCTAGAACACTAGCTCTCTCTCTGATACAAAGTTAAGTTCATTCTTTCAAAATACATTTTGGCACAATTATACAGTAAATGGTTTGACTAAAAATACTTCAGACTCGGCTTAGATTGTGAGATGTTGATAATCTCAAGCATCTAACTGATGCCATGGAAACCCAATAGTTCTTACTAATTCAGTACCACTGAATCAGTGTAAATAAGCAGTTGCTGGCGTTCTCATAACACAGTGGTGGCATTTTTGAGACAGTGGAGAATTTAGTTCTACCTCTAAGTGAAGAGACCTGCTCCAGAGGTGTGTAATACTATCTCTGAACATGTTGGTTAGAAAATATCTACCACAGGGATTTTTTTACAATTCTTTTGCGAGGCGAATTGACTGATCAGTGTGCCAATCCAACATTACAACATGTATGAAAATATTGTATCTTGGTTTAAGTCCTACCTCCTCCAGAAGAGTGTCCTGACATGTCTAATTATTTTTACTGAGTTCTGAGCTTATCTCAACAGGTTAATTTTCACATAAAAAAAGGTTAAACTGCGAATTGAAAAGCCCTCAATACAGATCAGCAATAGTAACAGCAGAACAGTGACTTTGCCACCAGAGTTTCTTTCTGGTCTAACAATCTGACAGCAAAAGAACATTGCTTAATTGAGTAGTTTTACTCTCAATCTGTTACTTAAATTATAAAACAGTACCCATGGAGATATAGTGATAGTAGGAACTGCCGATGCTGGAGAATCTGAGATAATAAGATGTAGAGCTGGATGAACACAGCAGGCCAAGCAGCACCAGAGGAGCAGGAAAGCTGACGTTTCATGTCTGGCCCCATCTTCAGAAATGGGGAGGGTAGGGGGATTCTGAAATAAATAGGGACAGAGGTGGAGGCAGATAGAAGACGGATAAAGAAGAAGATGAGGGGAGAGGAGACAGACAGGTCAAAGAGGCAGGGTGGAGCCAGTAAAGGTGAGTGTAGGATGGACAGGTCAAGGGGGCGGGTTGAGGTTAGTAAGTAGGAGACGGGGTTGGGGCTTGAGGTGGGAGGAGGGTATAGGTGGGAGGAAGGACAGGTTACGGAGGTGGGGATGAGCTGGGCTGGTTTCAGGATGCAATTGGGGGAGGGGAGATTTTGAAGCTTGTGAAGTCCACATTGATACCATCGGGCTGCAGGGTTCTCAAGAAAAATATGAGATGCTGTTCCTGCAACCTTCATATGGCATCGTTGCAGCACTGCATGATGCCCAGGATGGACATGGCATCCTAGGAGCGGGAGGGGGAGTTGAAATGATTTGCTACTGGGAGGTTCAGTCGTCCTTCGCAAACTGAGCGTAGGTATTCCAAAAAGCAGTCTCCAAGACCCCGCTTGGTTTCCCCAATGTAGAGGAGGCTACAATGGGAACAGTGGATACAGTATACCACATTAGCAGATGTGCAGGTGAACATCTGTTTGATGTGGAAGGACGTGGGGCCTGGAATGGGGGCGAGAGAGGAGGTGTGGGGGCAGGTGTAGCACTTCCTGTGCTCCATTTACGACAAACGACTGTACCTCCCAGTCGCAAACCACTTCAACTTCACAAGCTTCAAAATCTCCCCTGCCCCAACCACGTCCCAAAAGCAGCCCAGATCGTCCCCGCCTCCCTAACGTGTCCTTCCTCCCACCCATCCAGTCCTCCCACCTCAAGCCCCACCCCAATCTCCTACCTACCAGCCTCATCCTGCCTCCTTGACCTGTCCTCCCTGGACCGACATATCCCTTCCCTAACTCTCACCTATACTCACCTTTACTGGCTCCAAACCCACCTATTTGACCTGTCTGTCTCCTCTCCACCAATATTCTCCTTTATCCATCTTCTACCGCCTTCCCCTCTCTCCCTATTTATTTCAAAACTCCCTTCCCCTCCCCCATTTCTGAAGAAGGGTCTAGGCCTGAAATGCCAGCTTTCCTGCTCCTCTGATGCTGCTTGGCCTGCTGTGTTCATCCAGCTCTACACTTTGTTATCCATGAGGACATGGACTGTTTGATGAGTACTTAGATTAAACTGATCATAGTTTTCTTTTCCTGCCTACCTGTTCAGTAATGATATTACAGGCCTGTGAAGAGATGGGACTTGATCCTAGACTTCCTGGATCAGAGATGGAGAAACTACCATTGTGCACCCAGAGCCTAGAGAAGTTAATCATCGTTATTATTCAACTCTTAGCAGCAGATTATGCCTTGCTTGATTCCCCAAGGTATTACTTTCTCTCTGCATCTGCCCAGAAAGCACATATGGCTAACATATAAATTTGTAAACAATTAACAGTTTTCCTCTAATCACAAAACTAATGTGCATTTTGAAAGTTTTAGGGAAAATTATGTCTCTCATTTTTTCATTAAATACATTTAATACATTCAACAAGTCAACTCATTTGATTAGTACTTTCCAACGCATTGGAGAATTTACGAGCTCCTGTGGCGTGGTAATGTCCCTACCTCTGAGTTGGAGATCTGCTCCACAGGTGTGTAACCTCTGAACAGGTCGATTAGAAAATACCAGCAACAGATAATCATGTTTATTTAGTCACGGGATTACTTAATTAAACATCCTTTGGGGACATTATATATTAATGAGCCACCAATCCAACATTATATTATTGATGAAACCGTTAATCAGTTTGTTAGCTGGTGGGTAGTCAGCGAGACCAGAGAGTGCTTTCAGTGAATCCTCTTAATACTGGGCCCCTCAATCAGGAACTCAATATGTTCCATGAGGCTCTGTCTCGGGATCCCACATGCAAATACAACAAGCACGTGCACTCACATTGGCAAGCCTTCACACCACGCCCACCGCCCCCGCGCCCCCACCAACCCCCAACCCCTGGGTGTTAATTCCACTGGTGCTTGATTAAGCTCTCAGGTGGGCTTTAATTATCCCACTTAACAGCTTCAATTAGCAGTGGAGTGGGGAGGCAGTCCATGAACCTCCCTGATGGTACATTAATCAATGAAGAGGCAGAAAGACAGTGGGGGTGCTCCTGCACTATTGCCAACTGAATACGTGTCCTTTCTGTCACCAAACCCCCTCTTCAGGAGGCTGGGGGTGGAAGTGATGCAGCCAGAAGATTCTACTCATGGTTTTCTCAAGGTTTGTGCAATCCAACTTAATTTAATTTGCTGAAAATGCTTTGTTTTCTAATATATATTTTATCCCAGTTTTTCAAGCACCCAAGCAGTGACAAAGTGTATACATCATTAGAAATTGGCAGCCCGTATATTCTCTAATTGTCCAATATTAGTTATCTAAATGGATTTTATTTGAAGTTAGTTCTTGGATGTACAAGATTTCTTATTAACTTTTATAAATGGTTATAGAACTATGTTTTCCAAAATCACTATAGAAATCAAATACTTATACAAAGCTGAGAATGTAACCTCGTCACACACGTCAATCCACAGAAACTTAAATGTAGAGATTAAAAAATAGTTTGGATCATCCTGATTTTAACATAACATGAGGGTAGAATGTCTGACTATTGAAATCCATTGTAAGTTATTCACCCTCAGTTAAAAAATATCTCTCCTATTTTTGCAAAATATGGTGGTTATATGCTGGAAAGGTAGGTTTAACATATGATGAACGGATAAGGATCCTGGGATTGTACTCATTGGAGTTTAGAAGGTTGAGGGGAGATCTAATAGAAACTTACAAGATAATGTATGGTTTAGAAGGGGTGAACGCTAGGAAGTTGTTTCTGTTAGGCGGGGAGACTAGGACCTGTGGGCACAGCCTTAAAATTAGAAGGGGTAAATTTAAAACAGAAATGAGACGACATTTCTTCAGCCAGAGAGTGGTGGGCTTGTGGAATTCATTGTCACGGAGTGCAGTGGAGGCCGGGATGTTGGATGCTTTCAAGGAAGAGATTGACAAATTCTTGATCTCAGAAGGAATCGAGGGCTGCGGGGAGAGTGCGGGAAAGTGGAGTTGAAATGCCCATCAGCCATGATTTAAATGGCAGAGTGGACTTGATGGGCCGAATGGCCTTACTTCCACTCCTATGTCTTATGATCTTATAAAGTGGCCAAAACTAATTTTGCTGGATTGTGATTGGCTGGGTAAGGTCTATCAATTTTCGCCATTGCTAGTAGATGACAGATGTTCCTATTTAGCTATCTTCTTGTTGGGTAAATTTACATGAGCAACGTTTGCTAGGTTGCTGTAAAGAATCATTGAATCATATAATCATACAATAGGGAAGAGACCCTTTGACCCTTCAAATCTGTGCCACCAACAAATACAATACTACCTACACTAGTCCAACTTTCCTGCACTGGGCCCATTGGCTTGAGTGTTGTATTCTAATTTCCACACTCTATTTGGGGGCTCTTGTCACAGTAGCAGTATCCCTACCATTGACCCAGGAGACCTGACTTCAAATCCCACCTACTCTAGAGGTGTTTCATAACAGTCCTGAACATTGATAAGGATATTTAAAGCAAAGCCAGTGGCTCTTGTAGTGCAGTAGTAGTGTCCCCACTAATGGACCAGGAGACCCAGGATCGATCCCATCTGCTCCAGAGGTGTATGATAACAGCCTGAACAGGTTGGTTGGGGAGTAAAAGACAAACAAAGCAGATCCAGTTTATTCCCCCCCCCCCACCCCTGATCATTGGAATCATCAGTTATGGAGGGATTTGGACAGAACATAGGACCTACTTGTGGCTATAAGCGGGTCCAGGCAGCGGGACATGGAAGGGATCATCTCTGCCAACTGCCTGCATTTCTTCTGCAGTTGTGTTTGTGCCTGGCTGTCCTTGGAGAGGGAACACATAGCATCCATCAATGTTCTCAATGCCTTTAGGGATTGGTGGTCACCACGGTCCTGGTTGTGGGGAGGAAGTGGGGGAGGTGTGCGTGCTGGAGTGCTTTACTTCCCTTTCCAACCTCATTTTGATTTAGGCTCTCCCCACACTCATCCCCTCACCTCTGACGGTTTGCATTGCTCACTTCGGATATGCTTTTAAATATCCCATTGAATACATGGGAGACTTTACTGGGGTCAGCTATTTATTTAAAACAAAACAAAAAAGTTGTGGTGATCTTGGTGGTGGAAAGGCCATTCCAGTGTATGCAATAACATTTCTGGATGGAAGGGAGAGCAGTGAAGCGCACACAGCCTGTGAGGGATATGGTGTTTTATTTCCCCCCCCTCACTCCATTTTAATTCAGTCCCTCCCCTTTCTCCTTACCCTCTGCCCCTCACTTTTAATGGCTGGCATTGCCCTTAACAGGCTTTGCTTGTAAACCTCGGACTGGCTGCACAAATGATTTACCGATAATCGTTAATAGTTAAAAACAAACAAATAAAAAGTCACAATGTTTTGGTGGTGGGAATGTTGTTTGGTTGTGTGTAACAACACTCTGGATATTAAAAACAAAGCAGACTCAGCAGGAGTAGCTGTGGGAGTGTGCTGGGCCCATAACTCAGAGGCTGATGCGTCAAAACCATCCTCTGATATCTCTGAGTTCCCTTTGTCTCTGTGAGTATGCATCTGCTGCTCCCAGGAATATTATTCCAATCTCTATGTTTGGGGCCATTGTGTTGGTAGTGTCCCTACCACTAGTACAAGAGACCCGGATTCAAGTCCCATCTGCTCCAGAGGTATGTCATAACATTCCTGAACATTGATTAAACGTATGTAAAGCAAACCCAGGGACTCTTGTGATGCAGTGGTAGTGTTCCTATGTCTAACCCAGGAGGGCCAAATTCAAGTTACACCTGCTGTAGAGTCATCTGATAACATTTCTGAACACATTTTCCAGAAAAGCCCTCGCTAATGTACAATTTCAAGATCACTCTCCAACTCCTATACTCAATGGACAGAGCAATGAAGGCAAATGTGCCAAACGCTTTTTCAACCGTTCTAGCTATATGAGATGCAAACTTCAAAGAATTATGTACCGGCACCCCTAGGCATCTCTGTTCTACAACTTATCCAAGGCCTTACCATTAATTGTATAAGCCCTACCCTTGCTTGTTGTATCAAAATGCAATACCTTGCATTTTTCCAGATTGAGCTCCATTTGCCATTTTTCAGCCCGTTGACCCATTTGATCCAGATCACTTTTTAATCTTAGAAAACCTTCTCCACTGTTTACTATGCCACCAATTTTGGTGTTGTCCACAAACTTAATAACCATGCCTTCTATATTCTCCTCCAAATCATTTGTATAAATAACAAACAAAAAAAGGACCCAGAACTATTTTAGCGGCCTGAATAATTACATATTTGTCTTGATGACAGGAGACAGAGGGTGATGGTAGTGTTGTTGTTCAGACTGAAGGCCTGTTAGCAGTGCTTTTATTCTATTGAGAGAATGCCTTCATTGCCAGTGTTATTCGAACTCTGATTTCTTTCTGGAGAGTGACGAGCGTTTGACAGTATCTGCTTCCCGCACACTTGAATGTGATACAGAAGCAAAATACAATGGATGCTAGAAATCCGAGATAAATTTCTGATGGAGGACAAACATCAACCTGAAGTATTGGGCCAGATTTTCATGGAGTTAGGAAGACTCTGCAGAATTTAAAAAATGACAACCAAGACCAGGGTGCAAAAATTCCAATCTCCATACTCATAGGATGGGAATCATTAATTGAAACATAGAAATATAGAAGCTAAGAACAGCAATAGACCATTTGAATCTTCAAGCCTCTTCCACTATTCAATATTTTCAAGGCTCATCATCCACTCAATAACCTGTTCCCACATTTCCTCTATATCCTTTGATCCCTTTTGGCTCCAAATGTTATATCCATCTCCCTCTTGAAATTATACAATGTTTTGGCCTTGACTATTTTCTGTGGAAGTGAATTCCTCAGGCTTCCCACTCTCTGAGTAATGAGTTGTTCCACAAACAGTGCATGGTAAGGATAGAATTGGATGAGAGAGATACTGTAGGCATGGGGTAGGTTGTCAATGAGGTGAGTTTGGTAAGGTACAATGTGAAATCTCACTAGGTCTTCCAGTGAGAAACTGTTGGAAAGCTCAATGAAATTGGCACTTTGCCAAAAATGCACATAGTTCAACTCAGAGTCCAATTTGTTATGACATGATTCACCAAACACTCTGTAACCAACTTCACCATACCTTGGCCTTAACAAAGTCACAAATAAGCTTACTCTGTTTCCAGTGATAATATGTTAAACCTAGTTCAACTCACAAATGAAAAGAAATGCACTAATCAGAGCTATTCTAGACCCCTGGAATGGATTTGCCATCTTCTAGGATTGGGAAGGAGGGGTGAGGAGCATTCTGTGAGGAAATATTCATAAAATTTAGGAAAACAAAATCCTGTCAACTGCACAGGGAACAAACAGCCCTCCTTAAGGACATCATGGGGAGAAAAGGAATCATTACAACCGGAAAAAAAACACACTTGGGTTATTAGATATTTTCAATGTCTATATCTGGATTAGAACTACATCTGATGGAGTTGAATAGACATTATTGTGATATATTATGAATGAATACTTGGAGCATAATGAATTATTGGACCAAAAACATAACCTGGATTTTATTATATTGAAGTCTTCAATTTAACTTTATCTAAAAAAAATGACACATGTGACTTATGTGAATTTTAGCTGCAATATGCTGATTAAGGCACAGCTGAATAGTTTAAGTGGGTAATAAGCAGAAAATCCTCTCGAAAGGGATTTGTGAAGTGTTCGGAATGGAATGGTTTGCTTACACAGCTTAAACATAGCTTTGGGCAAAGCATAATTTGAACAATTAAAGTTAATTTGTGAAGTTCTTAAGATTCAGGATTAGGAGTGATCTGAATTTAATTGAAAAGTTATTTTGCCTCACTTTGTTTGAGTGACAACAGATTTATGTTTATTTTTCATCTTATTTATTCATTGAAATAAATTGTTTGCCTTTTTTTGTACCAGAAGCTGCTTTAATGAAACACACTTAGCAATATGCATCGTCTCAAGTAGATCTTTCCAATGTTGGTCAACGAATCTCAGGGAATCCTCAAAGTATCCGTGATCATTTCATGTTTGAAGAAGATTCGATAATTGTGATGGTATTTTCGGCTTGTCGATCAGATATGTGCAGTGACTATTAGGATTTTATACAGGAAGTCAGCAAAACAGTGTCTTTATTTGTAGGAAGTCAGTTTAACCATAAAAGATGCCTGATATTGTATGTCTACATTTGTAGGAGACCTCAATGTTTCATTAGGACAGCAGTCTTGTTGGCGAGAGAGAGATGACAGGTGGTGGTTTAACCTGAGGGCTAACAAACCTCAGGCGAAGTTGGGAAGGAAGAACCCTTCATGGTAACCTCAGCTGATGTGGGAAATGAGCCCACGAATTGAGTATCATAATCCTAAAGGAGACTACGAAACTTGTGATGCATGCATTTCACAAGCCTAGTTGGCCATTCCAAATAATTTTCACTTCATGTGGGAACAGGAGTAGGCCATTCAGCCCCTCGAGCTTGTTACCTCATTCAATGAGATCATGACTCATCTGTGGTCTAACTCCATATACTTGCCTTTAGGCCAAATCTTTCAATACCTTTGTTTAACAAAAACTTTTCTCTCTCAGATTTAAAATTAACTACTGATTAAGCATCCACTGCCATTTGTGGAAAAGAGTTACAAACTTGCCTCACTCTTTGTGTGTCAAAGTGCTTCATAATATCTCTCCTGAATGGTCTGATGCTAATTCTCAATTTTCCCTAGTTCTAGGATCCCCAAACACTGGAAATAGTTTATCTTCATCTACCCTGTCTTTACCTATTAATATCTTGAAGACTTCAATGTAATCATCCATTAACCTTTTAAATTCTGGAGAAAACAGGTTTAATTTATAGGATCTCTCCTTATAACTTAATCCCTGTCAGCAAGGAGTCATTACATTGCGATTAATAAGGAATATGTCAAAAGATAATCAATCCTATGCTTTTCCCTAATTGTTGCCGTGAGTAAAAGATAAATTTAATATGTCCATCCCAATTAAGACATAGAGCCATAGAGTCACAGAGATAGACAACATGGAGACAGAACCTTTGGTCCAACTCATCTATGCTGAAAAATTTGGGATGGCACAGTGGCTCAGTGGTTAGCACTACTGCCTCACAGTGCCAGGAACATGAATTCAATTCCACCCTCAGGTGAGTGTCTGTGTGCAGTTTGCATGTTCTCCCTGTGTCTATGCGGGTTTCCTCCCACAGTCTAAAGATGTGCAGGCTAGGTGGATTAGCTGTGCTAAATTGGCAGTAATTAGATGGGTTATAGGGGGAATGGGTCAGGGTGGGATGCATTGAGGGTCATCGTGGACTTGCTGGGCCAAAGGGTTTGCTTGCACACTGTAGGAATTCTATTCTATTCCAAAGAAATCCTAGATAAATCTAGTCCCATTAGCTAGCATTTGGCCCATATCTCTCTAAACCCTGCCAATTCATATGTCCATCCAGGTGTCTTTTAGATATTGTAGCTGTACCAGCTACCACCACTTCCTCTGGCAGCTCATTCCATACACACACCACCCTCTGCTTGGAAAAGTTGCCTCCTAGGTCCCTTTTAAATCTCTCCCCTCTCGCAGTAAGTCTATGCCCTCTCGTTTTGGAGTCCACTTCCCCAGGGAAAAGGCCTTGTCTATTTACCCTACCCATAGCCTGCATGATTTTATAAACCCCTATGGTCACTCCTTAGCCTCTGACTCTCCAGGGAATATAGTCCCATCTTACTCAGCCTCTGCCTGTAGCTCAAACCCTCCAACTCTGGCAAAATCTTCAAATCTTTTCTGAACCCTGACAAGTTTCACAACATCATTCCTATAGCAGGGAGGCTAGAATTTCACACTATATTGCAAAAACAGCTGAACCAATGTCCTTTACAGCCACAACATGACGTCCTAACTCCTGTACTCAATGCACCTACCAATAAAGACAAGCAAATCAAACATCTTCTTCACTATCCTGTCCGACTTCAGCTCCACTTTCAAGGAACTATGAACACACACTGCAAGGTTTTCTTTGTTCAGCAACACTCCCCAGCACCTTACCACCAAGTGGTGGCACAGTATCTCAGTGGTTAGCACTGCAGCCTCAGTGCCAGGGACCTGGGTTCGATTTCAGCCTCAGGCGACTGTCTGTGTGGAATTTGCATATTCTCCCCTTGTCTGCGTGGGTTTCCTCTGGGTGCTCTGGTTTCCTCCCATAGTCCAAAGATGTGCAGTCTAGGTGGATTGGCCGTAGTGTTCAGGGGTGTGTGGGTTATAGAGGGATGAGCCTGGGTGGGATGCTTCAAGGGGTGGTGTGGACTTTTCGGGCTGAAGGTCCTGTTTCCACACTGTAGGAAGTTTAATCTAATCTAAAGATATCTAAGATCTGTCCTGTTTTGCCTTTCCAAAATGCAGCATGTCACATTTACCTAATTAAACCCCATCTGTCACTCCTTGGTCCATTGGCCCATCTGATAAAGATCTCATTTACTCTGAAGTAATCTTCTTGCTGTCTACTAAACTTCAAATTTGGTGTCACCTGCAAACTTACTAACCA
The DNA here is from genome assembly GCF_030684315.1 of Stegostoma tigrinum. Classification (NCBI taxonomy): domain Eukaryota; kingdom Metazoa; phylum Chordata; class Chondrichthyes; order Orectolobiformes; family Stegostomatidae; genus Stegostoma; species Stegostoma tigrinum. The sequence continues at coordinate 1,685,484 of NC_081378.1, read as the reverse complement.
TACCTCCTATGTTCACATCCAAACCATTTATACAAATGATGAAAAACTGTAGATGCAGCACTGATCCTAGTGGTGCACCAGCCTCCAGTCTGAAAGGCATCCATTGATCATCACCCTCTGTCTTCTGCCTTGGTGACAGTTCTGTTTCCAAATGGCTAGCTCTGCCTGTAATCCATGTGATCTAACCTTGCTAAGCAGTCTACCATGAGGAACCTTGTCCAATGCCTTACAGAAGTACATATAAGTCATGGTCACCACTCTGTCCTTTTCAGTCCCCTTTGTCACTACTTCAAATATTTCTATCAAGCTAGTGAGACATGATTTCCCATGCATAAAGCCATGTTGACAATCTCTAATTAGTCTTTGCCTTTCCAAATACGTAATTTATTCCAACAACTTGCCCACCGCTGATGTCAGGCTCACTAGTCTATAGTTCCCTGGCTTCTCCTTACCACCTTTCTTCAATAGCAGCACCAAGTTAACCAACCTCCAGTCTCCTGGCACAAAGAGAGGCATCCTACATGTGTTTGGCTCAGAAGATTTTTATTCTTCGAGGAATTTCTGAAGAGGAGTCTTTTTTATTGAGTAATCAACTAAGTGGTTGATTTTTTAAAGCTCTTTATGTTTGTTTCTTATTCCCATTTTAACATTATTTTCTATAGATAATGAAAGGTAGTTTATTTTACATGTAAGATGTTATTGAAACCTTTTTTAGACTTAATGTTGTTAAGGGCATATGAGGTACAGTGTAAGATCGCCAGTAGATTTAGAAAAGTTATTATCCAGTAGGATCATAAGACCATAAGACTTAGGAGTGGAAGTAGGGCCATTCGGCCCAACAAGTCCACTCTGCCATTTAAATCATAGCTGATGGGCAGTTCAACACCACTTCCCTGCACTCACCCCATAGCCCTTGATTCCTTTTGAGATCAAGAATTTGTCGATCTCTGCCTTGAAGGCATCCAACATCCCGGCCTCCACTGCACTCCGTGGCAAAGAATTCCACAAGCCCACCACTGTCTGGCTGAAGAAATGGCGTCTCATTTCAGTTTTAAATTTACCCCCTCTAATTTTAAGGCTGTGCCCACTGGTCCTAGTCTCCCCACCTAACAGAAACAACTTCCTAGAGTCCACCCCTTCTAAACCATACATTATCTTGTAAGTTTCTATTAGATCTGCCCTCAACCTACTAAACTCTAATGAGTATAATCCCAGGATTCTTAGCCATTCATCATACGCTAAACCTACCATTCCAGGGATCATCCGTGTGAATCTCCGCTGGACACGCTCCAGGGCTAGTATGTCCTTCCTGAGGTGTGGGGCCCAAAATTGGACACAGTATTCTAAATGGTTCCTAACTAGAGCCTTATAAAGCCTCAGAAGCACATCGCTGCTTTTATATTCCAACCCTCTTGAGATAAACGACAACATTACATTCACTTTCTTAATTACGGACTCTACCTGCAAGTTAACCTTTAGAGAATCCTGGACCAACACTCCCAGATCCCTTTGCACTTCTGATTTGCAAATTTTCTCACCATTTAGAAAATAGTCCATGCCAGTATTCTTTCTTCCAAAGTGCAAAACCTCACATTTACTCACATTGAATTTCATCAGCCGTTTCCTGGACCACACTCCTAAACTGTCTAAATCTTTCTGCAGCTTCCCCACCTCCTCAGTACTACCTGCCTGGCCAGATCAGTCAGTTAGATGTCGGGAACAGTAAGAGGGAAGTTCAAAATCACCAGTGGCTATTCCTTTATTGAACAGACATTCAGTTTTTGGAGCTATAGAAGGGAATAGTCTCCCTGAGAAAAATGGAAGGGCCAGTCAGTTATTGGACATTAGAATGATTCTTATGTTAGGCAGTGTTTGACAAAACTTCAGTCTTTTGTTATAGCAGACTCTCCTGTCAGGGACAAAGATGGGTGATTCTGTGGCAGTGAGCGTAAGTTCACAATGATCTGTTGCTTTGCTGATGCTCGGATTAAGGACAACTCTAAATGTTTCAAGCAAATTGGTAAAGATGAGATTGAAAGCCAGAAATTATTGTATCCATTGTTAGGAATGAGATTTTTAGGCAAAAGTTTAAAGCAGCACAGAGTGAATTTAAGAAGTTAAGTAGAAAATTTTAAAAAATGGAACCTTGAAAGTAATAATTCCTGATTTACTCCCAATGCCAAACTAAAACATGGGAAAGTTCAAAAGGTTAAAGGAGATAAAAGAGCTGCTGTATTATTAGAGATTCGGGTTTTTGGACAAGAGAATGTTGTTTCGGATTGAAAAGACTGTTCAGAAAGGATAAGTCTAACCTAAACTGGAAAGAAAAAAACAAAAACAAAAGTTGCTGGAAAGGTTCAGCAAGCCTGGCAGCATCTAGAACATAGAACAGTACAGCACAGAACAGGCCCTTCAGCCCACAATGTTGTGCCGACCATTGATCCTCATGTATGCACCCTCAAATTTCTGTGACCATATACATGTCCAGCAGTCTCTTAAATGACCCCAATGACCTTGCTCCCACAACTGCTGCTGGCAACGCATTCCATGCTCTCACAACTCTCTGCGTAAAGAACCTGCCTCCGACATCCCCTCTATACTTTCCACCAACCAGCTTAAAACTATGACCCCTCGTGCTAGCCATTTCCGCCCTGGGAAATAGTCTCTGGCTATCAACTCTATCTATGCCTCTCATTATCTTGTATACCTCAATTAGGTCCCCTCTCCTCCTCCTTTTCTCCAATGAAAAGAGACCGAGCTCAGTCAACCTCTCTTCATAAGATAAGCCCTCCAGTCCAGGCAGCGTCCTGGTAAACCTCCTCTGAACCCTCTCCAAAGCATCCACATCTTTCCTATAATAGGGCGCCCAGAACTGGACGCAGTATTCCAAGTGCGGTCTAACCAAAGTTTTATAGAGCTGCAACAAGATCTCACGACTCTTAAACTCAATCCCCCTGTTAATGAAAGCCAAAACACCATATGCTTTCTTAACAACCCTGTCCACTTGGGTGGCCATTTTAAGGGATCTATGTATCTGCACACCAAGATCCCTCTGTTCCTCCACACTGCCAAGAATCCTATCCTTAATCCTGTACTCAGCTTTCAAATTTGACCTTCCAAAATGCATCACCTCGCATTTATCCAGGTTGAACTCCATCTGCCACCTCTCAGCCCATTTCTGCATCCTGTCAATGTCCCGCTGCAGCCTACAACAGCCCTCTACACTGTCAACGACACCTCCGACCTTTGTGTCGTCTGCAAACTTGCTGACCCATCCTTCAATCCCCTCATCCAAGTCATTAATAAAAATTACAAACAGTAGAGGCCCAAGGACAGAGCCCTGTGGAACTCCACTCACCACTGACTTCCAGGCAGAATATTTTCCTTCTACTACCACTCGCTGTCTTCTGTTGGCCAGCCAATTCTGTATCCAAGCAGCTAAGTTCCCCTGTATCCCATTCCTTCTGAATGAGCCTACCATGGGGAACCTTATCAAATGCCTTACTGAAGTCCATATACACCACATCCACAGCTCGACCCTCATCAACCTTTCTAGTCACATCCTCAAAAAACTCTAAGGTTTGTAAGGCATGACCTACCCCTCTCAAAGCCGTGTTGACTGTATTTGATCAAGCCATGCTCTTCCAGATGGTCATAAATCTTATCCCTCAGAATCCTTTCTAACACCTTGCAGACGACAGACGTGAGACTTACCGGTCTATAATTGCCGGGGATTTCCCTATTTCCTTTCTTGAAGAGAGGAATTACATTTGCCTCTCTCCAGTCCTCAGGTACGACTCCAGTGGAGAGCGAGGATGCAAAGATCTTCGCAAGTGGCAAAGCAATTGCATTTCTCGCTTCCCAAAGCAGCTGAGGACAAATCTGGTCCGGGCCTGGCGACTTGTCAATCTTAATGTTTGACAAAATTTTCAGCACATCAGCTTCGTCTATCTCTATCCATTCCAGCATGCACACCTGTTCTTCAAAGGTTTCATTCACTACAAAGTTGGTTTCTTTCGTAAAGACAGAAGCAAAAAAACTCATTTAGGGCTTCCCCTACCTCCTCAGGCTCCACACACAAGTTCCCTATGCTATCCCTGATCGGCCCTACTCTTTCTTTGACCATTCTCTTATTCCTCACGTAAGTGTAAAATGCCTTTGTGTTTTCCCGGATTCCTTCTGCCAAGCCTTTCTCGTGCCCCCTCCTGGCTCTCCTCAGACCATTTTTGAGCTCCTTCCTTGCCTGCATGTAATCCTCTCTAGCTGAACTTGACCCTAGCTTCCTCCACCTTACGTAAGCTACCTTCTTCCTTTTCACTAGAAGCTCCACCGCTCTCGTCATCCAAGGTTCCTTAATCTTACCCCTTCTTGCCTGTCTCAGAGGGACATATTTACTCATCACTCCCAACAACTGTTCCTTAAACCGTCTCCACATGTCTATAGTTCCCTTACCATGGAACAACTGCTCCCAGTCCATGCTTCCTAACTCATGTCTAATCGCATCATAGTTTCCTCTTCCCCAATTAAATATCCTCCCATTTTGCCTAATCCTCTCCTTCTCCATAGCTATGTAGAATGTGAGGCAGTTATGGTCACTATCACCAAAATGCTCTCCCACCACAAGATCTGATACCTGCCCCGGCTCGTTTCCGAGCACCAAGTCTAGAATGGCCTCTCCCCTCATCAGCCTGTCAACGTACTGCGTTAGGAAACCCTCCTGAACACACCTTACAAAAACAGCTCCATTCAAATCTTCTGCTCGAAAGAGGTTCCAATCAATATTAGGAAAGTTAAAGTCACCCATTACAACAACCCTACTGCGTGCACACTTTTCCAAAATCTGTCGACCTATGCTTTCTTCAATCTCCCTGCTGCTATTGGGGGGCCTGTAGTAAACCCCTAACGAGGTGACTACTCCCTTGCTGTTCCTAATTTCCACCCACACTGACTCAGTAGGCAGATCTTCCGCGACAAAGGAAGCTTCTGTAGCTGTGATACCCTCTCTGATTAGTAGTGCTACACCCCCTCCTCTTTTTCCCCCCTCCCTATTCTTTTTAAATGTTCTAAACCCTGGAACATCCAGCAACCATTCCTGCCCATGAGAAACCCATGTCTCTTATGGCCACAACATCATAGCACCAGGTACTGATCCATGCTCTAAGTTCATCACTTTTATTCCTGATACTCCTTGCATTAAAGCAAACACACTTTAACCGACCCCTTGGTTCCTTCCCAGGAAAATCCTTCCCACTAGCTGGTCTACCTCTTGCTACTGCCTCACCTGCATCAACGCTCACCTCTGGTATACAGCTCAGGTTCCCACCCCCCTGCCATACTAGTTTAAACCCTCTCGAACTACTCGAGCAAACCTTCCACCCAGGACATTGGTCCCCTTCCAGTTCAGATGCAACCCGTCCTTCTTGTACAGGTCCCACCTTCCCCAGAAGGCATCCCAATTATCTACATATCTGAAGCCCTCCCTCCTACACCAGCTGCGTAGCCACGTGTTCAGCTGCGCCCGCTCCCTGTTCCTCACCTCGCTATCTCGTGGCACCGGTAGTAAACCAGAGAACACTACTCTGTTCGTCCTGCTCTGCAGCTTCCATCCTAACTCCCTGAAATCACTTTTTATATCCTCAAACCTATTTCTGGCTATATCATTTGTGCCAATATGTAACATGATTTCTGGCTGTTCGCCCTCCCCTTTTAGAACTTTATACACCCGATCGGAGACGTCCCGGACCCTGGCACCAGGGAGGCAACATACCTTCCGGGAATCCCGATCTTGCCCACAAAATCTCCTGTCGATTCCCCTAACTATCGAGTCCCCTACCACGAGTACTTTTCTATTCTGCCCCCTTCCCTTCTTTGCCACAGTGTCAGGCTCAGTGCCAGAGAACTGACTACTATGGCTTTCCTCTGGTAGGTCATCCCCCCCAGCAGTATCCAAAACGGTATACTTATTGCTGAGGGGAATGCCCCCAGGGGATCTCTGCACTGTCTGTCTGTCCCCTTTCCTCCCCCTAACTGTAACCCATCTATCCTTGTCCTGAGCCTTAGGAGTGACCAACTCCCGGTAACTCCTCTCAATTACCCCCTCTGCCTCCCGAATGATCCGTAGTTCATCCAGCTCCAGCTCCATTTCCCTAACACGGTTTTCAAGGAGCTGTAGCTGGGTGCACTTCCCGCAGATGCAGCCAGCGGAGACGTGTGCCACATCTCCCAACTGCCACATTCTGCAGGAGGAGCAAGCAACTGCCCTAGCATCCATACCCCTCTTATCTGAACACCCACTCAATACTAAAGTAGATAGCTTACGTCAAATAATAATAACAAATTAATAACAAACTTATATTCAATAGAGAAAGTTTAGCCGCCTTGCTGATATATATGGTCACTGCTTTCCTTCCCGGCTGCCCCTCTGGTCCTCGTCACTTCCTCTGGTGCTCCCGCTCCTTCTCTGAAAGAGGGAAAAAAAACACCGCTGCCCGCTACCGGTAAGTAATTTTAAAAATAAACTGCTTTACCTTAGCTGCAGTCTCCCGGGTCCGTCTTACCTCCGCTGCTGCTCGCACTCAAAATGGCCGTTGGCGTCGAAGGGTGAGTATTTATACTCACTGCTTTCCTTCCCGGCTGCCCTTCTGGTCCTCGTCACTTCCTCTGCTGCTCCCGCTCCTTCTCTGAAAGAGGAAAAAAAAAACACTCGAAACATTAACTCTGTTTTGTTCCTTCACAGATGCCGCCAGACCTGCTGAGCTTTTCCAGCAACTTTTGTTTTGTTTCTGATTTACAGCATCCGCAGTTCATTTGGTTTTTATTCTGAAGTGTAAAGTGTGCAATATCTTAGCAGGGAGATTTGCTCATTCCTTTAATGGAGGCTTTATACTGTTGGAGAGGGGGAATTGAGGAATTCTAAATAGCAGTGTAAACAGAAGGATTGATGGGGAAGGTTCTCAATGTGAGGACAACTCATCAATTAGAAACCAAAGACAAGAGAGTCAGAGTATGTAGTAACTCTGAAGAACTAAATTGCATTTATTTCAACGTAAGGGGTCTTACAGGGAAGACTGATGAACTCAGGGCATGTTTAAGGACATGGGGTTGGGATATTAGAGCTATTGCAGAAACTTAGCTGAGAGATGGACAAGACTGATAGGTCAATGTTTCAGAGATGGTAGGAACTGCAGATGCTGGAGAATCTGAGATAACAAGGTATGGAGCTGGATGAACACAGCTGGCCAAGCAGCATCAGAGGATTCATTTTCTGAAGAAGGGTCTCGGCCCGAAACATCAGCCTTCCTGCTCCTCTGATGCTGCTTGGCCTGCTGTGTGCATCTAGCTCTGCACTTTGTTATATTATGACAGCTCAACGATCCAGGTTTTAGATGCTACAGGAGGGATAGAAAAGGATGCAAGAAAGGAGGGGGCTGGCATTTTAGATTAAGGAATACATTACTGCTGTAGCTAGGGAAAATATTTCTGAAAAATTGACCAGTGAAAATATATGCGTAGAAATTACAAATAAGTATGAGAAGATCACTTTGGGATTGTACTTCCCTCCAATGGTAAGAGGGAAATTGAGAAACAAATATGTAGAGAGCTTACAGATATATGTAAGCATAATAAGGTTGTAATAATGGGGAATTTTAATTTTCCAAACATTGACTGGGACTACCATTGTGTTAAAAGTTTAGATGGTCAAGAATTTGTCAAATTTTGGGCCAGCACTGTGGCTCAGTGGTTAGCACTGCAGACTGACAACACCAGGAACCCAGGTTCGATTCCAGCCTCGGGTAACTGTCTGTGTGGAGTTTGCACATTCTTCCCGTGTCTGTGTGGGTTTCCTCCAGGTGCTCCGGTTTCCTAGGTGGATTGGCCATGCTAAATTGCCCATAGTGTTCAGGGGTGTGTGGGTTATAGGGGGATGGGTCTGGGTGGGATGCTTCAAGGGCCAGTGTGGACGTGTTGGGTCAAAGGGCCTGTTTCCACACTATAGGGAATCTAATCTTAAAAAAAAGTGTTCAAAAGGTTTTCTTTCTCAATATGTGGATGCTCCTTCTAGAGAAGGAGCAAAACTAGATCATCTTTTGGGCAATAAGGCAGGGCAGGTGACTAAAGTAAAATTAGGGGAAAACGTTGGGCCAGCATTCATAATTCTATTACTTTCAAAATGGTTATCGAAAAGGATAAGCCTTCCAAAAGAATTAGTTTTTAATTGGAGTAAAGTAAATTTTATTGATGTGAGACAAGAACTTTCAAAAGTTGATTGGAGTGTACTGTTCTCGGTAAAAGGATGTCTGACAAGTAGGAGGCCTTCAAGAGTGTGATGAGGAGATTTCAGAGGTTTTATATTCCTGTTAGAGTAAAGGGTAAGGCTGGTAAGAGCAAGCAACAATGGATGAATATGATATTAAGGTTCTAGTCAAGAATAAAAGAGGATGTTATTTTAGATCTAGATAACTTGGTTCAATTTAATCTCTTAATCAACATAGAGTGTAGGGCAGTTCTTAGGAGGGAAATCAGGAAGGTAAAGAGACGACATAAAATAACAATGGCAGATAAGATTAAGGATACTCCAAAGAGATTTTCCAATTACATTAAAAACAAGAAGATAACTAGAAAGAGGGTGGGCCCCATAAAGATCAAGGAAGTCATTTTTGTGTTGAAGCCCAGGCAATGGGAGAGACACTAAATGAATATTTCATCTGAGTTTTTACTGTGGAGAAAGGAAAAAGAGCCTATAGAAAACAGAGAAATAAACTATGATGTTTTTAAAAACAGTTCACATTACAGAGGAGGATGTTCTGGAGCTCTTAGAGTAGGGCGTTGGATAAATCTCTGAGACCTGATCTCATGTATCCCAGAAAGTTGTGGGAAGTAAGGGAGGAAATCACGGGGCACCTTGCTGAAATGTTTGCATTGTCAATAACTACAGATGACATGCCTAATGACTGGAGTGTGGCTAATGTTGTGCCTTTGTTTCAGAAAGATTGTCAGGAGAAATCCGGGAACAATAGACCTGTGAGTCTGACTTCAGTTGTGGGTAAATTGTTGGAAGTGATTAAAGAAAATTGGATTTATAGACATTTGGCAAGGCAAAAATTGATTAAGGACTGTCAGCATGGTTTTGGGTGAGGAAAATTGTGTTTTCCAAACTTGATTAATGCTTTTTTGAGGAAGTTACCAAAACATTTGAGCCATAGATGTTGTCTATTTGGATTTTAGTAAAACCTTTGATAAGGCTCTGCACGGTAGACTAATGAGTAAAGTTAGGTCTCATGGGATTCACGGTGAGCTTGCCAATTCGATACATAATTGACTTATCTGCAGAAGACAGAGAATGATGGTGAAAGATTGCTTTTTGGACTGAAAGCCTGTGACCAGCATTGTTCCACAGGGTTCAGTTCTGGGTCCTCTTTTGTTTGTCATCCAAATCATTTATATAAATGACAATATAGAAGGCACAGTTAGCAAGTTTGCAGACGACACCAAAATTGGTGGCAGAAGAGATTGTGAAGAAGGTTTTCTAAGATTAAGGAGGATCTGGATCAAATGGACTGAAAAATGATAGATGGAGTTCAATCTGGATAAGTGCGAAGTATTGTAATTTGATACAACAAACTGAGGTAGCCCTTATACAATTAATGGTCAGGCCTTAGGTAGGATTGTAGAACAGAGGCACCTAGAGGTGCAGGTACATGATTCTTTGAAGTTTGCATCACACATGGACAGGTTGGTTAGAAAGGTGTTTGGCATGCTTACCTTCATTGCTCAATCCTTTGAATGTAGGAGGTGGAAAGTCATCTTGAGATTGTACAAGAAATTGATGAGGCCTCATCGAGAATACTGTGTCCAGTTTAGGTCACCCAGTTACAGGAAGAATATTATCAAGCTGGAGAGTTTTCTGAAGAGATTTACCAGGTATGGAATGTTTGCATTATAGCCTGCGGCTTTTTTCACTAGAACAGAGGAGGTTGAGAGGTGGCCTTATAGAAGTTTATAAAGTAATGAGAGGCATGGATAGAGTTAATGGTATTTATCTTTCCCATAGGATGGGGGATTTTAAGGCAAGAGAGCAGATTTTTAAGGTGAGAAGAGGCAGATTTAAAGGACACGAGGATTTTTTTTTACACAGAGGGTAGTATACTCGTGAAATGAACATCTTGAGGAAGTGTTACATGTGGATACAATTACAATATTTAAAAGACATTTGGATAAGTACATGAATAGGAAAAGTTTGGAGAGATATGGGCCAGAGCAGGCAGGCAGGACCAGTTTAGTTTGGAATTATGTTTGGCATGGGCTTGTTGGACTGAAGGGCTTGCTTCTTTGTTGCATGACTCTATGACTCACTTGTGGATACCAATGATACAGATATCTCAGCAAGGAGCCCCAGCAACCACTTCCTTAGCTTCCCACAGAGTTCTAGGGTGCACCTGATCAGGTCCCAGGGATTTATCCACCTTTATGCATTTTAAGCCATTCAGCACCTCTTCCTCTGTAAAATGGACATTTTTCAAGATGTTGCTATCATTTCCCAATGATATATATTTTCTATATCTTTTTCCACGGTAAAAACTGAAGTTGGATACTTGTTTAATGTCTAACCCATCTTCTGCGGGTGCCTTGCTGAATTTTAAGGGGCACTATTTTCTCCCTAGATGCCATTTTGTCCTCAATGTATTTACAAAATCCCTTTGGATTCTGCTTAACCCTATTTTCCAAAGCTATTTCATGTCCCCTTTTTGCCCTTCTGATTTCCATCTTAAGTACATTTCTAGTGCCTTTATACCCTTCTAGGGATTCACTTGATCCCTGCTATCTATACCTGACATATGCTTCCTTCTTATTGTTAGCCAAAACCACAATTTCTCTAATCATCCAGCATTGCCTACACCTACCACCCTTGCCCTTCACCCTAACAGGAACACACTGTCTGCGGACTCTCGTCTCATTGTTGAAGGCTTCCCATTTTCCAGCTGTGTCTTTACCTGAGAACATCCGCTCTCTCCATGTGCCCCCACCTTACCCTCATCAACTTTTGAAAGTTCTTGCCTAATACCATCAATATTGGCCTTCCTCAAATTTAGAGTTTTAAGATCTCGTCTAATCTTTTCCATTGCTATATTAAAACTAATAGAATTATGGTCACTGGCCCCAGAGTATTCCTGCACTGACACCTCAGTCACCTTCCCTGCCTTATTTCCCAAGAGTAGGTCAAGTTTTGCACCTTGTCTTGTAGATACATTTACAAACTGAATCAGAAAATTTTCTTGTACACACTTAACAAATTCCTCTCCATCGAAGCTCTTAACACTATAGCAGTCCTAGCCTGTGTTTGCATAGTTAAAATTCCCTACCATAACCACCCTATTATTCTTACAGATAACTGACATCTCTTAACAAATTTGTTTCTTAATTTCCCACTGACTATTTGGAGCTGTATAGTACAATCCCAATGAGCTGATCACCCATTTCTTATTTCTTACCAAAATAACTTCCCTGGACATATTCCCAGGAATATCTTCCATAAGTACAGCGCGATGTTATCCCAAATTAAAAATGCCACTCCCCCTCCTGTCTTGCTCCCCTTTCTATCCTTCCTACAGCATCTGTACCCTGGAACATTCAGCTGCTAGTCCGGCTTCACCCTGAGCTAAATCTCTGTAATTGCTATGATATCACAGTCCCATGTTCCTAACTGTGCCCTGAGTTCATCTGCCTTACCTGTTAGGCCTCTTGCAATAAAATAAATGCAATTTAATTTATCAGCCCTACCTCACCCCTGCTTTGTTCCTGCCTGTTTGATTCGCTCTTGTACATTCTTTCCAATATGTTAACCTGAGCCACCGACTAACCATCACCCGAACCCACCTAGCTGTTTGTTGCAGACAATTCAGGCCATATGACTCTCTTCATTGTTCTCTTTTGCCTTGTATTGAAGAATCTCAAAAAAAATTGCGATCCTCGTTTTTCAAAAATTTCTAGATCAAGCTAACCAGCTTCACTTAGTTTGACAACTGGAACTCCCTGGCCCCTGTCTTTCTGATATTCCTTCAACACATCTGACCTTTACAATCTCCACCCTGGGGTCTCCTGTCCCTCCCCAAACCCAAATCGTTCCACTAGAATCTGATTTCCACTAATGCATTGTCCAGCCTTTCTGATCACACACTCTCACCTTGATAACTGTCAAAAGGATCTAAGCCTGACATGCTCCCAAGATAATAAAGTGTGGAGCTGGATGAACACAGCAGGCCAAGCAGCATCTCAGGAGCACAAAAGCTGACGTTTCGGGCCTAGACCCTTCATCAGAGAGGGGGATGGGGAGAGGGTTCTGGAATAAATAGGGAGAGAGGGGGAGGCGGACCGAAGATGGAGAGAAAAGAAGATAGGTGGAGAGGAGAGTATAGGTAGGGAGGGGATAGGTCAGTCCAGGGAAGACAGACAGGTCAAGGAGGTTGGATGAGGTTAGTAGGTAGGAAATGGAGGTGCGGCTTTGGGTGGGAGGAAGGGATGGGTGAGAGGAAGAACAGGTTAGGGAGGCAGAGACAGGCTAGGCTGGTTTTGGGATGCAGTGGAGGGAGGGGAAGAGCTGGGCTGGTTGTGTGGTGCAGTGGGGGGAGGGGACGAACTGGGCTGATTTTGGGATGCAGTGGGGGAAGAGGAGATTTTGAAGCTGGTGAAGTCCACATTGATACCATTGGGCTGCAGGGTTCCCAAGCGGAATATGAGTTGCTGTTCCTGCAACCTTCGGGTGGCATCATTGTGGCACTGCAGGAGGCCCATGATGGACATGTCATCTAAAGAATGGGAGGGGGAGTTGAAATGGTTCGCGACTGGTAGTTGCAGTTGTTTATTGCGAACCGAGCGGAGGTGTTCTGCAAAGCGGTCCCCAAGCCTCTGCTTGGTTTCCCCAATGTAGAGAAAGCCACACCGGGTACAATGGATACAGTATACCACATTGACAGATGTGCAGGTGAACCTCTGCTTATTATGGAAAGTCATCTTGGGGCCTGGGATAGGGGTGAGGGAGAAGGTGTGGGGGCAAGTGTAGGATTTCCTGCGTTTGTAGGGGAAGGTGCCGGGTGTGGTGGGGTTGGAGGGCAGTGTGGAGCGAACAAGGGAGTCACGGAGAGAGTGGTCTCTCTGGAAAGCAGACAAGGGTGGGGATGGAAAAATGTCTTGGGTGTTGGCGTCGCATTGTAGATGGCGGAAGTGTCGAAGGACGATGCGTTGTATCCGGAGCTAAGTGGGGTGGTGTGTAAAAACGAGGGGGATCCTCTTTGGACGGTTGTGGCGGGGGCGGGGTGTGAGGGATGTGTTGCTGGAAATGCGAGAGACGCAGTCAAGGACGTTCTCGACCACTGTGGGGGGCAAGTTGCAGTCCTTGAAGAACTTGGACACTGGGATGTGCGGGAGTGGAATGCCTTATCGTAGCAGCCGTTGCAGCGAAGGCAGAGGAATTGGGAATAGGGGATGGAATTTTTGCAGGAGGGTGGGTGGGAGGAGGTGTATTCTAGGCAGCTGTGGGAGTCGGTGGGCTTGAAATGGACATCAGTTTCTAGCTGGTTACCTGAGATGGAGACTGAGAGTTCCAGGAAGGTGAGGGATGTGCTGGAGATGGCCCAGGTGAACTTCAGGTTGGGGTGGAAGGTGTTGGTGAAGTGGATGAGCTGTACGAGCTCCTCTGGGGAGCAAGAGGCGGCGCCGATACAGTCATCAATGTAATGGAGGAAGAGGTGGGGTTTGGGGCCTGTGTAGGTGTGGAAGAGGGACTGTTCCACGTAACCTACAAAGAGGCAGGCATAGCTTGGGCCCATGCGGGTGCCCATGGCCACCCCCTTTGTCTGTAGGAAGTGGGAGGAATCGAAAGAGAAGTTGTTGAGGGTGAGGACGAGTTCGGCTAGGCGGATGTGGGTGTCGGTGGAGGGGGAATGGTCGGGCCTGCGGGACAGGAAGAAGCGGAAGGCCTTGACGCCATCTGCATGCGGAATACAGGTGTATAGGGACTGGACGTCCATGGTGAAAATGAGGTGTTGGGATCCAGGGAATTGGAAGTTCTGGTGGAGGTGGAGGGCGTGGGTAGTGTCACAGACGTAGGTATGGATTTCGTGGAGCAAAGGGGAGAAAATGGAGTCCAGATAGGTGGAGATGAGTTCGGTGGGGCAGGAACAGGCTGAGACGATGGGTCGACCAGGGCAGGCAGGTTTGTGGATTTTGGGAAGGAGATAGAAACGGGCCATGCGGGCTTGGGGAATAATAAGGTTGGAGGCTGTGGGTGGGAGGTCCCCTGAGGTGATGAGGTCATGAATGGTGTTGGAGATGATGGTTTGGTGCTCTGGGGTGCGGTCATGATCAAGGGGAGCGGTAGGAGGAGGTGTCGGAGAGTAGGCGTTTGGTCTCAGCAATGTAGAGGTCAGTGCGCCATACTACCACTGCGCCACCCTTGTCTGTGGGTTTGATGGTGAGGTTGGGGTTGTAGCAGAGGGAGCAGCGGGCAGCCCGTTTTGCAGGGGAGAGGTTGGAGTGGGTGAGAGGGGTGGAGCGGTTGAGGTGATTGATATCTTGACGGCAGTTGGAGATGAAGAGGCCGAGAGAGCGTAGGAGGTCTGGGGGTGGCGTCGCTCCAATCTGTGATAACAAAGTGTGGAGCTGGATGAACACAGCAGGCCAAGCAGCATCTTAGGAGCACAAAAGCTGACACTTCAGGCCTGGCCCCTTCATCAGAAATGGATCTAGGCCCAAAACGTCAGCTTTTGTGCTCCTAAGAAGATGTTGCTGGGCCTGCTGTGTTCATCCAGCTTCACACTTTGTTATCTTGAATTCTCCAGCATCTGCAGTTCCCATTATCTCTGTGCTCCCAATCTGGCTGGGTCAGAACTGGAAACAGTGATTGCAAAATCCTAATCCTGTTCTTCTTTCTTTTTTAGCATGACTTTTCAGAATCACATTGTGTTCTTAACCAAAAGTAACAATAACCCTCTCCTGCCAACCCCTGCCTCCCATGCACTGTAGCTAATATCCAGGTAATTTTATCTGAGCTGAAAACATTTCAAAAGCAATTCTCCAAATAGATACAAAACAGAAATTGCTGGAAAACCCCAGCAGGTCTGTCAGCATCTGTGGAGAGAAATCAGAGCTATGTTTCAGGTGAACAGACCCTTCCCCAGCATTCTGAGGAAGGGTCACTTGGCTCAAAGGGTAACTGCTTTTGTTTTTGCTTCTGATTAACAGTGTCTGCTTTTTCTTCAGCTTTTCTTCAAATAGCTATCAGACAAAGAGCAGTATCTATGGTTTCACATGAAACTTGAATGTCGGGATGAGCCAAAGATCATGAAGCAGGATTCCCTATTGCTCTGGCACCAGGTCATTACAAACATGAAGAGAATTTAAACTGAACTAGGAAGACACAGCATGTGCATGGAATTGCACCTGATGTTTACACTGAGTTGAGAAAATCCTTCCCCTGTTTGATCTTCATTCCTATGAAGCCTGCTTATCCAAAGGAAAGCTTTCTTTTTTTCCAGACAGGATCTAATTGAGTACAGGATGCTTTCAAAAGAGATATCAACTAATGTATGTCAGGATTTGAAGATTTTTAAAAACTCAAATACCTGTAAATTATTTACCACGGTGAGCTTGCTCAATTCCATTCTTTGATAAAGACAATTTAGGTCACAATTGGCTCTACTATTGTTGAAGTTTTGAAGCAGACTTTATTGTATTCAGATGCTGGTGCTCATCAAGCTTGAGCTTTCCGTGAAATATTTAATTGCAAGAATAAAGCATATGGTGCTCTTCAAATAATTACTTCAATATAACTGCAAACAATTCTTTCTGCACAGAATAGAACACATGAAGTTCTTGGATTGTCGCCAGGCCACAGTTAGGAAGCTACATGTTTCCTAAATTTTGTTCAGCTGAATCAATATCTTCAATTGAATTGTGCAAAGACCTCAAGCTGCTGGATGTTTCTGAGACTCCCAGATTACGAGGCCAGTGAACACCTCAATCTGTAATCTTTTTATATTGTTATCTTCCAATCAAGCTGATTCATGTGAAAGAAGATTGCATTTCTGAAAGTGAAAATAATTATTGCGTTTAAGGAAAAGGTAATAATTATTGGGAAGTTTTTTTGTGGCTTCTTTAAATTGCATTTACCTCATTTCAAATCTCTTTCCGGCCTGGTATGTTTCCACAAGCATACTGTTTAATTTAGAACGCGATCCAGTTCGTCAGCTAATATGTATCTTTCAAAGTGGCACATTAGCTTTCCTTAGTCAATATTTAGATTGTTTAGATGAATGATATCTTCCTTTGCAATTATGGACGAGGGTCATTATGTTGCAATAACTGGAAAATTTGAACACGAGGCAGCAATATTTCTGTAAAACACTATGACGCACAATTGCATCAAATCATGATTGAAGAAGTCTGTAGAATGAACATTTAAAAGTAAAATATCTTGCTGTACATTCTCGCTCTTTAAACTTATAGCAATATAGAAAAGAGTTAAATTCAAATGGCGATGTACCCATCCCTTGTTGAAACTTGCATTGAGATCTAGGTGATCTGTTTTCAATTTTTAGAGTACTCAGTGCTCCCAATAGCTGCAGTCAAAAAGGAGACAGATATCTTTATTGCAATAATTCTGACCAGCTCTGTGCTTTCATCACAATGTCAATAAAGAAGAACAAAATAAGAGTGCTTTTTGATTTAGACAATAGTCAGCTACATCATTTATTCCTTCACTATCCTTGCAGGGAAACTGAAGGCAATGAGTTTGGCTGATCTAGTGCCATTTGTTGGCATGGAATAATAAAGAAACAAATTGGAATCAATGGTAACCACAAGTTTTATTATATCAGATCAAAGGAGATCCCGTCCTTCTCTCACACTCTCTGAATCTGTATTCATGCATAAAATTCTTTGCCCAATAGAGTGTTGAAAATGTTAAAAACACAAGAGCATCAGGATGCAATTATTTCCTTCAATTGTGGGAACATTTATTTTTTTCATTGTGGGCCCATATGTTTCAGTGGTTTGACATGACTGATCTTTTCAGATGCTTTAATGGGTAATATATTTATTTATTGGCCTATTTAGTGAAAGAATCTTAAAGACAATATATTAATAAGTCAAAGTCTGATAAATTGCAATTCTCTTTTATTCTGAAATATCATAGACATTAATGAGAATCCTTTCTAGCTTTAATAACACAGATTGTTTTCATCTATGCTTCATGTCATCAACTTATTAACTTCACGTAACACTTCACTTGCAACCTTTGGTTAACAGGAAGACTTGAGTGCAGTAATGAAGCCTTACTTCAAACGTATAGGTGCTCGATTAGACTGCACCTGGAGTACAATGTGCAGTTTTGATCTCCTTATCTCATGATATTATTGCCATGGAGAGATTGTAAAGAAGGTTCATCATTCTTGTTTCTGGGATGGCAGGACTGATTTATGAAAATAGTTGGGCAAACCGGTGCTATATTTGTTGGGGTTTTGAAGGATGAGAGGTAATCTCATTGACACCTACAAAATTCTTAAAGGACAGATAGACTAGATACAATTAAGATTTTTCCCTGCTCACTGAACCAAAGGGTACAGCAGAGGTACCAAATAAATACTTTGCTTCTGTTTTTGCCAGATGAGAAAATGGTGACATTGGCCAAGTTGAAAACATGGGTTTTCAGCAACTGAGCAGTTTAGTGATAGATAAAAAAGAGGTGCTAAAAATGCTGGCAGCACTCCAGGTAGGGAAGTCATCTGGCTGAGATGGGATGCATCTTAGTTTTCTGAGAGAGATAAGGAAGCAAATTGTTGAGCCACTGACAGAAATTTAAAGGCTTCCCGGAGCACAGGATTAGTCTCGGGAATATCAGTTTGCAAATGTGACACCATTGTTTAAGTAAGGGTGGAGGATAACCCAGGAAGCTACCAACCTATCAGCTTGGCATCAAAGTGGGAAAATTGATGGAGGCCATAAAGCAGGGTAAGGTAAATATACACTTAGAAAAAGTAAGGTAGTATCAGACAATCGCATCACTTTGTCAAGAACCGGTTGTGTTGGACAAATTCCATCGAGTTCTTTGAGCTGACACAGGCAGTGGATAAGGTTAGTACTGTGGATGTTGCATTTTTGGACTAGCAGAGAGAATTTGATATGGTACTATATGGTAAGTTGTTAGCAATTTAGAAATGTTTGGGATTGATGGATCCTTGGCAGTGTGGATTAGGATCTGGCTAAAAGATAGGAAGTAGAAGGAAAGTATAGATGTGATCAGAGATAATGGGAACTACAGATGCTGGAGAATCCGAGGCAACAAAGTATGGAGCTGGAGAAACACAGCAGGCCAAGCAGCATCTTAGGAGCACAAAAGCTGACATTTTGGGCCTAGCCCCTTCATCAGTCTGGGCCCGAAACATCAGCTTTTGTGCTCCTAAGATGCTGCTTGGCCTGCTGTGCTCATCCAGCTTCAAACTTTGTTGCTTTGGTAGGTATAGACGGGCAGTTTGCAGGTTGGAGGCAGGTTGAAAGTGATGTTGTCCAGGAGTCAGTGTTGGGATCTTGCTTTTTCTGATTTAGATGAACAATTTGAAGATGGTGTTGAGGACAAAATCTCTAAATTTACAGATGATGCTGAGCTAGGGAGAATAGTGAATTGAAAGGATGATGCTGAGCGACTTTAGAGGGACATTGTCAAGTTGGCCAAATGGGCAGATGTCTGGTAGATGAATCATGTTGCAGAGAAATGTGACAAAATGCATTTTGGAAGATGAAACGTGGAGAGACAATACAGATTCAATAGTAGAACTTTGGTGTGGGGGGTACAGGAGCAGAGGCACCTTCAGGTTCATGTGCATTGTTCTTTGAAAGAGGCCAGACAAATTCAAATTGTTGCTAAAAAATGCTAATATGTTTGAAAACATGGAGCAGCAGATTTAAGAACAGCTTCTTCCCTGCTGTTATCAGACTTATGAAAGGACCTCTCATGTATTAGGGTTGATCTTTCTCTGTACTATCTCTGTAGTTGTAACATTATATTCTACGTTCTGTTCTATTATACTGATATGGGGGTAACATGTCTGGTTAGCATGCAAAATTTTTTTATTGTATGTCAGTGTATGTGACAATAATAATTTTAATCAAGTAAGATCCTTGTGCTTATAAATAGAAGCATAGAGTACAAGAACAAGGAAGTAATGCTACATCTCTCCAAATCATTAGTCAGATCAGACTTGGAGTATTGTGTTCAGTTCTGGGCACCTTATTTAAGGAAGGATGTTAAGGCTCTAAAGAGAATACATCTAGAACAACATCAGGAATGAGAGATTTTAAATAGAAGAAAAGGTTAGAAAATTAGTCTTATTTTCATTGGAGCAGAGAAGATGAGGAGGTGACCTAACTGAGACATTCAAAATTGTCTATGATGACTGAGCTCGGTCTCTTTTCATTGGAGAAAAGGAGGAGGAGAGGGGACCTAATTGAGGTATACAAGATAATGAGAGGCATAGATAGAGTTGATAGCCAGAGACTATATTTCCCAGGGCAGAAATGGCTAGCACGAGGGGTCATAGTTTTAAGCTGGTTGGTGGAAAGTATAGAGGGGATGTCGGAGGCAGGTTCTTTACGCAGAGAGTTGTGAGAGCATGGAATGCGTTGCCAGCAGCAGTTGTAGAAGCAAGGTCATTGGGGTCATTTAAGAGACTGCTGGACATGTATATGGTCACAGAAATTTGAGGGTGCATACATGAGGATCAATGGTCGGCACAACATTGTGGGCTGAAGGGCCTGTTCTGTGCTGTACTGTTCTATGTTCTATGTTCTATTTTATCAGGGTAAAGAATGATATTCGGTTCCCACTAGTTGGTACGCCAACAACTAGGTGTCACAATTTCAAGATTGTCAGCAAGAGAGCTAGGAATGAGATGAGGAGAAACCTTTTTCTGAGAGAGTTGTTAGGATTTGGACTGCGCTGCCTAGGAAAGTGGAATCTGCCCCCACTACAGGATGTTTCAAAAGAGATCTGAATATATATTTGAAAGTGTGAATTTAGAGGACTGCGGAGAAGGGTAGTTGTTTCAGAAGCTGGTACAGGTAGGAAAGGCTGAATTGTCTCCTCTGTACTGTAAAATTCTTGAATTCTATAAGGGCTCTCACATGGTAAATGGTGGAACAGTTTTAATGGGACAAAGTGCCTAATTGTTTTCCTATGTCCATATGCTCCTAGAAGCTTGCTCAAGTGTACAACTTAAATATATTTTAATATAATTTATTTCAGAATTTTGGTTGGAGATAGTGCACTGTGTTACTGAAGGGGTTTAATCATTAACTTGTGACCATTTCTGTAGTTAAAGTGACCTGTTTAACGAAAATAAAACACTGGGAGACACTATGCAGAATGCAAAAGGGTTTGTTTACTTTTGAGTTAACAACAAGCGAGCAAAGTAAACAGTACAGCACATGAGACTTTCAGTTTAGAAAGTCCAGGATTTTATTTTAACCTAGAAAAATACCCATAATTTAAAAAAAAAACACTTTTGGTTTTAGTTGGGGTTATGCAGAAGTCTTGGCTGAAGCTGGGTGTGTAAAATGAAAGGAGATGATTTAAAACTGTGGGGAAACATGTTAACTCAGTATAAGTAGTTTTTAAGTTGCGAAACAGAAGTGCTTGGCATCAATCCTGAAGGGGTTATTTGAAGCTGAGAAATTCTATGCTCAGTTGCATGAAGGCTCCAGGAAGAGGCCATCAGATTTTCAAGGTGGCAAATTGAAGCCACAATTAACTTAGGCCTCAAAGATCTATAAAGAGAAGGAATTTCTCAGGGGAGGCACTTACCAGTCATCCCCAATAGTCCATTCCTCCCTTCGAGATAATTCATAGTTGATCTGGTTGTAATCTCAACAGGTTGCATTCCTGCCTGCCACTGATATTTTTTCATTCTCTTGTTTAGCAAGAACCTATCAACTTCAACCTTAAAAGTGTTCAAAATTTGGTTTCCACCACTTTTTCAGGAAAAGAGTTTCCCAACCAGTGTTTGTGCCTGTTTTGTTTTTGTCTGTTTGGACTTCCAGAACCAGAAGTCAGTGCTGTGAATGGTGTCATTGCACTGATAGTAGTGTAAGGACTCCGAGCCATGGTGTCTTCAAGAGAACATTAATGGTGAGGCTCTGAGAAAAACAAATGTGCCTAACCTCTGCTATAAATGAATGGCTCCTGATTTTTAAGAAGTGATCCCTCATTCTATATTCTTCTGGAAATGAAATCGTCCTTTCCATATCCACCCTGTCAAGTTTTCTCAGGATCCAACGTTTCAATCAATTCACCTTTTAACTCTACTAATCATCAATAGATACAAGTCTACACTTGTCTTAGTTTTCCTCACAAGTAAACCCACTCTTTCCAGGTATTAATCTAGTAGCCTTCTCTGAACTGCTTCCAATGCCTTTACATTCTCCTTTAAATAAGGTCACAGGCATTATGCACGGTGCTCCAGATGCTGTCTCAACAGTGGCCCTCTGTAATTGAAGCACACTATCCTCATTCTTGCATTTAATTCTCCTCACAATGAACTATACCGCTCTGAGCTTTCCGAGTTGTTTGTTGTACCTGCATCCTAAACTTCAATAATTCAGGGACAAGTATCATTCATTCAGCAGTTCAGAGCTCTGCAACATGTCCCCATTTCAAAATTTATGTTTAGTTCTTATTTTTCCTGCCAAACTTGACAATGTCAAATTTTCACATTATAACCTATTTGCCAGATATTTGCCCACTCATAGGTTACGTGGAACAGTCCCTCTTCCGCACCTACACAGGCCCCAAACCCCACTTCTTTCTCCGTTACATTGACTATATCGGCGCCGCCTCTTGCTCCCAGAGGAGCTCGAACAGTTCATCCACTTCACCAACACCTTCCACCCCAACCTTCAGTTCACCTGGGCCATCTCCAGCACATCCCTCACCTTCCTGGACCTCTCAGTCTCCATCTCAGGCAACCAGCTTGTAACTGATGTCCATTTCAAGCCCACCGACTCCCACAGCTACCTAGAATACACCTCCTCCCACCCACCCTCCTGCAAAAATTCCATCCCCTATTCCCAATTCCTCCACCTCCGCTGCATCTGCTTCCACGATGAGGCATTCCACTCCCGCACATCCCAGTTGTCCAAGTTCTTCAAGGACCACAACTTTCCCCCCACAGTGGCCGAGAACGCCCTTGACGGCGTCTCCCGCATTTCCCGCAACACCTCCCTCACACCCTGCCCCCGCCACAACCGCCCAAAGAGAATCCCTCTCATTCTCACACACCACCCCACCAACCTCCGGATACAACGCATCATCCTCCAACACTTCCGCCATCTACAATCCAACCCCACCACCCAAGACATTATTCCATCCCCACCCTTATCTGCTTTCCAGAGAGACCACACTCTCCGTGATTCCCTTGTTCACTCCACACTGCCCTCCAACCCCACCACACCCAGCACCTTCCCCTACAACCGCAGGAAATGCTACACTTGACCCCACACCTCCTCCCTCACCCCTAACCCAGGCCCCAAGATGACTTGCCATAATAAGCAGAGGTTCACCTGCACATCTGCCAATGTGGTATACTGTATCCATTGTACCTGGTGTGGTTCCCTCTACATTGGGGAAACCAAGCAGAGGCTTGGGGACCGCTTTGCAGAACACCTCCACTCGGTTCGTAATAAACAACTGCAACTCCCAGTCGCGAACCATTTCAACTCCCCCTCCCATTCTTTAGATGACATGTCCATCATGGGCCTCCTGCAGTGCCACAATGATGCCACCCGAAGGTTGCAGGAACAGCAACTCATATTCCGCTTGGGAACCCTGCAGCCCAATGGTATCAATGTGGACTTCACCAGCTTCAAAATCTCCCCTTCCCCCACCGCATCCCAAAACCAGCCCAGCCTGCCTCTGCCTCCCTGACCTGTTCTTCCTCTCACCCATCCCTTCCTCCCACCCCAAGCCGCACCCCCAGCTACCTACTAACCTCATCCCACCTCCTTGACCTGTCCGTCTTCCCTGGACTGACCTATCCCCTCCCTACCTCCCCACCTATACTCTCCTCTCCACCTATCTTCTTTTCTCTCCATCTTCGGTCTGCCTCCCCCTCTCTCCCTATTTATTCCAGAACCCTCTCCCCATCCCCCTCTCTGATGGGTCTAGGCCCGAAACATCAGCTTTTGTGCTCCTGAGATGCTGCTTGGCCTGCTGTGTTCATCCAGCTTCACACTTTATTAACTTGACCAATCTATATATTTTTCGATCTCCTTATATCCAGTTCGCAACTTACTTTTCTACCTATCTTTGTGCTGTCAGCAAATATAGCAGCATTACCTCATGTTCCTTCATGCAATGCAGTTACAATTGTGGAATTAAGATCAGAGAAATGAATGCTTTGCTTAAAGACTGGTGGGGGAGAAATGGTTTGGTTTTGTTGCACCGTTACTGGAGTAAGTGAGTTTTGCACCAGTGGGACAGCCTGCATCTGAGTCATGCTAAGTCTGGTGTCTTTTCCATAGAATTTCATAGAATCCAAACAGTGTAGAAACAGACCATTCAGCCCAACAATTCCACACCGACTCGCCCAACAGCATCCCACCCAGACCAATCCTTCCTAGCCACCATTTTCCATGGCTAATGCACACAATATACACATCCCTGAACGCTATGGGTAGCTTAGCATGTCTAATCCTCCCTAACCTGCACGTCTTTGGACTGTGGGAGGAAACTGGAGCACCTGGCAGAAACCCATGCAGACACAGGGAGAAGATGATCTGACCAGTATTTCCAGCAAGCTGAATAACTAGGCCCATTGGGAGAGAATGTTAAACAAAACAGTGGGGCCAAGGGGTCAAATTGAAAAGATATGGTCAATCAAACAGTAAATACAAGGCAAAATAGAAAGGCGTTAATGCTGGAAATGAAAGACTAACTGTGACAAGAAAAGACAGACTGTAAAATCCAACATTTTGACTCTACCCCATAGCCTTGGGCTTTAAAATTAGCAGTATGAAACTCTGGTGCGGCTGCACTTGGAGTATTGCATACAGTTCTGGTCACCGCATTATAAGAAGGATGTCGAAGCTTTGGAAAGGGTGCAGAGGAGATTTACTAGGATGTTGCCTGGTATGGAGGGAAGGTCTTACGAGGAAAGGCTCAGGGACTTGAGGCTGTTTTCATTAGAGAGGAGAAGGTTGAGACTTGACTTAATTGAGACATATAAAATAATCAGGGGGTTAGATAGGGTGGATAGGTAGAGCCTTTTTCCTAGGATGGTGACGCTAGCACGAGGGGACATAGCTTTAAATTGAGGGGTGAAAGATATAGGACAGATGTCAGAGGTGGTTTCTTTACTCAGAGTAGTAAAGGAATGGAACGCTTTGCCTGCAACGGTAGTAGATTCGCCAACTTTAGGTACATTTAAGTCGTCACTGGACAAGTATATGGGCATACATGGAATAGTGTAGGTTAGATGGGCCTGAGATTGGTATGACAGGTCAGCAGAACATCGAGGGCCAAAGGGCCTGTACTGTGCTGTTATGTTCTATGTTCTAATTTCTCCTGATATACCATATCTTGGAAATTTTGTTTGAATCACTCTTAACCTTCTAAAGTCTAAAGAATGCAATTAAGTTTGTTTAATCAGATTTTGTACCTGAACCCTTGCAGTCCAGGTATCATTCTGGTAAATCTATGCCACTGTCTTTCTAAGGCCTGACATGCAAGTCAGTGGGAAGAGTGTCAGTGAGTGCATTGCAATGTATTTGGGTGATATACCTGACAGAACTATATAGAATTATTTAGAAGTAATGAGAAATGACTGTGAAGCTTGTAACAGTGGCAATGTATTAGGGTGATGCAGAGCAAATGAATGTTAGTCATGTGCCCTGACTGTGGGAGATTGATGATGGGATGTGTTGCATTGTGACCTTGTGAGATTGGTGATATAGTTGGCAGGAAATGGCATATGTAGCTAACCACTTGTGTAAGATCACTGAATTTTGTGTAGCTCTGCAGCCAGTCTGTTGGAGCGCACCTCCTTGTATTGCTAAATACTTGCACCCACTCTCAATGCTCTTAATATTGGCTCCATCTGGAAGAGTAATATTTCTCTTCCTTTCCAATTTTTGAACTAAAAATTCACCTATTTAAGAATGAGATATTACCTTCAAGAGTAAGTCAGTTTTAATTTATCTTAACGACTCAACTGGATCTGCTGCTGAGTGCTCAACTAACTGACAGTAAGCACTGGTCTACGAAGCATAATCATAGAGAAAAGCAAACAGCATGAAGTTTTCATGAAAAGGAACCATGCTTTCTCTTTCTGATTTATTTTCCTCTTCATTTTTTTGACATTTTACTAATGTGTAATTCCACAGTCTCTGGTTCTTTCCTGCACTGGCAGGTGGGCCTCTCACACAGCTCAGCAAATTGTGAGCCAGTTATATTCTCTGGTTGCCTGGTGATGATTTACTTCAAAGACAGAAGGTTTTGTTTTTGTTATACTGTATTTGACTTTGAAGTTTATATTACCTAGACAAACGTATTTATTAAAGACAGTTGTATCAATCTCACCTCACACAGGTCCATTCATGTGAAGTTTACATGACAATATTTCCAAGGAATGAAATCAAATAAAGTATCTCAACCACAACCTTTGCACCAACTGGGAACTGAATCTGCAACTTTCTTGTTCAGGATTGCTTGACAATCCCAGTAAATCAGCACACACACTCTGTTGAAAATGCAGCCCTTGGTTGGGGAGGTGAAGGTCTAGTGGTATCATTGCTGGACTGTTAATCCAGAGATCCAGATAATATTCTGGGGAGAGATGGTAGGAACTGCAGAGGCTGGAGAATCTGAGATAGCAAGGTATAGAGCTAGATGAACATAACAGGCCAAGCAGCATCAGAGGAGCAGGAAGGTTAACGTTCCGGAAGGGTCGAGGTCCGAACGTCAGCCTTTCTGCTCCTCTGATGCTGCTTGGCCTGCTGTGTTCATCCAGCTCCATACCTTGTTATCTCTAATGTTCTGGGGACTTGGGTTTGAATCCCACCATGGCAGATAGTGGAAATTGTATTCAATAATGAATCCATTGTCAATTGTCAGGAAAAACCCATCTGGTTCACAAAGGTCTTTTAGGGAAGGAAACTGCCATCCTTACCTAGTCTGGCCTACATGTGACTCCAGATCCACAGCAATGTGACTGACTCTTAACTGCCCTCTGGGTACTAAATCCTGCCAAGCCAGCAACACCCTCATCCCTTGATTTTTTTTAAAAATTCTGTTCTTCCAGCGTATAGAACATAGAACATTTCAGCATAGTACAGGCCCTTCAGCCCCCGATGTTCTGCCGACCTGTCATACAGATCTGAAGCCCATCTAACCTACACTACTCCATGTATGTCCATATGCTTATCCAATGACAACTTAAATGTACCTAAAGTTGTCGAATCCAGTACCATTGCCTGAAGCGTTCCATTCCCTTACTACTCTGAGTAAAGAAACCACCTCTGACATCTGTCCTATATCTTTCACCCCTCAATTTATAGCTGTGCCCCCTCGTGCTCGCCGTCACCATCCTAGGAAAAAGGTTCTCCCTATCTACCCTAACTAACCCTCTGATTATTTTATATGTTTCAATTAAGTCACCTCTCAACCTTCTTCTCTCTAATGAAAACAGCCTCAAGTCTCTTAGCCTTTCCTCGTAAGACCTTCCCTCCATACCAGGGAACATCCTAGTAAATCTCCTCTGCACTCTTTCCAAAGCTTCGACATCCTTCTTATAATGCGGTGAACAGAACTGTACGCAATACTCCAAGTGCGGCTGCACCAGAGTTTTGTGCAGCTGTAGCATAACCTCTTGGTTCCGGAACTCGATCCCTCGACTAATAAAAGCTAAAACACTGTATGCCTTCTTAACAGCCCTGTCAACCTGGGTGGCAACTTTCAAGAATCTGTGCACGTGGACACCGAGATATCTCTGCTCATCTACACCACCAAGAATCTTACCATTAGCCCTGTACTTTGCCTTCCGGTTACTCCTACCAAAGTGCATCACCTCACACTTGTCTGCATTAAACTCCATTTGCCACCTCTCAGCCCAGCTCTGCAGCTTATCTACGTCTCTCTGCAACCTACAGCATCCTTCGTCACTATCCACAACTCCAACAACCTTAGTGTCGTCTGTAAATTTACTAACCCATCCTTATCCAGATCATTGCTAAAAATGACAAACAGCAGTGGACCCAACACCGACCCTTGTGGTACGCCACTAGTAACTGGTCTCCAGGATGAACATTTCCCATCAACTACCACCCTCTGTCTTCTTTCAGCAAGCCATTTTCCGATCCAAACTGCTATATCTCCCACAATTCCATTCCTCCGCATTTTGTACAATAGCCAACTGTGGGGAACCTTATCGAACGCCTTGCTGAAATCCATATACACCACATCAACCGGTTTACTCTCATCTACCTGTTTGGTCACCTTCTCAAAGAACTTAAGATTTGTGAGGCACGACCTTCCCTTCACAAAACCGTGTTGACTGTCCATAATCAATTTATTCTTTCGAGATGATTATAAGTCCTATCTTTTAGGGCCTTTTCCAGCACTTTACCAACAACTGAGGTAAGGCTCACTGGTCTATAATTACCTTGGGTTGTCTCTACTCCCCTTCTTGAACAGGGGAACCACTTTTGCGATCCTCCAGTCATCTGGCACTATTCCTGTAGACAATGACGAGTTAAAGATCAATGTCAAAGGGTCAGCAATCTCCTCCCTGGCTTCCTAGAGGATCCTAGGATAAATCCCATCTGGCCCAGGGGACTTATCTATCTTCACCCTCTGTAGGATTTCTAATACCTCTTCCTTGTGAACCTCAATCCCACCTAGTCTAGTAGCCTGTATCTCCGTATTCTTTTGACAACATTGTTGTTTTCTAGAGTGAATACTATTGAAAAATATTCATTTAATGCTTCCCCTATCTCCTCTGACTCCACACACAACTTACCACTACTATCCTTGACTGGCCCTAATCTTACTTTCGTCATTCTTTAATTCCTTAAATACCTATAGAAAGCCTTAGGGTTTACCCTGATCCTATTCACCAACAACTTCTCATGTCTCCTCCTGGCTCTTCTGAGCTCTCTCTTTCGGTCTTTCCTGGCTACCTCATAGCCCTCAAGCACCCTAACTGAGCCTTCACATCTCATCCTAACATAAGCCACCTTCTTCCTCTTGACTAGAGATTCCACCTCCTTCGTAAACCACAGCTCCCGCGCTCTACAGCTTCCTCCCGGCCTGACAGGTACATACTTATCTAGGACACACAGGAGCCTTTCCTTGAATAAGCTCCACATTTCTAATGTGCCCATCCCCTTAAGTTTCCTTCCCCATCCTATGCTCCCTAAATCTTGCCTAATCTCATCGTAATTGCCTTTCATCCAGCTATAACTCTTGCCCAGTGGTATACACCTATCCCTTTCCATCACTAAAGTAAACATAACAGAATTGTGATCACTATCACCAAAGAGCTCACCTACCTCCAAATCTATCACCTGGCCGGACTGATTACCCAGTACCAAATCTAATGTGGCTTCGCCCCTTGTTGGCCTATCTGCATACTGTGTCAGGAAGCCCTCCTGCACACACTGGGCAAAAACTGACCCATCTATAGTACTCGATCTATAGTGTTCCCAGTCAAAATTTGGCAAGTTGAAGTCCCACATGACAAGAACCCTGACTCTCTCACTCCTGTCGAGAATCATCTTTGCTATCCTTTCATCTACATCTCTGAAACTATTCGGAGGCCTATAGAAAACGCCCAACAGGGTGACCTCTCTTTTCCTGCTTCTAACCTCAGCCTATACTACCTCAGTTGACGAGTCCCCAAACATCCTTTCTGCAACTGTAATACTGTATACTTTATTTAAAAATTATTTCATGTAACTGTCAAAACATTAGAAATCTAAAAGTAAGCTGAGAACAGTTTGGATAGATGGGAAGAGAAATGGGAACTGCAGATGCTGGAGAATCCAAGATAACAAAGTGTGGAGCTGGATGAACACAGCAGGCCAAGCAGCATCTCAGGACAACAAAAGCTGACGTTCTGGGCCTAGACCCTTCATCAGAGAGGGGGATGCGGAGAGGGAACTGGAATAAATAGGGGGAGAGTGGGAGGCGGACCGAAGATGGAGAGAAAACAAGATAGGTAGAGAGGAGAGTATAGGTGAGGAGGTAGGGAGGGGATAGGTCAGTCCAGGGAAGACGGACAGGTCAAGGAGGCGGGATGAGGTGATTGGTCAGAAATGGAGGTGTGGCTTGAGGTGGGAGGAAGGGATGGGTGAGAGGAAGAACAGGTTAGGGAAGCGGAGACAGGCTGCGCTGGTTTTGGGATGCAGTGGGGGGAGGGAAAGAACTGGGCTGGTTTTGGGATACAGTGGGGGAAGGGGAGATTTTGAAGCTTGTGAAGTCCACATTGATACCATTGGGCTGCAGGGATCCCAAGCGGAATATGAGTTGCTGTTCTTGCAACCTTTGGGTGGCATTATTGTGGCTGTTTGGGTCTCCTGCAGTGCCACAATGATGCCACCCGAAGGTTGCAAGAACAGCAACTCATATTCCGCTTGGGAGCCCTGCAGCCCAATGGTATCAATGTGGACTTCACCAGCTTCAAAATCTCCCCTTTCCCCACTGTGTCCCAAAACCAGCCCAGTTCTTCCCCTCCCCCCACAACATCACAAAACCAGCCCAGTTCGTCCCCTCCCCCCACTGCATCCCAAAACCAGTCCAGCCTGTCTCTGCTTCCCTAACCTGTTCTTCCTCTCACCTATCCCTTCCTCCCACCCAAAGCCGCACCTCCATTTCCTAGCTACCACCTCATCCCAACCCCTTGACCTGTCCGTCTTCCCTGGACTGACCTATCCCCTCCCTAGCTTCCCACCTATACTCTCCTCTCCACCTACCTTCTTTTCTCTCCATATTTATTCCAGTTCCCTCTACTCATCCCCCTCTCTGATGAAGGGTCTAGGCCCGAAACGTCAGCTTTTGTGCTCCTGAGATGCTGCTTGGCCTGCTGTGTTCATCCAGCTCCACACTTTTTTTTATCTTGGATAGATGGGAATATTGTTTGTTAGACTAAAAGCAGAATAAAGCCTATTTGCCACTAGTCTACTCTCAAGTTGATCAAGTTTATCCAAGATCATGAATAAAGTCATGGAAGGTGTCATTCATAGTGCCATCAAGAGTATCTGCTCAGCGATAACCTAATCGATGATACCTAGCTTGGGTTCTGCAAGGGCCACTCGGCTCCCGACCTTGTTACCCCTTTAGTTCAAACATGGACAAAAGAGCTGACTTCCAGAGATGAGCTGAGAGTGATAGTGCTTGAAGCTGACCAACAGTGGCATCAAGGAACCCAAGCAAAATTGCAATCGTTGGGTATTAAGGGGCAAACTCTCTGCTGGTTGTGGAATTTTCTGGTACACAGGACGATAGTTGTGTTTGCTGGGGGTCATTGATCTCAGCTCTGGAACGTCACTGCAGGAGTTCCCTAGCTAGCGTCTTAGGCCCAACCATCTTCAGCTGCTTCATCAGTGACCTTCCCTGCATCATAAGGTCACAAGTGAGGAAGTTTGCTGATGATTGCACAATGTTCACGTTCATCCATGACTTATCAGATACTGAAGCAGTCCACATCCAAACGCTTAGCTTGGAAAGTGTCAAATAATATTTTCGCCACATAAATGTCATGCAAGAACCACCTCCAACAACACAGTATCTGACTATCAACCTTGACATTCAATAATGTTGCCATAACTGAATATCGCACTATCAACATGCTGGAAGTTACCATTGTCCAGAAATGACTGAGACTAGTTATGTAAATACAGCACCTTTCCAGGCAGGTCAGAGGCTATGAATCCTGCAACAAGCAGCTCACCTGCTGACTACTAAAAGCCTGTCCACTGTCTACATCTCACAAGCTAGGAGTGTGATGGAATATCCTTCAATTTCCTGGATGAGTGCAACTTCAACATCAATCAAAAAGCTTGACCAGCTACAGAAAAAGTTACCCACTAATTTGGCATCATGGCCACAAGCATGCGCTCCCTCCACCACCAAAGCTCAGTAACAGTGGTATATACTTTCTACAAGAAGGGATGTAGAAATTCACATCTTCTTCCATGGACAAGCTCTCCTTCAAGCTACTGATCACTGAGACGTGGAAATATATCACCATTCTTTCAAGGTCACTGGATCAAAATCCTGGAAATCCTCCTTCATGACATTATGGACATATCTACACAAATGGACTGCAGCAATTCAAGAAGGCAGTTCACTACCATCTTCTGAAGGGCAACTAGAGAAGGGCAATAAATGCTGACCCAGCCAATGACCCAGTCAGTCTAATCAATGAATTAACAAAGTCAATTGATTTAGCACTAAGCTCAAATTTATTTTGAAACTTTCCATGGAATGTATAGAAGTGTAGGGGGTGGCCTAATGGATCAGTGGTTAGCAACATGTTGCCTCACATCGCCAGGGACCTGAGTTCGATTTTACCCTCAGGCAACTGTCTGTGTGGGGTTTGCACATTCTCCCATGTCTGCGGGGGTTTCCTCTGGGTGCTCAGGTTTCCTTCCACAGTCCAAGGATGTGCAGCGTAGGTGGATTGGCCATGCTAAATTGCCTGTAGTATTCAGGGGTGTATAGATTAAGTGGGTTATAGGAGGATGGGTCTAGGAGGGATGTTCTGGGGGTTGTTGTGGAATTGTTGGGCTGAAGGGCCTGTTTTAACACTGTAGGGATTCTATGATTCTAACTCTCAGATCAAATCAACAAATAAGGTGTAGAGCTGGACGAACACAGCAGGCCAAGCAACATCTTAGGAGCAGGCAACAAATAAGGCTAGAAGTCACAAATTTGGCAAAACCAATATAAAAGTACCTAATGATCTAGATAATCAAAGATAGCAGAGGGGCAAAATGCAGCAAGATCACTGTGTCCTAGTGGATAAATGACTATAATGTAGATACAACAGGTAGCTAGAACATCTTCTGGAATGGTTCAATGTATCGCAAAGGGGTTATAATACAAACATAAGGAGTCCATTATTCAGGACATTGGTGAGATCACATCTTAGAGTATTGTATACTATACTAGTCTCCTTACTTAATGACAGATGTAATTGTGCTGGAAGCAGTTCAATGTAGCATAACTGGTTTAATATCTGGAATGGGCAGATAATCTGATGAGGAAAGTTCGTATCCACTGGAACTTTGAAGAAGAATAGGCAATTGGGTCGTAACATTTAAGATTCTCAGGAGGTCTTGACAAGTATGACGTGAAAAGGATGTTGCCTCTTGTGCAATAATCCAGAAGTAGACGCCACTGTTGAAAAATTAGCCCACACACATTAAAGACAAAGAGGAGGAGAATTTATTTTCTCAAAGAGAGTTGTGGGTTCTTGGCACTTATTTTATCAAAAGGTGGTGGAAACAGAGTCTTTGAATATTCTCAAGCTTGAGTGAGATAAATCCTTGTTAAGCAAAGAGGTGAAAAGCTGTCAGGGAGGAGGTGAAAATGTGAAGTAATCAGATCAGTATAGGCCTTATTGAAACAAAATCAGAAATTGCTGGAAAAACTGAGTAGGTCTATCAGCATCTGTGTAGAGAAAGCTGAGTCAATGTTTCGGGTGCGGTGACACTTCGTCACTGGACCTGAAACATTAACTCTGCTTTCCCTCCACAGATACTGCCAGACTTGTTGAGTTTCTCGAGTAATTTCTGATTTTCTTTTGATTTCCAGCATTCCCAGTTCTTTGGTTTTCTGATTTTATTGATTGATAGAGCAGGCTTGAGGGTCTGAAGGCCCGTTCCTAATTCATTCGGTCATATCATTAAGTTGCTGCAAACAGATGCAGGAGATAATCAAAGTCGTTAATGGAATACTGGCCTTTCCATCGAAAGAAATAAATTACTCGGGTAGAGGCAGATATATTTCAGCTTTTCTAAACCATAGTTAGACCACATTTGGACAACAGTAGCAATGATGAACATCACACCTCAGGAAGACTTTATTGGCCCTGAGGAGATTGAAATGTAGATTTCTTAGAATGCCGGGCTTCAAGAATTAAAATAGAACCCTTACAGTGCTGAATGAGGCTATTCAGCCCATTGACTCTGCACCAACCTTCAAAGCGCAGCTCACCCAGAGCCAGCCCTCTACTCTATCCCTGTAACACTTACACATCCCTGGACGCTATGGACAAACATGGCCAATCCACCTCACCTGCACAACCTTTGACTGTGGAAGGAAATCAGAGCACTTGGCAGAAACCCACGCAGACACAGGGAGAATGACTACACTCCACGCGGACAGTCGCATGAGGGTAGAATTGAACCCAGGTCCCTGGGGCTGTGAGGCAGCAATGCTAATCACTGTGTCACTGTGCCACTAATAGACAACCTGACAATTTGATTAAACAAATTCTTTTAATAGTTTGTGCAATTTACATGTGAAAGAGGTCATTTGATTAAAATATTTGAGATACTGAAAGATGTCAGACGACTGAAAGAAACTTTGTCTATCAGTTGGAGAATTGAGGACGAGGAGACCAAATGTAAAAGTTAGAGCCAGATCTCTTCAGAATGAAAGTAGAAAATGCTTCTATTACTGAAGGGTATTAATATGAACTGCCTTCCTCAAGAGATAATTGATGTTAGTTCAATTGTTAATTTTAAATCCAAAGCTGACAGATGTTTCGTAAATACATATATTAGGGAACATGGGGAAAATTTGGGTTTATGGATTTATGTCACAAATCAGCCATAATCTCATTGAATGACAGACTTAGCTCAAGGGGCTTATTGGTCTTCTCTTATTCCTATGTTTGTGAAGCACAAATCTGGAAAGGCCACCCATGTGTATGATTTTGCTGCTGTGTGCTGCTTATCTGTGATGCAATGGACATTCATAATTAATCGTGGGTCTGCATCCCATGGAAACTGTAGAGGAATTCCAGTTCTAAAAATTATTTGGTGTTTTCCAGCTTGACACTCTCTAGTCAGAATATCCAGGAAGGAACCACTTCTTAGTCTAGAATGGAAAGCCTTAGTTTCATGATAACTCAGTTTAAGGAGCCAAGATCTGTAAATGACCTATTAGTCTCAAATTTCAAGATACATTTTTAAAAATCTGCTTGGCATGTTGAATTGATTTTAACATGAACATATGTTTTATTGCAGCAATATTCGGAAACAGCCAAGTATTTGGATAAACAAGATGAAGTTTTGTCTAATCAGTACATTACTCCTGTGAGAAGAAAGAACATGAAATTGTTCCAAATCACAGGAGCTGCAGAGCTTGATGTTCCTGTATAATTATCAGGAATCCCTTTTCAGCTCTGTTGTTCCTTCTCACAATACTTAGGAACATGCCAAAGTACAAATGACGCTTAATCTCTGATGTGCTGAGAAAGGGATTATAGAGAAAGAACAAAAGAATTGGAATTCCTCTTTCAGAGATCACACACTGTCACAGTGAGTCAGACAACTCCATTCTGTGAAATCCTGTCAATGTTAGGACTTTGTGGGATTGATTTAAACGAGTTTTGGAGTCAGTTTTGTCAGCTATGATGATTCCAAATCTTTTCAAAATAAATTTAAACAACTATAATCCATACAAATCCATTTAAGGTTACATTTTAATTCTCACTGTCACAAACAAAGTTACTTCATAAAGATTTTGTATATTCAGTGAATTCCTGACCTCAGCTAGCTGGTGGATGAACTAAGAGCTGAGAACTGCACTTTTTTTAAAGGGAAGCAAAATTTATTGCATAACCTGATCTGAGAATTCCAGAGCAGTCTTCGGATAAGGGGTTAAAAATTCAATTGAGTGCTACAGTGGTTTAGTGATATGTCCTTATCTCCAGAAGGCCCAAATTTGAATTGCACTTGGTCCAGAAATCTGCCACCATTCAATGAGATCATGGCTAATCTGATAATCCTCAACTTCACTTTCCTGCCTTATCCCTTGATTCTCTTATAGAACATAGAACATTATAGCACAGTACAGGCCCTTCGGCCCTCGATGTTGTGCGGACCTGTCATACCGATCTCAAGCCCATCTAACCTACACTATTCCACGTATGGCCATATGCTTACTGATTAAAAATCTGTATCTCAGCATTGAATATATTCAACCATCCAACTGCAACTGCCCCTTATATGAAATCATTCCACAGGTTTACTACCCTCTGAAAGAAGAAATCTCTTTTCGCTTCTGCCTTAAATGTGCAATTCCTTATTCTCTAGCACCGAACCATCTCACAAAGAGAAACAAGTTTCCCATATCCTCCTATAAATTGGATATGCTTTGATAGAAATGATTCAATACAATATATACTCACACACACTCTGAGGTGATATGTTGCTGTCATCATCAAATTGGAAAAGTATTAATATGATATTGTGAGCTAGTAAATGAAGCCAAATGCAACCTTATTATGAGTTAGTGACACAATATTCCACAATCTGATTTTTAATATGGAAACCATTAAAGCAGGCATCAAGTCATGAAATTCTGAAGTGTTATCTACAACAACATTCAACAAATGACTTCATGAAAGTGCAATACACTTGAAACTCATTGTAAAATAAAAATAACGAGGGTCAGTCTGAAAAATCGACAGCTTTAAAACTTAGTGGAGAAAAATAAACATTCCTTTGGAGAACAGAATGATGGATATAAAGAATATAGACTTGGAAAGACAGCAATAGGTGAAACAGCAAAGCTGGACAAATGATTCTTCGGGAACAACCCATGCTTTTGTCTGTGGAGGTTATGAGGAGTTTTACATTTGCGTTTTGGTAGATAGAGGCTATTTTTACCAGGTACCAGCTGCCCATAGGTTTGGAGATTTACTCTGGCTATCGATGACTCAAAATCCATCATTCACCCAAAGAAAGCTTTATTGACTGCAATGTACATAATCCAGTAACTTTTCAGATCTGAGATTCACCACTAGCCCTGTGCCCTAATTGTTTGGTTTTCCTGAGATACAGACAGCTGTGTTGTCAGTCCGCCTTTGACCACACTCCAGGCTACCTCCTTCCATCACTTTTCACTGCAGCTAGGACATCCCCAGGTCCAAGCCCAGTGAATATCCCATGGAAAAATCCTCAGCTTCTCCCTCTGTACCCGATTCATCTCCTCATTGGTTCAATTCTCTGATAGCAGCACCCTGTCATTGGCCCATTTTCACCCTGGCTACCCTTTCTCGAGCAGTAGCGTACTGACAATAGGCTTTGTCAACCTCCTTCTACATCTGTACCATGTTCTGGGTCATGTCTTGTTTTACTCATCAACCAGTTTGCTGCAACAGGGCAGAGTCATCCATCATGTCGGGCTTCGTCAAACTACCACTCACAGGAAGAAGTATAAATGATAAAATTTATATTTATTAAATAACTGTCTAAGCTAAGCAGTGTTACCTTTATTTTAAATAAAGACCCCAAAGAGCTGAATATCTGCAATCATATATTCCTGTTGCAAATAAAATGTATATAATACATTCTAATCTTCAATCACAAATTGGCCTTTGCTTTAAGCTTTCATTCATTCATGGGTTGTGGGCATCATTGGCTGGGCAACATTTATTGCCCATCACTAGTTGCCCTTGAGAATGTGGTGATGATCTGCCTTCTTGAATCACTGAAGTCCATGTGCTGTAGGTAGATCCACATGCATTAGGGAGGATATTCTAGGGTTTTGACCCAGAGAAGGGACGATAATATATTTTGAAGTTAAGATGGAGGACAAATTATGTGGGGTGGTGATTCCATGTATCTGCTGCCCTTGTCCTTCTAGATGGTAGTGGTCATGGGATTGGAAGGTTTTATATAAAGAGTTTTGGTGAATTTCTAAAACATACCTTGTAGATTGAAGGCATTGAAGCTACTGAGCATCAGTGGTGGAGGGAACGGATGTTTGTGGATGTGGTGCTAAGCAAGCAGGCTGCATTGTTCTGGAAGGTGTTAAGCTTCTTGAGAGTGGTTAGGGCTGCACTCATCCAGGGAAGTGGAGAGTATTCCACCACACACCGGACTTGTGCCTTGTAGATGGTGGACAGGGTTTGGGGGATCAGGAGGTGAGTTACTTGCCTGCAGGATAAGATGATAAGTATCCCAGTGTTCTTTCATTTAAGTATGTCAGACTTACAAATAACTTTCAGTTTGGAGATAATGCCAGCAAATAGCAATTGTCAGCAAAATTCTTTGGTGAATTCATAACTTTGAACTCAGTGGCTACCCACAATGGTATTTTGCCATTGCACACAGTGCCATCTGAAATGAAATGAAGTTGATGCATGAATTGAGGTGCAAATTGTTTGAATACAGTGGACAACTGAAAGGCTTTTTTCACCCAGTATGAATGTATTCACTTAGTTTTGACAAGAAAACTAACAGTGATGAGCATTACAACATTCAAAAGGCTATGTCAGTCACAAGACAATGTTTAGCATAACCCCTCTTTGTGTAACTGTTAACTTAAGCACTTCTGGTGATTTTGAGGTTCTGCAACATGACAGGCATAAATACAAATGATAGATAAACATGGTTGATAGATCTGAGGATAAGGCAGTTGCTTCATAGCAACAAATTGAAAGAGCAGCCCCAGAAATAATTATTTTGACAATGGATGTGAAAGGTCAGAAGTCGGG
This sequence comes from Stegostoma tigrinum, assembly GCF_030684315.1. Classification (NCBI taxonomy): domain Eukaryota; kingdom Metazoa; phylum Chordata; class Chondrichthyes; order Orectolobiformes; family Stegostomatidae; genus Stegostoma; species Stegostoma tigrinum. The sequence continues at coordinate 1,647,709 of NC_081378.1, read as the reverse complement.
GCTTAGTCGGATGCTGTGCAATATTTCTTAGGTGTCAAGCGGGTGCACCTTTCAAATGTTTGAAACAAGAGTCAATTTGGAATGAGAAAACTTTAGTTTTCAGATACATAATTCAGTTATTTCAATAAATGGAAGCTTAGTGTCCTGTTCACAACTGCTTCTGATCTTTACAAACTTAAAAAATACAAATACTCTGTATTTTCCTTTAAGATGTTTTAACTTCAAAAAGTGGTGGCTGAAGTATAATTTCTAGTGAAGCTATTAGAAAATTATACAGTGGATATTTAGAACATGGAACATAGAACTGTACAGCACAGGAAAGGGACCTTCAGCTCCTGAAGTTGTGCCGAACATGATGCCAAATTAAAGTAATCCCTTCTGCCTGCCCATGGTCTATATCTGTCTATTCCTTGTGTATTCATGTGCTTATCTAAAAGCCTGGTAAATGCCCCTATCATATCTACCTCCACCACCACCCCTGGGAGCACGCACCGGGTTCCTACCACTCTCTGTGTAATAAAATTGCCCCTTTGGATTTGAAATTTTGAAAACTCCCCTTTCACCTCAAACGCATGTCCCCTAGTTTTAGATATTTCAACTCTGGGGAAAAGATTTCTGACTGTCAGCCTGAGCTATGCATCTCATTGTTTCATAGATGTCAATCAAGACTCCCCTCAGTCTCCAGAGTAAACAATCCAAGCTTTTTTAGCTTCTCCTTATTGTTCATACCCTCTAATCCAGGCAGCATTCTACTAAACCTCTTCTGCACCTTCTCCAAAGCCTTCACACCCTTCCTGTAATGTGGTGACGAGAATTGAATGCAATACTCTAAGTACGGCCTAACCAAGGTCTTATAAAGCTGAAACACAACATCCCCCTCCCATTCTCTTGATGACATGTCCATCATGGGCCTCCTGCACTGCCACAATGATGCCACCCGAAGGTTGCAGGAACAGCAACTCATATTCCGCCTGGGAACCCTGCAGCCATATGGTATCAATGTGGACTTCACCAGTTTCAAAATCTCCCCTTCCCCTACTGCATCCCTAAACCAGCCCAGTTCATCCCCTCCCCCCACTGCACCACACAACCAGCCCAGCTCTTTCCCCCCACCCACTGCATCCCAAAACCAGTCCAACCTGTCTCTGCCTCCCTAACCTGTTCTTCCTCTCACCCATCCCTTCCTCCCACCCCAAGCCGCACCCCCAGCTACCTACTAACCTCATCCCACCTCCTTGACCTGTCCGTCTTCCCTGGACTGACCTATCCCCTCCCTACCTCCCCACCTACACCCTCTCCACCTATCTTCTTTACTCTCCATCTTCGGTCCGCCTCCCCCTCTCTCCCTATTTATTCCAGTTCCCTCCCCCCATCCCCCTCTCTGATGAAGGGTCTAGGCCCGAAACGTCAGCTTTTGTGCTCCTGAGATGCTGCTTGGCCTGCTGTGTTCATCCAGCCTCACATTTTGTTATCCTGACTCTTGTACTCAATTCCCCAATCAACGAAGGCAAGCAGGCATATGCCTTCTACACTACCCCACCTACTTGCATGGCCACTTTCATGGTACCATGGACTTGAACCACAAGATCCTCTGTGCATCAATTCTCTTTCAGGTCCTGCCATTAACTGTCTACTTCTCCCAAATATTTGATCTTCCAAAGTGCAGCACCTCACACTTACACAGGTTAAACTCCATCTGCCATTTCTCCGCCCAGATCTAGCACTGCAGCCTCACAGCTCCAGGGACCCGGGTTCGATTCCAGCCTTTGGTAACTGTCTGTGCAGAGTTTGCACATTCTCCCTGTGCCTGTGTGCTCTGGTTTCCTCCCACAGTCCAAAGGTGTGCAGGCTACGTGGATCGGCCATGGTAAATTGCCCATAGTGTTCAGGGGTGTGAGTGTTATAGGGGGATGGGTCTGGGTGGGATGTTCCAAGGGCTAGTGTGGACTTGTTGGGCCGAAGGGTTTCTTTCCATTCTGTAGGTAATCTCATCTAATCTGCAACTGATCTGTATCCCGCTGTATCCTTTGACAACCTTCTGCATTATCCACAACTCCAATGATCTTTGAATCATCTTCAAACTTACTAAAAAAACCTGCTTACATTTTCATCCAAGTTATTTACACATATCACAAACAGCAGAGGTCCTCACATGGATCCCTGCAGATCACCACTAGGCCACGGACCTCCAGCCTGAAAAACAACATTCCACCATTACTTAACATGAGGGGCCTTCTCTAAAGCCTTACTAAAACCCATGTAGATAATATCCACTTATACACTTCTGTTGAAAAATGGATGAATCAATCTATTCAGAAACTGCTGGACAAACTCAGCAGGTCTGGTAGCATCTTGGAGAGTTAATATTCTAAGACACGGTGAGCTGTTCTTCACAACTGATGAACGCTCCCTCTGTCTGAAAATTCTGCCAGGCCTATCTGTGGCAAATGTTTTTTTTTCTCACATCACTTTTGCTTCTTTTGCACATCACTTTAAGCCTATACCCTTTCGTTCTCGTTCCTTTTTACCAAGGCGAGCATCTCCTCCCTATTTATTCTGTGCGACCTGTTCCTGCTTTAATAACCTCTATCAAAACTCTTCTCGGCCTCTTCTGTCCAGGTGGAGCAATCCCAAGTTCTTCAATCCCTCCTGGTAATTGAAGTTTCTCATTCCTAGGACTAACCTTTTGTATATTGCTTCTGCTCTCTCTCCAATGGAAAGGTGAAAGATTGAAGGGAAGTGAAATGAGCAGCACAACAAATAATTAATGTAGGATTCTTCAAAGAGCAGGCAGCTTGCCTCTTTCTCATTTAATATTTAGAGGAAAGAATAAAACTGCTACTTTTCCAATCCTGTCACTCTCCTGGACTCCCTGTACATGGCAATTATCCAAAGAGGTATGTCCTGATTAAATCTTTTCAAGGTAGAATTAGTAAGTTGAAAGATTTTGATGATCTGAAAGTTAATGAATGTAATTAAGACTAAGCTCATGTTTTGCCTGTCTATTAAATTATTAAACCATAAAAAGTGCAAAGGCCTTCGTCCTGACATCCAGCTTTTTAATTAAGTGCTCAAGGCAGCAGAGTTTGGGGGAAAGAGAAGGCGTTTGCATTCCTCGAAGAAATATGAGATTGTGCAAATCTGAAATTTGGTAAACTGATTTAAGCCTTGGCCTCTGTTCAAAGAACATGTGGAATAGTGTGACAAGATGGGCAGATGCTGATCTGGAACTATTTCAATTGTGTGAGCAAAATAGCACCTGAATCTCTGCAGCATAAGAACAGATGCTGTATCTGTGTTATTTCATTAACGTTCTGTTGATGATAATGTACACAACAAAGTTATAGTTGTCGAACAATTAGCCCGTGCAGGTTGTTCTGCCACCTGATGAGATCCAGGCTGATGTGTGACCTAGCTCTAGACCCACATTTGCCCCATATCCTTGCATACATTTGGTTAAGAAAGATTTCACATTCTAGACATTGCTTTGCTTGCTAACATTCAGATTTAAATTCTGTAGTAGCCAATCATTTAGCAGCCTAAACGAGCATGGATTTCCACAAAATGAATATCTATGGCTGGAATGTTATGTAGGCAACATGGATTTATCATGTACGCAAGTGCTGTGAATATGAAGAATAGGGATAGGGGTAGTGGGCAGGGTGGGAACAGTGGACAGGTTAGGGGTAGTGGACAGGGTAGAGGCAGTGAGGAGTGTAGGGGCTGTGGACAGGATAGGGACAGTGGAAAAGGTAGGGGCAAAGGACAGGGTATGGGTAGTGAGCTGTGTAGGGGCAGTGGACAGGATAGGGGCTGTGAACAGGGTAGGGGCTGTGGACAGGGTGGGGGCTGTGGACAGGGTGGGGGCTGTGGAGAGGGTAGGGGCTGTGGACAGGATAGGGGTTGTGAACAGGGTAGGGGCTGTGGACAGGGTGGGGGCAGTGGACAGGGTAGGGGCTCTGAACAGGGTAGGGGCTGTGGACAGGGTAGGGGCTGTGGACAGGTTAGGGGCAAAGGACAGGTTAGGGGCAGTGGACAGCGTAGGGGCAGCGGACAGGGGAGGGGCAGTGGACAGGGTAGGGGCAGTGGACAGGGTAGGGGTAGTGAGCTGTGTAGGGGCAGTGGACAGGGTAGGGGCAGTGGACAGGGTTTGGGCAGTGAACAGGGTAGGGGCAGTGAGCTGTGTAAGGGCAGTGGATAGGTTAGGGGCAGTGGACAGGGTATGGGCAGTGGACAGGGTAGGGGCTGTGAACAGGGAAGGGGCAGTGGACAGGGTAGGGGTAGTGAGCTGTGTAGGGGCAGTGGACAGGGAAGGGGCAGGGGACAGGATAGGCTGGCCAGGGAAAACGGTGGTCGTTGTGGAAGGGGGTGACAATTTGGACGAACATTGGTGGAAGCGAGACTTCAACAGGTGGCGTCATGCAGGGATTTTTGTTGTCAGCATCTTCTAATTAAATAGTTCTAATTAAATAGCATAGCTACCCTCCCGATGAAAGATGGCAACTCATTGACACTTGAAATGTTAGTTTTCAGTGTCAGAGAGGTTATATGGAAGTAATTAATTTCAACAATGACAATAAAACAAAAAAAATTGGAAAGATTAAATCCTAATGTTTTTTGATGAGTTGAGTCTGTTTTATCATACAGGGTCAGTCATTTCGGACATGTGTTACTTGAGAAACTCCGAATGAAATCCCAGGTTGATAAATTTCTATAACAGCACAGCTACTTCCTGATTTTCTTGGTCGCACAACCCCTTTGCAGTTGGTGAAAGTTGCTGTCGGATTTGATAATACCAACAGCCTTACTGTGATTTTAGACACAGAACCCAGGCAGGCTTTGTATCATTGTCAGGAAACCACTCACCATAGCAAGCAATGACATGCTCCTTAAAGCTGTGCTAATATTCAAACTTGCTGCTTAAATATTTATTTGACACAAACTTTCATCAGTTCTCTCCCTCAAGGTGATTATTTGCATAGGCTTTGCAAAATGCTGTGGTTTTTCATGATGTCTAGAACGAGGAGTTCACCCTGTATTTTACCTAAAGCCAGAGATCAAATCTCATGCGGTTTGTTCTACTCTAATCCACATTGCAGCCCTCCAGCTGACCTGTACTTGATGCAATACTGCATGAATAAGGAACATTGGTAAGGTTATGTTGGAAATTTAATCAGTACCTTTCTAGCTAGTTGTATTTAAAGAGAAAAGAAAAAGTAAACTCAAAAATATGGCATTCAGAGCAGTATTGGAACTTCTGTTTTGTATAGTTTCACTATACACAAATTATAATCCATCCACGTTAATTGTGCAAGTGTTGAGGATGGTTATAGCACTCAGGCCACGAGTATTATAAATAAGGATTAATTAGAATAAATGTAATATTCAGTTGCCCAGGGAAAAAAAATTGATTCAAGTGCTTTCTTATTTAAAAGACTTTGTATTTTACACTCTCTAGTTACTGAAGGAATGTAATTAATCCATTTCCTTGGGCTCAGTTTACTATAGCTTTGAATTACTGAAGGTAAATGTGCCTCTGGCACGAGTTAAAACCTGTACTTCATTGAAAGACATGCGTGCTGCTGCCCTCCAGTACAAGTTGTGACTGTTACCTGCACAGGTATGAATTCATCAAGTATAAAGATGTATGCGATGACATGTCTTTATAACTTGATCAATGACAAAAATACACCTTGTATTTTGTCTTGTAATTAATAACTCCGGACAGACATTTAAAATGTCTCATTTTCAAACAGAGAGAGTACGAACTGCAGATGCTGGAGAATCTGCGATAACAAGGTGTGGAGCTGGATGAACACAGGCCAAGCTGCATCAGAGGAGCAGGAAAGCTGATGTTTTGGGCCTAGACTCTTCTTCAGGAATGAAGAATCATGAAAAATGAAAAATGTAAAATGAAGAATCTTCTGAAGAATGGTCTAGGCCTGAAACATTAGCTTTCCTGCTCCTCTGATGCTGCTTGGCCTGTTGTGTTCATCCAGCTCCACACCGTGTTATCTCATTTTCAAGCAGTACATGCACATGTATATTTTGAAAAGTTTGTAATATCCTTTGAGCAAATCGCCCACAGCTAAAGTGTTCATGTACACAGGTGTAATAACAAGTCAGGAAACCAAGAAATGATGTCGCTGTTGAAAGAATGAGTGAGATACACAATCATATATCCTGTGGGTAGAAATATAGTTTATCTTAATGTTTTGATGTTTATTTATTAAACGTTATTTATTAATCTCAGTTTTGGTGATTGTAGGTAAAGCTAACACTGTTTGAGATCAAATTTCACTAGGTACAATATTTACATTTACGACACCTAATTATGCAAAATGTTTTCTCTGGAATAATTTGAGGATGCAGCTGGAAAGAAGGTTACACAGGACATTCACAAAAACCAAAGTTAATTATCCTCCCATTGTGTCCACACAGCGCAGTCCAGCTTCTCAGATAGGAACTGACCCAAGTGATGATTCATGAATTGAATTGGATAACTATGGTCATTATTTGACAATCATCAACGTTATTCCCATGACAATGATATTGACGTAGATTTTTTTCTAAAATACAGGAAATTGTCAAATTTGATGCAATAAGTTGTCAGTTTGTGCACATGTTGTTCTGAGCAAAGTCATTTCCATAAGCAACATAAACAAAGTTCATTTCAGACATGTAGTACTTGGGGTACTATGTAAGATTACACTCGGTCTGAGAAAGTGACACTGTTAATTTCTGCGACTGAGACCAGTTACTGAGAGTGAGGAGGATAATGTGGAGGAATATAAGTCTGATTGGAAGGTCCATCTCGGGGAAGTAATAAAAGCCTTGATAGACCTTACATTGTCCCCAAAATGTATCATTAAAATGCAATATTTCAGGCCATTGTCTCTGCTTAGAAACATGCCCAACGTGCTTAACTATCAAGTTACAAATGAGCTAGGAGCAAGAGCAGGTCATTCACCCTCATAATGGCTGATCTAATTGTAACCTCAAATCTATATTCTTGTCCAATCCTGATAACTTCTCACTGTGCCTCTACCCCTGCACCCTCGCTTAACAAGGCTCAAACCCCCTATGGCTTAAAAAAAATTTGTAGACTCTGGCTTCACCACTTTTTGAGGAAGAGAGTGCCAAAGTTTCATGACTCTCTGAAATAAGACATTTCTCCTCATCGATGTCGTCAGTGGGTGACTCGTTTTTTTTGAATCTGACCCTTACTTCTAAAGTCTGTCAATAGAGGAAAATTCTTTCCACTTCCACCCTGTCAAACCCCCACAAGATCCCATATGTTTCCATAAAATCACTTCCTACTCTTTACAATAATTCCATTGGATTTAAGCCAAATCTGTCTAACCTTTCCTCTTTAGATATCACACCCATTCCTGTTATTAGTTCAGTAAATCTTCTCTGAACTGCTTCCAACACCTTCACATCCTTCCTTGAATAAGGAGAACGGTACTGTCCACTGTCTGCCACATATGGTCTCACTGATATATCGTCCAGAAGTTAAATGCTTTTGGAGAAAGTCCTGGCATGTGCTTTCTACTGAGAGTTTTATTTCAACTAATTATACACCATAAAATTCAACAACATTCTGCTAACTTCCTTTATATTTATCTTAATACAAATAACGAAATAGTTTACAAGATATTGTTACCTTTAACCACTAGTATTTAGCTTTCTACGAACAGATGCAATGCCCTTTGGACCAGAAACATAACCTCTCTTTTTTCAATTAAATTTTCCTTACAATAACCAATGAGATTTTATTAGTTTCCCTAATTAATTGCTATGCATTTGTTGTAGTCTTTTGCAATTCATGCACAGACACTCAGATCGCTCTACTTTAGGCACATTTAAGTCGTTATTGGATAAGCATATGGACGTACATGGAATAGTGTAGGTTAGATGGGCTTCAGATCAGTATGACAGGTCGGCGCAACATCGAGGGCCGAAGGGCCTGTGCTGTGCTGTAATGTTCTATGTTCTATGTACACTTTAGAGCTCTGAATCTTTCACAGCTTAGAAATAAGCTTTCTTTGATGTTCTTCCTGTCAAAGTTGAGAATTTCAGATTTTCCCACACAATACTTCATTTGCCATATATTTGTCCACTCACTCAAACTATCCTGTTGTATTTATTTTTATCCTTGAGTAGCCTTCACAATTTACTTTTCTTCATATCTTTGTGCCACTAGCAAATTTGGTAATGATTCCTTCAGTCCCTTCAACCGAATCATTTATAGAAGTTGTAAGTGTTTGCGTTTCCTTTGCAAATAACTGAGGAATACCACCCATTACATCTTGACAACCAAGAAAAAGGTGCATTTATTCCTACTCTCTTTTTTTCTGTTGGTCAGCTAATCAGCAACCCATTCCAATATGTGACTCCCAACACCATGAACCTTTATTTTCTGCAATAACATTTAATGTGGCACATTATTTGGTGGTTTTTAGAAACGTGGGTACAATACATCTGGTGGCGCCCCCTTTACCCACAGAACAAGTTATTTCTTCAAGACAAATCCAGCAACTTGGTTGAATCTAAAGTCTCTTTTGCAAAACCAATTAACTCTGCTTGATTACTTTGAACTTTAGAAGTACCATTCTCAAAATCTTTAATAATAGCTTTCAACATTTTCCCTATGATTGCTGTTTAGTTAACTTGGCAATGGTTTCCTATTTTCTACCTATCTCCCTTTCTAAATGTCATTTGTAAGTTTCAGTGATAGTGTAATGCTAGCTAATGTAGGTTGTACACCACAGTGAATGACAGCTGTTTGTAATTGATAGAGTACAGGCCATACTCAGCAAGACTCAAAAAACATCTACTGGTAAAGCCCATGACTGGGCAAGACTTGCTAATTGTCCAGAGTGTGCTGATAGCTATATGCACAAGTTAACTTGCACGTTATAGAACTTATTCTGTAAACAAAAAGAATATGCTCAAGTCTCGCAAATTCTGTGAATTATCTGTGAGCTTGGAAGGGCTGTAGATTTCCATTGCTTTCTGCATGACTGTAACTTAACTAATCAGGGTCGACCAGGCAACCAGTAAGCACCCTCTTGTGCTGTTATATAAGCTGGTATGTTCATCCTAATGAATGAAACATGCAAGTAAAATAATAAGTGAGCAAATCCTGGGGGATCTTGACAGGCAGAATATAGAGAGAATATTCCCTGTTACGGGAAATCTCAAACTAGGGGTTCACAGTTTAAAAATCAAGGGTCACTCACTTTGGGGAACGATGAAGTTATTTTTTTTCACTGAGTTGTGAATGTATGGCACTCTCTTCACTAAAAGGTGTTAGGAGCAGGGCCTTTGAATATTTTTTAAAGCTCAGGTAGATAGGTTTTGGCCAATCACAGGGAGGAGAAGGGGTTTGGATGGTGAATGATTACTGTGATAGGTGGAAATGTGAATTTGAGATTACACTCAGATCAGTAATGATCTTGTTGAATGGTGAGTGGGGTAGAGGGGCTGGATGGCCGACTTCTGTTCCTCATTGATATGTTTGAATCTAAGGTAAAAAGCTTCAGCAATGTCTCTCTTCACAGAGATACTAGTGGTAGTATTGTGGCAAATATAAAAATGAACCTACTTTATTTGCCCACATTGTGAACCCTGCAGAAAACTAGGTTGTGAGATTATGCTTCATTTTATAAGTAATGACAGTTAATGGTCCCTTTGATTCATTAAGTGAATTTAATAACGTTAAGTCTAATAGGAATGTGATTGTTCAAGAAGAAATGAATTATTCAACAAGGCCAATTGTTTATTTCTATTTGAAAATCTACAAATCAAAATAGATTGAAACTATGTATAGAGGGAAAAGAAACCAACTTTAGTTTTTGGTCCAATGTTGAATTTCCTGAATTAGTTTTGTGTGGAATGTATGAAGCCAACTTAAACAGACTGAGCTGATCTGGTGTGTGTTCAATTAAAGTCAGTCACAAACACAATTACTCTGATTAGATTAACACCTCCATTTCTTAGCTATTCACATTTTACTGCTTTCAGTGATTTTCAGATATTTGAGTTGTTTTGTTGCCAGAACAGCATGAATTTGTTTGGTCGGTTTTGGAAGGGTTCCTGACATTGCAACACATCAACAAAACCAACAGCAGAGGGTGCACCTTGCTTCATTGATGCTCCTGTGTGATTTCTCGATCAGTACGGCTCATCCGATAAAGATCACTTACCTGAAGTGACTTTTTATGGTAGGAAAGGTCTTTGCAATGTTAAATAATAATTTTTGTGTGTTTGGCAAAGCACGTCACCATCAAATTCCAAAGGGAAACAGTCTCTTTAGAAATAATGTAATCCATTCTCAGAATGCATTTTGTTGTCAGCTATCTCTTAATGGAAGGGTGATATCTCCTACAGTCATAAGCTTCTATTCAATACGATCATATCTAATCGTTCAACTCAGTCTCCTGTCCCCACTTTCTCTATTAGTGTCTTTAGCCCCAAGAATTCTATTTAACTCTTGTAAACATTCAATGATTTGGCTTCAACTGCTTTCTGTGACAGAAAATTCCACAGGATCTCCCCGCTCTGGGTAAGGACATTTCTCTTCATACCAATTTTGAAGACGTCAGCTAGATTGCCATCGGGCTGCGGTCTCTGTTATTTTTACCTGTTTGATTGTTTATTGCAGCTCCTCCCTTCATGATGGTTGACCCTGGATTCTATCACAAGGTACTTGGATATTAGCCTGGTGAGAATCAGCTGTCACTGTGTTCACGCCAGACTAGTTGTTATTGGAAATGTTCATTCCAGTGTTTGTGGATGATGTTGACGACATACTGTGAGAGAAGGGGACCTTTTCCACTTCAATTTGGTTTACAGATGCTCCCGGTGGCTGCGCATATGATGACAATCAGAATAATGGTGCCTCCCCCAGGCTTTCTCATCCCACTATCTGTTGTTTACTTATCAATTTATCTTTGGGTGTCGGTCTTGAGACATTTTTTATTTGTTCGTGGGTCAGCAACCATCTACTGACCATCCATAGTTATCCTTGAGAAGGCGGTGGTGAGCTGTCTTCCTGGACCACTGCGGTCAATGTGCTGTAGGAGCACCCAGAAAGCTGTAAGGTAAGGAGATCCAGGCTTTTGACTCAGCCTCAGTTGATGCTGAGTGGTCCATCCAGGGGGTCAGTTAAGAGTCGACCCATATTGCTGTGGGCCTGGAGTCACATTAGATTTGATTAGATTTCATTGTCACATGAGTACGAGAGCACAGGAGTGCAGTGAAAAGTGCACATCACCAAACTGCAATGCCATCTAAGAATGCAAGAGTTAAAAATAAAAACAATGGCTGACATTAAAGAAGGAGAGATGAAAGGAAAAGGAAATGTTCAGATCACCATCGCCGTCGCAGTTGCCATGAGTCTAGAGCTGGGCTCACCAATGCTGCGTGCGTCAGACTCACCAACACGGTAGTGCTGCTATCACTGCAACTACTACTTCACCATTGCCAATCCCACCGCTTCAAACCTTGTGCCAGGCCTAGCAACAGTGAAGTCGCCGTGCTCCAGAACTCTCACTCGCTACTAGGCCCACATTGACGGTGTTGCTGCTATCTTGAATCAATAGCAGTATCAGAGTCCACAACCCTCCTGAACGAATGCAAGAGTGTAGCACTACCATCAGAGCTGCTGTAGGCCAGAGCAGGCAGAGTTCCTTCCCTAAAGAGCATGAGTGAGCCAGATAGGTTTTTCCTACCACCTGGCTGTGATTGCACTGCCTTTCGGCCTTGAACGTTGGTAGGGGTAGTGTGATTGAAACTTTTAAGATGAAGGTGAATAGATTCTTGTTGAGTGAAGAAATTGACGTTTGTCTGGGAATACAGGGGAATGTAGAAGTCACAATACAAACAGATCACCATAATCTTATTTTATGGCAGAGTATTCTCAGGGGGCTAAATGGCCTACTTATGAACTGAATTCATATATTTGTAAATTATCATTGGACCAGTTCTTTACTTATTTATGTAATTATTTATCGATTTAACTGAATTTAAAGTCTATCATCTGACATGCTGGGATTTGAACCCATGTTGTCAGATCATCCGCCTTGGCCTTTCACCTGCTAGACCAGTAGTAGCTTTCTTCACTTGCAAACTTGATCTTTGGTATTTGCTTTTACACCTTCATTTTCCTCCAATTTTATTTTCTTCCCTTCCCCCATCCCATGCTTTTGCTCCATCCCACATAATATTGTCCATGACCCAGTACTTTCAGGCTGTATTTTGAAACAGAATTTTTGTAAAAGTACACTCTTTAAAAATGGTCATTATGTTCTTGAGTAGCATCATGATAAAGTTTTTTTTAGTGAAGCTGAAATTGGGTTTATTATGAAAATAAATCATGCTAATATCACATGAATCAACAGTTTACAAGGAAGACAATGCAGGAGATGGGGAATGATGAAGCCAGTGGGTGGAAAGCTGGTGTGCTACAACAACAGAAAATAAACCATCCTTCCAATGTACCATTGCAGGAAATAGATCCTGCGAGGAGATGGTGGTGCAGTGGTAATGTTACTGAACTAGTAACCTTTAATCCCAGAGTAACACACTCAGGGCACAGTGGGTTACTTTTAATAAAGTAAATAAAGAAAAGTATTTTCATGATAGATAGGAGCACAATGATTAGTTCCTCATTACATTTTTCAGAACAATTTTTCAAAAAAATTCAAATGAATGTCCTTGTGGCCAAATGGTCCAATTAAATTCTCAGAGCTTTCCCAAAAGTCCATAAATGAGTCCATTTACGTGATCTGCAGCGATGATGAGGTCAGTTTAGAAACCTGTGCGCAAACCTGCCTCTTGCATGATGGTTATCAGTTGCACTGAGCTTAATTTGAAATTAAGGTATAGAAGACTATACAATCCGTAGGTCTTGTGAAGCTTTTAAGTGGTTTCCTTACTATCAGGTGAGTTATTTTCAAAAGCAGAGTGAGACTTCGAGACCCTTTTCCTTAATGATGCCCGATCTCACTTCTTCATGATTTGATAACATGCTTGAGTTGATTTTTGTTTGTCAAGAGCATGACCAAGCCATTTTGCATCATCCCTGTCAGGAAATCTTGGTTTCACACGAGTTCAATTCAACAATTAAAACTACATTACCTCCTATGGTAGTCCAATTAATAAAGCTGAAAGGAACACCAATCACTACTTCCTTTTTTACAACAAGTTATTATTCTATTTTGAATGCAGTACAGATACTCACAGAAAGCATTCAACAGGATAAATACATTGTAATTTCTCTACAAACATCAGTAATTTTCTCATTTCTTCACACAATATTTCTGCTTCTAGCTAATTCTTTTAATTCAAAACAAATAAATTCACTTTATATGTTCTATTCCTTTATTTGTATAAAGCCTGACAGTCTAAGTCAGCAAAAATAATTTGAAGAATATTTTTTGTAAGGAAATTATAACTGGGTTCCTTTCAAGAATAGTTGCAAATCTATAAATGAGCCAGCTTATTCGATTCTGTTGAATGATAGTGAGGAAACTTTTTCCAAGTTTTGTGAAACTCAAAAGTAAAAACAAGGTCTCAAGTTGATCTTGAAGAGCAAAATCCTGCAAACAAGATGACATTCAATCAGTCCCTGAACTGTCAAAATGGCTTTTGCTGGTATCTTTAGCTCACTGCAGATTCACATTGTTATAGGAAACTTTAATCCTTGCAGATTGATTCTTTTATATGCCCTGAATAGCAGTGACCTTAAAGCCATTGCAAAAAGCCTCCTAGTGTGCATTGTCCATAACTACAAATCCCTTTCTGGATTTGAGAATTTCAAGTACTGCCCATGGTGTAATGGAAATGGAAAACGGATATAGGTACATAATACTCTTAAACTGTTTCAATTTCACAGCTGTGATTGTTTTATGTCCTCTGGAGCTGAAGTGAAACACAGAGTTTAACACTGTGCCCTCTTGCTTAACACCGATAGTTCCCAGGCACCTCAACAATTCCATCTATTTCTCTATAATACCACATTCTATCAACAATTTAAAATCCTAAAAACTCAGTCTAAAAGAGCTTAGGATTTTGAAACTGGATTTAGTTTTGTGTTGAAGAAATTTGGTTGTTTTCACAGCTTTGTAACCTTTAAAATATTCAATTTTCAAATGTACTGTGATTGATGAGAATTTGCACAAAATAGTACAAAAAACTGGGGACTAAGCTCTTCTGTTTGACCTTGATGTATTTATTCCAAGCAAGTTATTCACTGAAGCACAGAACACAGATTAAAAGTGAAATGCCTAAGAAGAAGAAACAAAATCAGGTGGAAAGCTTTTCACTTAAAAGTTAACCACCTTGAGTAACATTTCACTTCGAGAAAGCAATCAAACTGTTTGCTGAGTTTAAGTAGAAATTGGATGCAGGGTTTGTAAGAAAATAGATTGAGAAATTTTTGCGAGTGGGCAAGTGCATTGTGAAAAGATCAAGCAAAAAAGATTTACTTTGTACATTCCAATTTCATTTTCTGTTCCAACAGATTCTTGTTTTTGTTCCAAGTAGTTATATTTTACAGTAAAAAGGTCACGTCATGGCAATAGTTATTCTTTAAAAAAAATCCGAAACTGCAGTGAAATTAACCTTCGATTTGTAGATTTCATTATGATTCATATGGTAATTCCTACCTTCACAATTACAATGTACCAAACAAAAGTTATAAAGCTGCATCTTAATATTTTGAGATTTTTATCCATTTATCTTCAAATATTTTTGTGAAATTAAATTAATTCCAGTTTGTAAGGGGCTAATTCTCAGAACAACACAAAATATATGTTCTTATGTGGCAGTTCAGTTTGACCCAATGATAGGGGTGTCATCCAACATTCTGAACAAATAGTCAAATCTAATCAAATCGTATTACTACCGATACTTAAAATCTGAAAGAAACACAGAGAATGCCAGAGAGTTTCACCAGATCTGGCAGCATTTGTAGAGAGAGAGGTAGAGTCCAATGTTACTCAAAAGAAGAAGCGATATTGAACTCAAAATGTTAAATCTGTTTCTCTCGCTATAAATGTTGCAAGATCTGCTGAGTTTCTCCAACATTCTGTGTTTCTTGTGTCAAATGATGTAATGGTTTTATTTCAGCAAAAGTCAACATGGGCTTAGTTCAACATTGCACTGAATTCGATATTGGTCTGTAGATAGATAAAGGGCAGCAACCAATAACGCCAGATAGCCAATTACCACCCGATCAGTTTACTCTCGACTACCAGTAAAGTGTTGGAAGGTGTCACTAACAGGTGCTATCAAGCAGCACCTGCTCAGTAATAACCTGCTCAGTTTGGGTTTAGCCAGGGTCACTCAGCTCCTGACCTCGTTACTGCCTTAGTTCAAAATGGACAAAAGAGCCAAATTCCAGAAGTGAGGATCGAGTGACATCAAGTGGTGATGGCTAGATTCTTTCTTATTGGAATTGGTCATTGCCATCTCCTTGATATTGCATTTTGCTGGGTGTGGCATCAAGGAGCTCAAATAAATTAGAGTTGTTGGGAATTTGGGAAAAAGCTCTCCTCTAGTAGAGTCATACCTGGCATATAGGAAGATGGTTGTGAATGTTGAAGTAGGGTCTGGACCCGAAACGTCAGCTTTTGTGCTCCTAAGATGCTGCTTGGCCTGCTGTGTTCATCCATCTCCATACTTTGTTATCTTGGATTCTCTAGCATCTGCAGTTCCCATTATCTCTGATCATTATTTCAGAAGCAGTAGCCTGGATGACATTGTGGTTTGGACTAATAAGTGGCAAATAATTTTAATGTAGTATGAGGTGCCAAGCAATGACTATCTCCAGCAAGAGAGAATCTAACCATCACCCTTTGACGTTCAATGGCATTACTATCCCCCACTATACAGGGATTTGCCTTGGACTAGAAACTCAAGTGGACTAGCCATATATATATGGTAACAACAAGAGTAGCTCAGAAACTAGGAATCCTGGCCCCCCAAAGTCTGTCCACCATCTACAAGGCACAAGTCAGGAGCATGATGGAAAGATCT
The DNA here is from genome assembly GCF_030684315.1 of Stegostoma tigrinum. Taxonomy (NCBI): domain Eukaryota; kingdom Metazoa; phylum Chordata; class Chondrichthyes; order Orectolobiformes; family Stegostomatidae; genus Stegostoma; species Stegostoma tigrinum. Next base: position 1,631,662 of record NC_081378.1, on the reverse strand, counting down.
CCACTTTCCTGGATGAGTTCAGTCCAACAACACTCAATAGGCTCAACAATATCCAGGACAAAGAAGCCCTCCTGTTAAACAACACCAGCATTCATTATCTCCAGTACTCACACTCATAGCAGCAGTATGAAATATCTACAAGATGCACTAAATCAAGATTTCTTCAATAGCACCTTACAAAATCACAATTACTACCATCTAGAAGGACAAGGATGGAATAACTTGGGAACCCACAGGTTAGCCTCCAAGCCGCTCTGCCGTAACCTGAAAATATAAATCATCATTCCTTCAGTGTGGCTGCTTATTGCCTGTTCTAACGCAGACAGTAGATGAAAATTTCCTGATTGAATATGGCTTCAATCCCATTTTCCCCATAACTGTCCATATCCCACAACACCTGAGATACACAAGATCTCTCCATGTATTAGTTAATTGTTGCCCACAACCCTCTGGAGTATAGTATTCCTAAGATTTAAAATCCTTTGAGTGCAGATTTTTTTTCCTTTTCTGAATCTAAAATAATTCACATTTTACACTGTTCTCCTTTGTTCTATAGTCTTCAACCTTAGACTTTATTCCCCTGAGGTTTCTCCTTTACTGATACAATTTAATGTTCTCACTGTTACTAGCTGCTATGCTACCCTCTTTTTCTGGTATATCAGTGCACACTTAAAATAACTTAAATATCTCGATGACTCCTCCTGTAAAGAATCGCCTTCTGAAAACAGGCACAAATTTGCCCTCTGCTAGTTTTGACCCATTTCCTTTGTCACAGGTTTGCACATTGCTCACAGCTATATAGCGTTGGTGCTGATTTTCATGCATCAACCAGATTTTATTTATAGTGTTTTTAAACTTCTGCCCATGATTCTGTTTCTAGTTTCCAACAATTTCTACAGTTTTGTTATTTTACTGGGCCCACATCTAATGAAGCACAGTGAGTTGCAAAAATAAATGGACTTATAATCAAAAATGCAACAACGAGACACTGCACTCATGTCACTGCTGAGGTTATATGCCAGATTTATTTTCTGTATGGTATACCAGAAAAGATACACTGCTGAGTGTTCCTCTTCCATCTCTTGCAGAAGCTGTATTGTCTATTTTCCAATGTTTCCTCACAATTCAATCCTCTGTTGTTTGTGATTAATCATCTGACTTCCTGACATGGTCTCCAGTACCAGAATATCTCCCTTGTGGCTCATTTTGGAATCAACAAGAGATTTGTGAATCCATCCAAGTCCTATTAATATTAGATTAAATCTCAAGAAGTTTTTAAACAGTTAAACAACTGTGGGAAAGTTTCTCGGTCTCAAATTAACCCATGTTCCTGACCCCACCCCATGTAACCAGACATGCAACCAAATACACACACACACACACACACACACACACACACACACACACACACACACACACACACACCATACTCACACGCGCACACATACACACGCATGCACAAACAAAACAGCATTCGCACACACACACACAACACACACCAGCACATGCGCACACACACGCGCACCCCAACATACGCCAACAAACACAGCCATACACACACACAAACACATGTTCACTCCCACTCACATGCACACTCACACACACACATTTTCTCTCCAACATACATCCTCACTTTTAAACACACTCACTCACACTTATGCACACTCATGCATACGTGCAAACATACACAAACATACACACATATATGCACAGGCACATACATGCACATATCCATACACACACAAACACAACAGCAATATTATGTGTAATTTCCAAGAAGAAATGCTGCAGATGATAAGGTTACTGGTGTTAAGGACACCAAGTGGATTGAAAAATATTATACATTTCATCCGTTCCTAAATAATCAAGAAAAGGCCATGAAATTGCATCACTTGAACTCTACAAATCATGGCCTGACATTTTCAAGTGGAATCATTGTTCATTTGTCATGTCAGCAGGCAAAAGCTGCTGAAACCAGCCTGGGAGAGCAATGTTAGCCAAAACTCCTCTAACGTCTTAGCACTTTTATCCAATTAATTACTCCAGATTGTAGATCAGGCTATTATCTTGCGCCAAATCAGTTCTGAGGTGCCACAGTTGGCCATTGGGAGAGGAAAAACGGCTTGATGAGTGTGAATATCGCTGGAATTCTGCTGAAGACTGGATTAGATTCAATGTGATATTCACCACAGGAATTGGCTTGAAGGCATCATCATCAAAGCATAAACAATACTGTTATTGTTCTCTATTTACCTACAGGTCCTTTCCATGAAATCTCTGACGAGGGTAAGGGAAAGGTCTGGAGGAAAGAAAGAGAAGAAACTGAAATAGAGAACTCATTATTATGGCATTACAGTTTGAATTTTTCTTTAACAAGTTGGAGAAGGATATAGAAACTAGGCAACTTGGAGAAATAAGTAGTGATGATTGGAAAGAGTTCAAATTTCAGAAAAGAAGGTGTTGGAGGCCTTAAGACAAGCAAAGGTGGATAAATTCCTGGACCTGATCATGTGTTTCTTAGAACTTTGTAAGAAGCTAAGGAGAAGATTGCTGGTCACCTTTCTGAGATATTTGCATCAACGACAGCCATGAATTAGGTGCCAGAAGACTGAGCGCTGCCTAATGTGGTGCCATTGTTTAAGAAAGCCTGTAAAGAAAAGCCAGGGAACTGTAGGACTGTGGGCCTTCCGACGGTGGTGGATACATGGCACCACAATTGTAGACAGTATTCTAAAAGTGGCCTCACCAATGTTCTGTACAGCTGCAGTATGACAACCCAACTCCTCTACTCATGTTCTGATTTACGTGCATTTAGAAAGGCATGGACTGCTTAGGGAGTGTCAACATGGCTTTGTGCATGGGAAATTGTGTCTCACTAACTTATTTGAGTATTTTGAAGAGATGACAAAGAGGATTGATGAAGGCAGAGCAATAGACATGGTCTATATGAATTTCCTGGAAACATTTGACAAAGTCTGCATGGTAGACTGGTTGGTAAATTTAGATCATATGGGTTCCAGGGGATACTAGCTAATTGGATACAAAATTAGATTGAAAATAAGAGACAGAGGGTAGTGGTGCAGGGTTGATTTTTGAATTGGAGGCCTGTGACCAGCAATGTGCCACAAGGATCGGTGCTGGGTCCACTACTTTTCATCATTTATGTAAATTATTTGAATGTGAACATTGGAGGTATGGTTAATGAGTTTGCAGATGACACCAAAATTGGAGGTGTAGTGCACAGCGAAGAACGTTACCTCAGAGCGCAATGGGACCTTGATCAAATGGGCCAATGGGTTGAGGAGTGGCAGATGGAGTTTAATTTAGATAAATGTGAGGTGTTTCATTTTGATAAGGCCAACCAGGGCAGGCCTTGTACAGTTAATGGTAGGGCCCTGGAGAGTGCTGCTGAACAAAGAGACATGGGGAGCATGTGCATAATTCCTTGAAACTGGAGTCGCAGGTAGACAGGATGGTGGAAGAAAGGTGTTTGGCAAGCTTGCCTTCACTGCTCAGAACATGAGTAGAGGAGTTGGGTTGTCATACTGCAGCTGTACAGAACATTGGTGAGGCCACTTTTAGAATACTGTCTACAATTGTGGTTGCCCTTCTATAAGTAGGACATTATTAAAATTAAGAGAGTGTAGAAAAGATTTACAAGAATGCTTCTGTGACGGGAGGGTTTGAATTACAGGGAGATGCTGAATAGGCTGGGGCTTTCTTCCCTGAAGTGTTGGAGGCGGACGAGTGACCTTATAGAGGTTTATAAAGTCATGAGGGGCATGGATAGGGTGAATAGCAAAGGTCTTTTTGCTGGAAAATAGGACTATGTCAGGTTGGAATGCCTGGTTGGTGTGGACATGTTGGACCGGAGGGACTGCACATGTGTTCTATGATTGTATGGCTCAAAATCAGTTGTCATTCTGTATTCGTGACATTATTTCCAATCCATGCTTTTCACATGTAATTTGAGAAACAACTCAAAGCATTTAACAGAAGCACAATATTAAACAGTACCAGCTGACCTTTCCAGAGCTGGAATCTGGGAGAAATGGGAAGAATCAACAAAAGCTTTGAGTCTGGATAAAAATGTTCAAAAGATTTATGACAAACAACGCCACACTTCAACACTTAAGGATCAAAAGCCAAATCCTGGACAAAATGGCTATTAAGAAAAAACAACCAATGACTTCAAACAAAAGAGCAAATGTTTTCAAGGCGGTGATAACAAATGCAGCTGTAGAAGGCAAATGGTTGCTGAAAATTACTCATTACTTAAAGACCTCATGCAAAAGTGAAATGGGAATAACGTGATCCAGACATAAATAATGCAAACCTCAGCACAAAGGGATAGACACAAAACATCAAGATGTAATAATACCCACCAGAAACATATCTCAAACCTGCTCGCACTTAGCCCTGCAACTAATGAAATCATAACACTACAAAGCGATGAAAACCAAACAGACAAACTGATATGAAGAAGTCAGCATCTGCCACACAATAACATATTTGAAACTTTCCCAAAAAGGCCTTGGTTCAAAATTCTTTTGAGGGAACAAAGCTTCAAGAATAGCAGCTGCAACCAAAGGCACCACATATAGACACAACTGTTTTCTCTTTCTAAACTGTATCTTACACATTTCATTTGCATTTTGTTTCAGAACTATTCACGCCTTTCCAAATCTTATTTTGAATGCAACAAGTGCCAAAAAGTTCAACTGTTCTTGTTTATCCTTGAAAAGTTTGTAGTTGAAGTTCATTTCCATCCAAATACAGATCATGTCCTGCTATTTTTCAACTGACGTAAGAAACATGTAACAAACAAATCAAATCATTTGAAGCTATGAGTCACACAGACTGACTTCGATCAAATGGCTGAGGAAAAACAGATGGTTAGTTGTTAACTGTTCATTTGAAAAGAAACATATTTTTATAATGAACAGGGGGACAAAAGCAACTGTGTAAATGGATGTATCATTGCCGAAGCAATATTTGGAATATTTGAGTACTCGTCTCCCTGAGAGAACATGTATCGGCTTGATTTAGTTGATAGCAATTCCACCTCTGAGTCAGAAGGTTGGACATTCAAGCTGCCTGGTCCAGTGTTTACAGACAATGAATCCAAGCTGTTGTATCTTCCCTGTGGCACTGCCAAACTATTGCAATGCTAATGGGAAGCTGCTTCAGCAGTTTGGAACATCAAGTGTATCAGAAGTAGATCAGTACTGTCCTTTGAAAGAGAATTGTGTATATATTTAAAAATGACAGAATATAGAGTTCATGAGGAAGGGGTTGGTGAGAATCAGAGATACCCTGTATCTATATTTGATATTTCTTGCTATAAAACCCAAACGTCCATTGGAGTTTCTTTCAGTCTTAAACACTGAGGATGATTTCTAATGTCTTAAGGGTTTGAAAAAGTAAACTTCTCTGCTATTTCACTTTCCAGCATCTCCTGTCCTAATTTTTAAACAAATCAAACTATCTGTCACTGCGTTTGCTTCTTCCATCAACATTCAACATCATCTTTCAGCAACATTCTCTTTCAATTTCCTTTTCTGTTCGAAAAATGATTAATTCTGCTCAATATTTTAAAACTTCTGCAAATTTAATCATTTCCTCTTGCCTTTCTCCACATTCTTGCTGTACGCAATAAACCAAAGTAATTCCTGAGCAGAAGCCCAGGGAAACCACTGCCCACTTCCCACTAAACAGCAAAATAACCTATCATTCTTCCTCTTTCATCAGTTTGCCTTTCATTTCCATTGTGAATATTCTTACTGGCTCAAGAGCTCTTTGAACATTCTGAACCAAAAGTGCATTATTTCCAATCGTGCAAGGCAAACAAGTATGTCTGAATATTTTGTCCCATTCTTTATAAAGAATATATTACTGAAAAAAGGCACATTTTGTTAAAGCTTTTTGCCTTGCAATCATCAGGACAATTAGCGAGAAACACCAATTCGAAGTGAAAGCTGCAAATTCACGTATTTAGTCGTAATCGTAGAATTCTACCGCACAGAAACAGACCCTTTGGTTCAACTCATCCATGCCAACGAGACATCATAATTTAATCTTATCTCATTTGCCAGCATTTGGCCTGTATCCCTCTAATTCATATATCCCTCCAGACGTCTTTTAAATATTGTAATTGTACCCACCTCCACCACTTCTTCTGACAGCTTATTCCAAACACACACCAAGCTGTGCGTGAATAAGTTGCCCCTTAGGTCCCTTTTAAATCTTTCCCTCTCACCTTAATCTATGCACTCCAGTTTTGGATTCCCCAACCTGGGGAAAGGACCTTGGCTATTCACCCTATCCATGCCATAAAGTAATAGCATTATGTGCTCAGAGGAGATATTTAAAGCACAGGAGGCTTGGTGTAATGTCATCAAAGATATATTTCTCACAGAATCTGTACAGAACCATTATGCAGATATGTTAACAACATTTAAGAGGCATTTAGACAGGCAAATTAACAGGCACGGAATAAACAGATGCACACCATGTGGGGGCAGATGGGATTAGTTTAGAATGGCATCATAGTTGACACAGACATGGTGGGTCAAAGGGCATGTTTCTGTGCTGCATTGTTCCATGTTCTATGTTCTATTGTCTATGTTTAATATTCCATGAATCCAACAAAGATATCTGTAAGAGCTGGATCTAGTAGGGGTCACATAGAAACACCATCCATTTTGGTGTTTCACGTTTGTTTAGTGCAAGATAGAAAATCTTGCTTCTTTTTTCAGTTACAAAATATATAGATGCAAACAATATATTTGACAGACAAATTATTTTATCTATTATACATAATGAGAATAAATACTGTTTTTATGGATTTGTTATGTGGCACACAGAGGAAATTTTACACACAGTAACAAAATCTTAGTTATTCTGCCTGCAACTATGTCAAAAAAAGCCATGTAAAAAATGAAATTGGTGCCTTTCAAAATTTAAGGAGTTTTATGTACATTTGAATTGAAGCTATTAATAGATCAAAGAGGGCTTTGTTAAAGTTTATTTCCTAATTATTTTAGTGAGAAAGAAAAGCAAATAGTTCATGGTGAAATAAAGAAAAATAAAGAAGTTAAAGACAGTTTCAAATTGAAGGGAATACTGTATAATCCTGTAAAATTTAGTAGTAAGCAAAATTTTAAAAACCAGGAAAAAAAGACTAAGTTGCAAATTAAAACAAAGGGTTTGAGACAAAGTTAAGCAGTAAGACAAAACAGGTATTAAGAGCTTCTCCAGGCATTTGAAGAAAAGAAAGCTTGTGTTAATCCTTTAGAGAGGGATAAAAGCAAAGTGGATGCTGGAAATCTGAAATAAAAACATCAAGTGCTAGAGAAAGTCAGGAGGTCTGGCAGCATCTGTTGAGAGAGTAACAGAATTAATGTTTCATTTCCAAAATGATTGTCTATTGGAACATCTAGAGGGTAAGTCTGAGGAATTGATAATTGAAATTAAACAATTGATGAGGGCTATGAGCAGGTATTTTGGACTGTAGAAATAGAAGATTTGGAAACCTTCCCAAGTTAATTAAAAATGAAATAAAAGGGTAAGGAGTGATGGATTTACAATAATCAGCGTCAAAAGGACCTGGGTAAACTACTGGACCTAATGACTCATGAGTCCCTGGGGAAGATGATCTGCCGCCTCATGTCTTGGAAGTAGCTGGGGCACATGTAGCAGATGCATTGGCTATGGTCTCCCTAAATTCCTTAAGCTCTGGAAATGTTTCTGCAGACTGGATAATATCAAAAGTAACATCTTTATTGAGGAAAAGAGGGAAGCAGAAATCAGGAAAGCATTGACCAGTTATCCTAACATCCCACCATAGAGAATGTGCTAGAACCCATTGTTGAGGAAGTTATAGCAGGATATTTCTAAAATTGTTCAGGCAGAGCCAACATGGCTTGGTGAAGGCGAGATTGTGTTTACCTAACCTGGTAGTGCAGTTTCGTTGAAGTGACATTTGTGGTGGATGAAGTGAACTTGTAGATGTGGTGTACCTTGGATTTCGAAAAGGATTGCAAGTGTCACATCAATGGTTAGTGCACAATGAAGAGCACATGGCAGAGGGGACAGCATGTTTATGTGGGTGGAGGATAAAACATAGAAAATAGGTACAGGAGTAGGCCATTCGGCCCTTCGAGCTTGCTTCATCACTCAGTATGATCATGGCCGATCATATAATTCCAATATCCCATTCCCACGTTCTCTCCATACCCCTTAATCCCTTTAGTCAAAAACCGATTGGTGAGCTGAAAAGAAGCAGAGAACAATGATAAATGGCTTATTTTGGATTCACAGCCTGTAAGAAATAGAGTCCCATAGGGATCAGTGCCGGGTACTTAGCTGTTTACAATCTATATCAATGAATTGGATCCGGGGAATGAATGCATGGTAGTTAAATTTGCTGGCGACACCAAAATCATTGGAAAGATGTCAAGAGGAGGAAGTGAGTGTGCAAAGGGATATGGACAGATTTAGTGGATGGGCACAAGTCTGACAGATGACATATAAAGTAACTTGATTGATAAATAGATTTATTGTCATATGTACTGAAGTACAGTGAAAAGCTTTGCTTACGAACAGTACAGGCAGATCATCGTAAGCAAAGGATGTATGGATCAAAAAGACTTTAACAGGGACATACATGTTGCATTGCACAGGGTGTGTGCCAGGGGAGATCAATCATGGCAAGATGAGTGCATTTGAGGCTAGAGCCCATTCAGCTGTCTGATTATAGCTAGGAAGAAGCTGTCACTGAACCTGCTGGTGCATGTGTTCAGGCTTCTGTATCTTCAGCCTGCCAGAAGAGGTTGCAGGAGATCACCACTAGGGTGCGATGGGTCTTTGATGATGTAGGCCACCTTTCTGCGGCAGCGAGCCATGTAAACAGAGTCCATGGATGGAAGGTTGGCTTCTGTGATGGTCTGGGCTGTGCTCACCACCTTGAGTAGATGCCACAGCAGGCCATGATGCAATTGGGGAGTATGCCTTCAATGATGCATCTGTAGTAGCTCATTTTGACAGGAAAAACACCAAAGCAGTAGAACATTTGAATGCAGTGACTCAGTGGGTTTGAAGTATCTGGATGTCCTGGCGCATAAATGTTCGTATGTAGGCACCGCAAGTGATGAGAAATTGAATGGACTGTTCACAGAATCGTGGAATCAAATGATGGGCTCTTTGGCCCATCAAGTCAACACCAACAATTGCTATATTAAGTTTACACTAGTTATACCTTCCAACACTTGGCCCATACCCTTGAATGTTATAACATTTCAAATGATAATCAAAATACATTTTGCAGATTGTGGGTTTTCCTGTCCCAACTTCCCTCCCAGGCAGTTCATTCCAGATTCTCACACCCTCTGGGCAAAAAAGTTTTTCCTCAACTTCCCTTTAAACTTGTCTATCACCTTAAAGTTATGCCCATCTTGGTATTTACCCTTCAAGTAGGAGTAACAGCTGTTTTGCATTCTTCTTATCCATGCCCCTCATAATTCTTATCTTCCTCAGTCAGGTGTCCCCTCAAATTACTCTGTTTTAAAGAAAACAACCTGAGTTTATCCAACCTCTCATTGTAGCTACACTGCTCCATCCTGGACAACATGATGGTCGGGGTCTAGAATGCACTGCCTGGGAGGCGAGTTGAGACAGAAAACCTCACAACCTTTAAAAAGTATTTGAAGGAGCACTTGAAATGTAATAACATTCAAGGCTAGGGCCAAGTGCCAACAATTAGAACTGAGGTAGACTTAAAGCCATATCCTGTCAGTGCAAGCTTGATGGACTGAAGGGTCTCTCCTGTTCTGTCTGATTTAATGACTTCATAATTGTGGCAATTATTGGGTCTTTCCTTGATTGGCCTGGGAAAATATTGTAACTGTCAACCAAGTTAGATTTCCTCTCTTCAGCTTTATTTTTGTTTGCACAAACACAATATAAATTGGAGAGGCAATTTATGTTTCTCTGTACCGAAATAGATTGTGGAACTCACAATTTTATTGCTTTTGTGTAATAACAAGCCGCAGAGTGAAATGAAAGCATATGCCATCACACCTGCGTTCATTAACAGTTACACCTTTGTATATTTCAACACCATGGACAAGCTCCATGAGGAATGGATGTTTGTGTAAATTGTAAATGTATATACATATCAATATACAGAGCCAGGAAACAAGCTTACTCCAAAATTGTCCTCTGTTAAATTATTTGTAACTCAGATCATCTCCTTGTAAGTGTTTCTAGTATTTCTAATTATAATTGACTTGACAAGTTAAATCCTTTTGCTTATAGAAACTTGGCCAGTATTTTCCCTTTGTGAGTGCCTTTGAGATTTATGACAAATTCTTGAGACATCAGGGCTATAATTTTAAAAGTAAATAGCACGCACCATTTTTATCATTACTCTAAGTATCAATGGCATTAAATAGTTAGCTTACATTTTGCTAAAGGGCCCTGTCAAAACACATATCTAAGTTACAGTATTTCCCCTCCAATTTGTCTACTTCTGCTAGGTCTGTTTCTTTCGAAAGTGGAATGTCTTAATATTTAGCTGTACTCCTCCTGCTTAGCATCCTTCATTATATCTCTCCTTCCGCCCTCCTGTTCTAATTTATAGCTTTAATTGCAGAGTGAGATTCCAGCTTCAAAGATGTTGACTTTCTGACAAGACAACTCTATCATTTGTATCAGACATTGTCTCTGGAACAGACAGGGATACCTGTTTCCGAAGTTGTGAACTGCTATTGAAATTGATTCTGAAAATGTAACTGTCAATCAACATTTGTTTCAGACCACGTTGCACATAAACACAGTTTCTGGTAACATTTGTAAATGTTCTATTCCCTGACATTGCAAAAATAATGCACCTTACACAGTTCTGTCCTGGTGTTTTCCATCCGGAGTGGGTAACATTTGGTCTTCCCCATTCCCAGTTTGCGTTCCCACTCTCCACCTGCAAAGATTACTTGGCAACAACATTTGAGCTGAAACTTCAGTGCAATTTTGAGGGAGTCAGAGGTGGCCACTTTCAGCGGAGACATTAAACCTGGGTCCCAGGAGGGTGGAAAAGATTCCAGGGAACCACATAACGAGGAATAGACCTTTCTAGACTCTTGGCTACTATTCACCCTTCAATCACATTGCAAAAAAAATTGCACTTACATTAGCGTTTATGGCCTGGGCCTGATAGACAGAATGTGAACATTGCTGTCCAGTTCAGTATTGTCACCCACTCCCAACAGCTCAGAGTCAACAATGTTACTGTGGGCCTGGAGTCACAGACCAGATTGAGGACAGTTGTTTCCTTCCCTGAAGAATGTAGTGAACCAGATGAATTCCCTCCTCCCTCTAACAATTGGGAACAATGGTTTCATCTTTGAATTCAGATTTTTACTGAATTCAAACTTTACCATTTGCCATGGTGGGATTCAAACTCAGGTCTCCAGAACCTTTCCTGGATTTCCGGAGTATAGTCCAATGATAATACCACAAATATCATGGCATAAACAGAGGCCATTTAGTCCTTCATGCCTTCAAATAATCAGTGACTACATCGAGCGGTACTTTGGCTATGAAACTCTTTGGGATATTCTGGGATGAGGGAAGCTATTTGTAAATGAATACGTTTGTTTTTTTTCCTCTGTTGAAAGAACATTTATGCACCTGTTCATTCTGGTTTCTAGACTCATTTTTACAAGTAGTTTGCTATTGCCTTCTGTCTGATGTAATTTACTTTAAAAGCAGAACTTATTTTTCTCAAACATTATTTTCATGGGTCTGAAAGGGTTAACTCTGAGAAGCACTATAAACAACACCCACTGTGATGATGCCAGATGGATTTGTCGGCATTCTAGCTCAGGATCTTGACAAACTGCAACCTATCGTTGGATCAGACTGAGAGTCTCTGTAACACTGTCTATCTTCGCAAACTAACATGTAATGAGGTGTTAACATGCATAAACATACCTAGGGCACAACAAGAGACTCTTCTAGTTCGACCAGACAGTGCTTTTCCTTGGCCAAACAGATTGTACGTCCATAATTTCTTGTGCTTAAACTTCATGGTGATAACAAACAGGTAACATGAACAGCAGCTCATACATAAGACCATCAGACATGGGAACTGAAATTAGACCATTCAGCCCATCAAGTCTGCTCCACCATTCAATCGAGGCTGATAAGTTTCTCTACCCCATTCTCCCGCTTTCTCCTCATAATCATTGATCCCTTTGACAATCAAGAACCTATCTATTTCCATCTTAAATATACCCAGTGACCTGGCCTCAATAGCCTTCTGTGGCAGTGAATTCCATAGATTCACCACTCTCTGGCTGAAGAAGTTTCTCCTTATCTCCATTCTAAACGTAGCGAATGTATGACCACCACTAAAACCCCAGTATCAACATACTAGATCTTATGATTAACCAGATGCTAAACTGGCCTCGCCATTAACATATGGCGGCTACAAAAGTGGGACAAAAGTTAAGAATTCTGCAGGAACTAAGCCATCGCATATCTCCCTAGTGCACATCCACCATCTGTAAAACACAAGTCAAGAGTGTGATGGAACAGTAGAGGCAGTGGCAGAGTGGGAAGTGATTGGGACAAGGGAAGAGAAAATAGGACTGCAGGAATAGGCTCTTCAGGCCAATGCTCATACTCCATCATTTAATGTGATCATGACTGATCAAACACTTCAGTGTTCTTTACATACTCCATCCCCAATTTACAATAACTGATGGACTAGTGCAGCTCTCATTACTCTGAAGATGTTTAACAGAATCCAAGACAAAGCAGCTCATTTGACCAGAACACTTATCTACCACCTTAAACATCCATTTGCATTACCACTGATGCTTCGTAGAAACAGTGTGGACCATCTATAAGATGCATTGCAGTAATGCACAAAGTTCCTTTGGCTACACCTTCCAAACCTGTGGACTCTATCATCTAGAAACCACGACTTGGAAATTCTCCTCCAAGCCACACAGCATCCTGACTTGAATGGTATCATTGTTCCATCAGTGTTTTATACGTCACAATGCTGAAACTCTGTTCCTGATAACTCTATTGCTGTCTCAACACCAAGCAGACTCCAACTGTTCAGGTAGCTCTCTGCTACCTTCTCCAGGGCAACTTGAGATGACTAATAAATACTCCCAAGCCAGTGTTGTCCCTACCCAATGAATAACTAACAAAAAAGAGCTGACTTGGTGATATAAAAACCATTACGTTATGGAGTGTGAGTGTCTTGCTATTCATGATCAACATGTTTGACCATGTTTTGAAGGAAGAAGGTCGATCTGGCAGAATGATTTGTAAAAAGAAACTGCAAACAGTGTGATTCATTGTGTTGAGAATACATGAGGATAATCTCGAACATGTACAATAATAAGTTACATCTCCGACAGAGGTCATTTGGCTGATTCCATCAGTTCTTTTATGAAGGTTAAAATACTTACAGCTTACGAAAGTCACATTTAACTTGACAATGTTTTTCCTGCTGTGATATCACTGCTGCCCTGGTCTTTCAAGGTAATTATCTTCTTTCCTTTTTTGAGTCCTGCTCTCCAGCACCATCCAGCTGAGATCTGTGCTGTGGATTGTTTGAGAATGTGCATTTAGGAACAGTCAGTCACTTTAACCAGCACTGGGTCAGCGTGGCCTCCTGATATGAGAATTACATGAGCAGAAAGAGGTAACCTGCTGAATATCTCAAATGGTCACAGAGCCACGATAATGAGCTTATTGTCCACATACCCAAGAGACAAACCTGGATTTTCATTTATGTACAGGGATTGACACATCTATAGAACATCAATAGGAGAATGCAGTGACCTAGTGGGAAGTGACTGAGATAATGGGACAGAATTTAGGAACAGGAGGAAGCCATTCAGCCCATCAGTCCTGTTCTGCCATTTGATATGAGCAGGGCTGATGAAACACTTCACTGCCTTTTATCCACCCCATCCCTAAACCTCTACATGCTGCTGGTAATCAGAAACCTGTCAATCTATCCCTTAACACCCTCAAAGGCTAATGCTCCACAGCCCTCTGTGCTAGAGAATTTCAAACGTTTACAACCTTCAGAGTAAAACAAATTCTCTTCTTCTTGAATCTAAGTGCAATCCCCTCAATTTTGAAATTTGGGCTTTTTGTTCCTGACTCCCTATTTAGGGAAATACCTTCCCTGCAATCAAAGGGCAGTGCTGTGGAGAGAGTGTATTCATGAGAGACCTACTTTTGTGAGTAAAAAACAATAATCTTCAGTGAAGATAGCATCCCTAAAGTACAGAAAGAGGCCATTTTGCCCATCAAGTGTGCACCGACCCTTCCAAGGAGCATGGTGTTTTTAACCAAAGCTAGCCCATTTAACCCACATATCGTTGTACACCACAAGGCAATTTTTCTCTTAGCATGGCCAATCCACCTACACTTCGCATCTTTGGATTCTGGGAGGAAACTAGACCATCCAGAGGAAACCCATCACAGACACAGGGAGAACATGCAAACTCCGAACAGATAGTCGCCCGAGGCTAGATTCGAACAAGGCGCTGGTGCTGTGAGGCTGCAATGCTAACTACAGACACACTGTGCTACCCAAAGATGATTTGTGGAAGGCTCTAAGATAAGGGATCTTACCTGGAGTTCGATAGGCCCAGGTTCCAATTCCACATGATCTGAAATCATTACAACACAGGTCCTATCACATATCCTCGTTAAAAATAATGACCGACTATCTCCAAGCAGGAATGAAACAATTGATCCCATCGTGGTATCAAGCTCGACTCCTCGAACCCCACCCAAGAATGTACAACATCATCAAATTTGGTAGAGCCTAATACAGTCCCCAACGTTAACTCCTTCAGAACCATGATCTCCTGAAACAGTTATCAGATACTGATAAAATCTTAACCCATTTTCTGTAAGATATTGATCATAGAGCAGAGAACATAGAACATGGAACAGTACAGCACAGTACAGGCCCTTTGGCCCACAATGTTGTGTTGAAATTTTACCCTAATCCTAAGGTCTATATAACCTTCGCTCTTACGTTACACTAGCATCCATATGCCTCTTTAATAACTGCTTAAATGCCCCTATTGAGGCCGACTCCACTCCGGCAATGCATTCCATGCCCCGACCACTCTCTGAGTAAAGAACTGACCTCTGACATGTCCCCTATGTCTACCTCCACTCACTTTAAAACTATGTCCCCTGGCAATAGCTACCTCCACCCTAGGAAAAAGTCTCTGGCTGTCTACTCTGTCTATACCTCTGATCATTTTGTACACCTCTGTCAAGTCACCTCTCATCCTTTGTCGTTCTACAGAGAAAAGCCCTAGCACTCTCAGTCTTTCCTCGTAAGGCCTTCCCTCCATTCCAGGCAACAACCTGGTAAGTCCCCTCTGCACCTTTTCCAACGTTTCCACAGCTTTCCTGCAATGAGGCGACCAGAACTGGACACAATACTCCAGTTGTGGCCGAACCAGACTTTTGTATAGCTGCAGCATAACTTTACGGCTCTTGAACTCAGTCCCTCTATTAATGAAAGCAAACACACAGCTTTCTTAACAACTCTATCCACCTGGGTGGCAGCTTTCAGGGAACTGTGGACATTAACTCCAAGATCCCTCTGCTCCTTCACATTGCCAACAATCTTTCTGTTAATCCTGTATTCTGCTTTCAAGTTTGTCCTTCCAGAATGAATCACTTCACACTTTTCAAGGTTAAACTCCATCTGTCACTTCTCAGCCCAGCTCTGCATCCTATCAATGTCCCTTTGTAACCCTCCACACTGTCCACAGCGCGACTCACCTTCAATTTTTTTTTAAACTCAAGTTTCTGACTCCTTGAATAAATAAGCCAGAACAAATCTCTTCAGTCCTGAAATCCATCAATTATTGGAATAAAAGAATTCAATGCAATCATTGTACGGGTTGGGTGTAAATATTTGAAAATATTTTGAAGAGTATTGACAGATATTTTTTCGAATAACTGAATCTGTACAACATTAAGTAACAGAACATGAGATAGTATAGTGTGGAGCTGGAGGAACACAGCAGGCCAGGCAGAGACAATACAGTGTGGAGCTGGAGGAACACAGCCGGCCAAGCAGAGACAATACAGTGTTGCGCTGGAGGAACACAGCAGGCCAGGCAGAGACAATACAGTGTGGAGCTGGAGGAACACAGCCGGCCAAGCAGAGACAATACAGTGTGGAGCTGGTGGAAGACAGCAGGCCAGGCGATGACAATACAGTGTTGCGCTGGAGGAACACAGCTGGCCAGGCAGAGACAATACAGTGTGGAGCTGGTGGAAGACAGCAGGCCAGGCGATGACAATACAGTGTTGCGCTGGAGGAACACAGCTGGCCAGGCAGAGACAATACAGTGTGGAGCTGGTGGAAGACAGCAGGCCAGGCGATGACAATACAGTGTTGCGCTGGAGGAACACAGCTGGCCAGGCAGAGACAATACCGTGTGGAACTGGAGGAACACAGCAGGCCAGGCAGAGACAATACAGTGTGGAGCTGGAGGAACACAGCCGGCCAAGCAGAGACAATACAGTGTGGAGCTGGAGGAACACAGCCGGCCAAGCAGAGACAATACAGTGTGGAGCCAGAGGAACACAACAGGCCAGGCAGAGACAATACAGTGTTGCGCTGGTGGAAGACAGCAGGCCAGGCAATGACAATACAGTGTTGCGCTGGAGGAACACAGCAGGCCAGGCAGAGACAATACAGTGTGGAGCTGGAGGAACACAGCAGGCCAAGCAGAGACAATACAGTGTTGCGCTGGAGGAACACAGCAGGCCAGGCAGAGACAATACCGTGTGGAACTGGAGGAACACAGCAGGCCAAGCAGAGACAATACAGTGTTGCGCTGGAGGAACACAGCAGGCCAGGCAGAGACAATACCGTGTGGAACTGGAGGAACACAGCACGCCAGGCAGAGACAATACAGTGTTGCGCTGGAGGAACACAGCCGGCCAAGCAGAGACAATACAGTGTGGAGCTGGTGGAAGACAGCACGCCAGGCAGAGACAATACAGTGTTGCGCTGGAGGAACACAGCTGGCCAGGCAGAGACAATACAGTGTGGAGCTGGTGGAAGACAGCAGGCCAGGCGATGACAATACAGTGTTGCGCTGGAGGAACACAGCTGGCCAGGCAGAGACAATACAGTGTGGAGCTGGAGGAACACAGCCGGCCAAGCAGAGACAATACAGTGTGGAGCCAGAGGAACACAGCTGGCCAGGCAGAGACAATACCGTGTGGAACTGGAGGAACACAGCTGGCCAGGCAGAGACAATACAGTGTGGAGCTGGAGGAACACAGCAGGCCAAGCAGAGACAATACCGTGTGGAACTGGAGGAACACAGCTGGCCAGGCAGAGACAATACAGTGTGGAGCTGGTGGAAGACAGCAGGCCAGGCAGAGACAATACAGTGTGGAGCCAGAGGAACACAGCCGGCCAAGCAGAGACAATACAGTGTGGAGCTGGAGGAACACAGCCGGCCAAGCAGAGACAATACAGTGTGGAACTGGAGGAACACAGCAGGCCAAGCAGAGACAATACAGTGTGGAGCTGGTGGAAGACAGCAGGCCAGGCAGAGACAATACAGTGTGGAGCCAGAGGAACACAGCCGGCCAAGCAGAGACAATACAGTGTGGAGCTGGAGGAACACAGCCGGCCAAGCAGAGACAATACAGTGTGGAACTGGAGGAACACAGCAGGCCAGGCAACATCAGAGGGACAGGGAAGTTAACATTTTGGGTCGGAGCCCTTCATCAGAAATGGAGAGGGGGAAAAGGGAGCTCAGAAAAAATAGAGAGGGGGGTGGGGCTGAGGATGGTGATAGGTCAGCGCAGGTAGGTAGTGGTGGTGATTGGTCAGTAGAATGGGTGGGGTGAATAGGTGGAGAGAAGATGGACAGGTTATGTCAGGTCAAGGAAGAGGGGATAAGAGAGACGTTTGGACATGGGATGAGGCCGGGGTGGGGGCAGGGGTTGGGAATATTAAAACTGGTGAAATCCATGTTTAGGTCATCGGGCTGTAGGTTATGAGGCAGAATATGAGGTGTTGCTCCTTTAGTTTGTGGGTGGTGTCATTATGACACTGGAGGAAACCCAGGATGGATATATCACCCAGGGAGTGGGAGGGGGAGTTGAAATGGTTTGCAACTGAAATTTGTTGTTGTTTGTCACGAACCCAGTGTAGGTGCTCCACAAAGCGGTCTCCGAGCCTCCACTTGGCCTCACCGACATAGAGGAGACCACATCGGGAACAACGGATGCAGTAGACCACATTAACAGATGTCCAGGTGAACCCCTGTCTGATATGAAAGGCTTGCTTTGGGCCTTGGATGGAGGTGAGGGGAGAGGTGTTAGGGGCAGGTATAGCACTTCCTACAGTTGTCGGGAAAGGCGCTGGGGTGGTGGGGCTAGTGGAGAGTGTGGAGTGGATGAGGGAGTCGAAGTGTAAGCAGTTCCTATGAAAGGCAGATAGGAATGGAGAGGGAAAGATCTCTTTGGTTGTGGGGTTGGATAGTGGGTGGCAGAAGTGGCAGAGAGTGAGATGTTGGATATGGAGGTTGGTGAGATGACATGTGAGGACAAGGAGGATTCTGTCTTTGTTTTTGTTGGGGGGAGGCGACTTGAGGGCAGAGTGTGGGAAATGCAAGAGATGCCGCTGAGGGCATTTTTGATCACCAGAGTGGGCATGTTACACTCCTTGAAATTGGAGGACACCTGGATTTGTGCAGGAATGGAACACCCCATCTTGGAAGCAGATGTGGCAGAGGCAGAGGAATTGGGAGCAGGGGATCGCATTCTTGCTGGAAGGTGGGTGAGAGGAGGTGTAGTCTAGATAGCCGTGGGAGTCGGTGGGCTTGAAATAAATGTCAGTTTCGAGACAGAATATGAATTTAATGAAAAGTAATAAGCATCACAGCAATCAGGAGAATTTCAGTAGGTGATTAATTTATGGCTTGAAATAATGCAAATACACTTTTTGTTGTTCCCTTCTGGGCAACTGAGGATGAGTAATAAATTTTGGCATAATTATTGATGCTCACATGCTATGGACAAATTATGAAACAAAAACATGCCATTATTGTACTGTTACTATTTCTTGTTCAGAGGATATAAAAACATCTGGAACATTTACTTCCATAATGTTATGAACTCCTTCTCCTGCTTTCTCTGAGAAGGAAACAGACAGTGGCATCAATCTACAGTCTTCAAAGCAGCCCCTCATGAGGTATCATGACATCATTTCATTTCCTTTCTCATGATGTCTGTTGTCCTTCAATCATTTATTCTCCACACAAATGTGTTCCATGTGTCCGCAGTCCTTTGAGGAAATTTAAAATTTATCTCAATGTTTGTAATTTTAAATGTTTGCCTCTGGTCTATTCATGGTAATTAGTTTGTTCATTGCATGAAGGTTGAATTGTTCTTTGGTAAAACGTGAAATGGGGATGAGAATCCCAAGTGGCACCTTTTTATTTCTTCAAAATGTATCAGAATACTCTTCCTTCTGTAATCTCTTCAGCAGGATAATCATTGTAATTCAAATAAATGAAGAAAAACCTCTAAGCATTAGAAAGTTGTACTTGGCAAGTCTTTACAGCAGCTGGTAAACTTTTATAATTTAGTCTTACAAGAGTGAACATGATTGATTTTTTTTTCAAGAATGAAAGTGTAATCATTCTAATTGAGGTGAATTGAAGGAAGATTGCTATCAGATATTTCCTTTGTCTCCTTCCATTACAATCAGTTCTTCATTAATTCAATGAAAATTGATTTATGTGATCCATACAAACACACAGAGTTCCTTTAAAAATAATGCAGCCATTCATTCTCTATTCTAAGAATATTCCAGCTGAAAGAGGGAAGGAACAAATAATCCAATTTACATTTTGCAGAGTTTCAAATTAATTCAAAGTCAACCTATCACTGTATAAACTGTACCTTCACTGGACTGGTATTTTTTATTGTGTAAATCATACTGGCCCCGTAACTACTCATGTCTGCCTGATTCATTTGATTCACACTGTTACTTGAGGCATTTAGTTTTAAATATTTAAATGAACCTTGAGCTGGATTTTCCGTCGACATTGAAAATAGTAACTGTGTCCTAAATAGTGCTTCATATTAAACTTTAGATTTAATTTTATTTTGAGTTCCAAACCTGGGCAAAAAATTCTCTTTCAAATCTAAGTGTAAAGGCAGGCCTGACAAGTGGGACAGATTACTTCCTGGGGTTGGGTGGGTTTTCTTTGTGTGATTACAGTCTTTAATGCTCATGATATACGCATGCTCCTGGTGGGCAGGTAGGATATTCTGGTCTGCACATGGGCCTTCCATATTCTAACGTTCAGCCCAGGATCCTTGGTAAACCTTGAATCCTGGCATCCAGCCACCTTGATGTTGGCAAGGCAGAGCCAGATACAGGACCTGGATTCAGTGACTGCTCTCTTGCTATTTCTACAGGAGGCCCTTCATTTCTACCCAGTCTCTTTGTCTAATTTTTCTGTTGATTCCCCTTATGGTTAGGCTCACACTTAAGTTGCTCCTCCCTTTGAGTTCATTGTTCATGTCTGGCCTAGTGAGGCTTACTGAGATCAGCTTCTACAGCTGTTTCACTTGTGAGTTAAGTGGGTGGTACTGCACTTCAACCCCAACACTGAACATCTTTATGAATGTGTTTGAATGAGGCTTCTCATGAACGTTGACAATGGAGAGACTTCAGTGCTAACACTGTAAGTGTCAGAGTCACTGTAAGTGTCAGTCCACATGTCAGTGTTCAGGTTCGTGTTAGTGTCACTGTAAGTGTCAGTCCACGTGTCAGTGTCAGTGTTCAGGTTCGTGTTAGTGTCACTGTAAGTGTCAGTCCACGTGTCAGTGTCAGTGTTAAGGTTCGTGTTAGTGTCACTGTGAGTGTCAGTCCACGTGTCAGTGTCAGTGTTAAGGTTCGTGTTAGTGTCACTGTAAGTGTCAGTCCACGTGTCAGTGTCAGTGTTAAGGTTCGTGTTAGTGTCACTGTGAGTGTCAGTCCACGTGTCAGTGTCAGTGTTAAGGTTCGTGTTAGTGTCACTGTAAGTGTCAGTCCACGTGTCAGTGTTCAGGTTCGTGTTAGTGTCACTGTAAGTGTCAGTCCACGTGTCAGTGTTCAGGTTCGTGTTAGTGTCACTGTAAGTGTCAGTCCACGTGTCAGTGTCAGTGTTAAGGTTCGTGTTAGTGTCACTGTAAGTGTCAGTCCACGTGTCAGTGTTCAGGTTCGTGTTAGTGTCACTGTAAGTGCCAGTCCACGTGTAAGTGTCAGTGTTAAGGTTCGTGTTAGTGTCACTGTAAGTGTCAGTCCACGTGTCAGTGTTAAGGTTCGTGTTAGTGTCACTGTAAGTGCCAGTCCACGTGTAAGTGTCAGTGTTAAGGTTCGTGTTAGTGTCACTGTAAGTGTCAGTCCACGTGTCAGTGTTAAGGTTCGTGTTAGTGTCACTGTAAGTGCCAGTCCACGTGTCAGTGTCAGTGTTAAGGTTCGTGTTAGTGTCACTGTAAGTGTCAGTCCACATGTCAGTGTCAGTGTTAAGGTTCGTGTTAGTGTCACTGTAAGTGTCAGTCCACGTGTCAGTGTCAGTGTTAAGGTTCGTGTTAGTGTCACTGTAAGTGTCAGTCCACGTGTAAGTGTCAGTGTTAAGGTTCGTGTTAGTGTCACTGTAAGTGTCAGTCCACGTGTCAGTGTTAAGGTTCGTGTTAGTGTCACTGTAAGTGCCAGTCCACGTGTCAGTGTCAGTGTTAAGGTTCATGTTAGTGTCACTGTAAGTGTCAGTCCACGTGTCAGTGTCAGTGTTAAGGTTCGTGTTAGTGTCACTGTAAGTGTCAGTCCACGTGTCAGTGTTAAGGTTCGTGTTAGTGTCACTGTAAGTGTCAGTGTCAGTGTTAAGGTTCGTGTTAGTGTCAGTGTAAGTGTCAGTCCACGTGTCAGTGTCAGTGTTAAGGTTCGTGTTAGTGTCACTGTAAGTGCCAGTCCACATGTCAGTGTCAGTGTTAAGGTTCGTGTTAGTGTCACTGTAAGTGTCAGTCCACGTGTAAGTGTCAGTGTTAAGGTTCGTGTTAGTGTCACTGTAAGTGTCAGTCCACGTGTCAGTGTCAGTGTTAAGGTTCATGTTAGTGTCACTGTAAGTGTCAGTCCACGTGTCAGTGTCAGTGTTAAGGTTCGTGTTAGTGTCACTGTAAGTGTCAGTCCACGTGTCAGTGTTAAGGTTCGTGTTAGTGTCACTGTAAGTGTCAGTCCACGTGTCAGTGTTAAGGTTCGTGTTAGTGTCACTGTAAGTGCCAGTCCACGTGTCAGTGTCAGTGTTAAGGTTCGTGTTAGTGTCACTGTAAGTGTCAGTCCACGTGTCAGTGTCAGTGTTAAGGTTCGTGTTAGTGTCAGTGTCAGTGTTAAGGTTCGTGTTAGTGTCACTGTAAGTGTCAGTCCACGTGTCAGTGTCAGTGTTAAGGTTCGTGTTAGAGTCACTGTAAGTGTCAGTCCACGTGTCAGTGTTAAGGTTCGTGTTAGTTTCACTGTAAGTGTCAGTGTCAGTGTTAAGGTTCGTGTTAGTGTCACTATAAGTGCCAGTCCACGTGTCAGTGTCAGTGTTAAGGTTCGTGTTAGTGTCACTGTAAGTGTCAGTGTCAGTGTTAAGGTTCGTGTTAGTGTCACTGTAAGTGTCAGTCCATGTGTAAGTGTCAGTGTTCAGGTTCGTGTTAGTGTCACTGTAAGTGTCAGTCCACGTGTCAGTGTCAGTGTTAAGGTTCGTGTTAGTGTCACTGTAAGTGTCAGTGTCAGTGTTAAGGTTCGTGTTAGTGTCACTGTAAGTGCCAGTCCACGTGTCAGTGTCAGTGTTAAGGTTCGTGTTAGTGTCACTGTAAGTGCCAGTCCACGTGTAAGTGTCAGTGTTAAGGTTCGTGTTAGTGTCACTGTAAGTGTCAGTGTCAGTGTTAAGGTTCGTGTTAGTGTCACTGTAAGTGCCAGTCCACGTGTCAGTGTCAGTGTTAAGGTTCGTGTTAGTGTCACTGTAAGTGTCAGTCCACGTGTCAGTGTCAGTGTTAAGGTTCGTGTTAGTGTCACTGTAAGTGTCAGTGTCAGTGTTAAGGTTCGTGTTAGTGTCACTGTAAGTGTCAGTCCACGTGTCAGTGTCAGTGTTAAGGTTCGTGTTAGTGTCACTGTAAGTGCCAGTCCACGTGTCAGTGTCAGTGTTAAGGTTCGTGTTAGTGTCACTGTAAGTGTCAGTCCACGTGTCAGTGTCAGTGTTAAGGTTCGTGTTAGTGTCACTGTAAGTGTCAGTGTCAGTGTTAAGGTTCGTGTTAGTGTCACTGTAAGTGTCAGTCCACATGTCAGTGTCAGTGTTAAGGTTCGTGTTAGTGTCACTGTAAGTGTCAGTGTTCAGGTTCGTGTTAGTGTCACTGTAAGTGTCAGTCCACGTGTCAGTGTCAGTGTTAAGGTTCGTGTTAGTGTCACTGTAAGTGTCAGTGTCAGTGTTAAGGTTCGTGTTAGTGTCACTGTAAGTGCCAGTCCACGTGTCAGTGTCAGTGTTAAGGTTCGTGTTAGTGTCACTGTAAGTGCCAGTCCACGTGTAAGTGTCAGTGTTAAGGTTCGTGTTAGTGTCACTGTAAGTGTCAGTGTCAGTGTTAAGGTTCGTGTTAGTGTCACTGTAAGTGCCAGTCCACGTGTCAGTGTCAGTGTTAAGGTTCGTGTTAGTGTCACTGTAAGTGTCAGTCCACGTGTCAGTGTCAGTGTTAAGGTTCGTGTTAGTGTCACTGTAAGTGTCAGTGTCAGTGTTAAGGTTCGTGTTAGTGTCACTGTAAGTGTCAGTCCATGTGTAAGTGTCAGTGTTCAGGTTCGTGTTAGTGTCACTGTAAGTGTCAGTCCACGTGTCAGTGTCAGTGTTAAGGTTCGTGTTAGTGTCACTGTAAGTGTCAGTGTCAGTGTTAAGGTTCGTGTTAGTGTCACTGTAAGTGCCAGTCCACGTGTCAGTGTCAGTGTTAAGGTTCGTGTTAGTGTCACTGTAAGTGCCAGTCCACGTGTAAGTGTCAGTGTTAAGGTTCGTGTTAGTGTCACTGTAAGTGTCAGTGTCAGTGTTAAGGTTCGTGTTAGTGTCACTGTAAGTGCCAGTCCACGTGTCAGTGTCAGTGTTAAGGTTCGTGTTAGTGTCACTGTAAGTGTCAGTCCACGTGTCAGTGTCAGTGTTAAGGTTCGTGTTAGTGTCACTGTAAGTGTCAGTGTCAGTGTTAAGGTTCGTGTTAGTGTCACTGTAAGTGTCAGTCCACGTGTCAGTGTCAGTGTTAAGGTTCGTGTTAGTGTCACTGTAAGTGCCAGTCCACGTGTCAGTGTCAGTGTTAAGGTTCGTGTTAGTGTCACTGTAAGTGTCAGTCCACGTGTCAGTGTCAGTGTTAAGGTTCGTGTTAGTGTCACTGTAACTGTCAGTGTCAGTGTTAAGGTTCGTGTTAGTGTCACTGTAAGTGCCAGTCCACGTGTCAGTGTCAGTGTTAAGGTTCATGTTAGTGTCACTGTAAGTGTCAGTCCACGTGTCAGTGTCAGTGTTAAGGTTCGTGTTAGTGTCAGTGTCAGTGTTAAGGTTCGTGTTAGTGTCACTGTAAGTGTCAGTCCACGTGTCAGTGTCAGTGTTAAGGTTCGTGTTAGAGTCACTGTGAGTGTCAGTGTCAGTGTTAAGGTTCGTGTTAGTGTCACTGTAAGTGTTAGTCCACGTGTCAGTGTCAGTGTTAAGGTTCGTGTTAGTGTCAGTGTCAGTGTTAAGGTTCGTGTTAGTGTCACTGTAAGTGTCAGTCCACGTGTCAGTGTCAGTGTTAAGGTTCGTGTTAGAGTCACTGTAAGTGTCAGTCCACGTGTCAGTGTTAAGGTTCGTGTTAGTGTCACTGTAAGTGCCAGTCCACGTGTAAGTGTCAGTGTTAAGGTTCGTGTTAGTGTCACTGTAAGTGTCAGTCCACGTGTCAGTGTTAAGGTTCGTGTTAGTGTCACTGTAAGTGCCAGTCCACGTGTCAGTGTCAGTGTTAAGGTTCGTGTTAGTGTCACTGTAAGTGTCAGTCCACATGTCAGTGTCAGTGTTAAGGTTCGTGTTAGTGTCACTGTAAGTGTCAGTCCACGTGTCAGTGTCAGTGTTAAGGTTCGTGTTAGTGTCACTGTAAGTGTCAGTCCACGTGTAAGTGTCAGTGTTAAGGTTCGTGTTAGTGTCACTGTAAGTGTCAGTCCACGTGTCAGTGTTAAGGTTCGTGTTAGTGTCACTGTAAGTGCCAGTCCACGTGTCAGTGTCAGTGTTAAGGTTCATGTTAGTGTCACTGTAAGTGTCAGTCCACGTGTCAGTGTCAGTGTTAAGGTTCGTGTTAGTGTCACTGTAAGTGTCAGTCCACGTGTCAGTGTTAAGGTTCGTGTTAGTGTCACTGTAAGTGTCAGTGTCAGTGTTAAGGTTCGTGTTAGTGTCAGTGTAAGTGTCAGTCCACGTGTCAGTGTCAGTGTTAAGGTTCGTGTTAGTGTCACTGTAAGTGCCAGTCCACATGTCAGTGTCAGTGTTAAGGTTCGTGTTAGTGTCACTGTAAGTGTCAGTCCACGTGTAAGTGTCAGTGTTAAGGTTCGTGTTAGTGTCACTGTAAGTGTCAGTCCACGTGTCAGTGTCAGTGTTAAGGTTCATGTTAGTGTCACTGTAAGTGTCAGTCCACGTGTCAGTGTCAGTGTTAAGGTTCGTGTTAGTGTCACTGTAAGTGTCAGTCCACGTGTCAGTGTTAAGGTTCGTGTTAGTGTCACTGTAAGTGTCAGTCCACGTGTCAGTGTTAAGGTTCGTGTTAGTGTCACTGTAAGTGCCAGTCCACGTGTCAGTGTCAGTGTTAAGGTTCGTGTTAGTGTCACTGTAAGTGTCAGTCCACGTGTCAGTGTCAGTGTTAAGGTTCGTGTTAGTGTCAGTGTCAGTGTTAAGGTTCGTGTTAGTGTCACTGTAAGTGTCAGTCCACGTGTCAGTGTCAGTGTTAAGGTTCGTGTTAGAGTCACTGTAAGTGTCAGTCCACGTGTCAGTGTTAAGGTTCGTGTTAGTTTCACTGTAAGTGTCAGTGTCAGTGTTAAGGTTCGTGTTAGTGTCACTATAAGTGCCAGTCCACGTGTCAGTGTCAGTGTTAAGGTTCGTGTTAGTGTCACTGTAAGTGTCAGTGTCAGTGTTAAGGTTCGTGTTAGTGTCACTGTAAGTGTCAGTCCATGTGTAAGTGTCAGTGTTCAGGTTCGTGTTAGTGTCACTGTAAGTGTCAGTCCACGTGTCAGTGTCAGTGTTAAGGTTCGTGTTAGTGTCACTGTAAGTGTCAGTGTCAGTGTTAAGGTTCGTGTTAGTGTCACTGTAAGTGCCAGTCCACGTGTCAGTGTCAGTGTTAAGGTTCGTGTTAGTGTCACTGTAAGTGCCAGTCCACGTGTAAGTGTCAGTGTTAAGGTTCGTGTTAGTGTCACTGTAAGTGTCAGTGTCAGTGTTAAGGTTCGTGTTAGTGTCACTGTAAGTGCCAGTCCACGTGTCAGTGTCAGTGTTAAGGTTCGTGTTAGTGTCACTGTAAGTGTCAGTCCACGTGTCAGTGTCAGTGTTAAGGTTCGTGTTAGTGTCACTGTAAGTGTC
Source organism: Stegostoma tigrinum (assembly GCF_030684315.1). Taxonomy (NCBI): domain Eukaryota; kingdom Metazoa; phylum Chordata; class Chondrichthyes; order Orectolobiformes; family Stegostomatidae; genus Stegostoma; species Stegostoma tigrinum. The sequence continues at coordinate 1,604,987 of NC_081378.1, read as the reverse complement.
AGTGTCAGTGTTAAGGTTCGTGTTAGTGTCACTGTAAGTGTCAGTCCACGTGTCAGTGTCAGTGTTAAGGTTCGTGTTAGTGTCACTGTAAGTGCCAGTCCACGTGTCAGTGTCAGTGTTTAGGTTCGTGTTAGTGTCACTGTAAGTGTCAGTCCACGTGTCAGTGTCAGTGTTAAGGTTCGTGTTAGTGTCACTGTAAGTGTCAGTGTCAGTGTTAAGGTTCGTGTTAGTGTCACTGTAAGTGTCAGTCCACATGTCAGTGTCAGTGTTAAGGTTCGTGTTAGTGTCACTGTAAGTGTCAGTGTTCAGGTTCGTGTTAGTGTCACTGTAAGTGTCAGTCCACGTGTCAGTGTCAGTGTTAAGGTTCGTGTTAGTGTCACTGTAAGTGTCAGTGTCAGTGTTTAGGTTCGTGTTAGTGTCACTGTAAGTGCCAGTCCACGTGTCAGTGTCAGTGTTAAGGTTCGTGTTAGTGTCACTGTAAGTGCCAGTCCACGTGTAAGTGTCAGTGTTAAGGTTCGTGTTAGTGTCACTGTAAGTGTCAGTGTCAGTGTTAAGGTTCGTGTTAGTGTCACTGTAAGTGCCAGTCCACGTGTCAGTGTCAGTGTTAAGGTTCGTGTTAGTGTCACTGTAAGTGTCAGTCCACGTGTCAGTGTCAGTGTTAAGGTTCGTGTTAGTGTCACTGTAAGTGTCAGTGTCAGTGTTAAGGTTCGTGTTAGTGTCACTGTAAGTGTCAGTCCATGTGTAAGTGTCAGTGTTCAGGTTCGTGTTAGTGTCACTGTAAGTGTCAGTCCACGTGTCAGTGTCAGTGTTAAGGTTCGTGTTAGTGTCACTGTAAGTGTCAGTGTCAGTGTTAAGGTTCGTGTTAGTGTCACTGTAAGTGCCAGTCCACGTGTCAGTGTCAGTGTTAAGGTTCGTGTTAGTGTCACTGTAAGTGCCAGTCCACGTGTAAGTGTCAGTGTTAAGGTTCGTGTTAGTGTCACTGTAAGTGTCAGTGTCAGTGTTAAGGTTCGTGTTAGTGTCACTGTAAGTGCCAGTCCACGTGTCAGTGTCAGTGTTAAGGTTCGTGTTAGTGTCACTGTAAGTGTCAGTCCACGTGTCAGTGTCAGTGTTAAGGTTCGTGTTAGTGTCACTGTAAGTGTCAGTGTCAGTGTTAAGGTTCGTGTTAGTGTCACTGTAAGTGTCAGTCCACGTGTCAGTGTCAGTGTTAAGGTTCGTGTTAGTGTCACTGTAACTGTCAGTGTCAGTGTTAAGGTTCGTGTTAGTGTCACTGTAAGTGCCAGTCCACGTGTCAGTGTCAGTGTTAAGGTTCATGTTAGTGTCACTGTAAGTGTCAGTCCACGTGTCAGTGTCAGTGTTAAGGTTCGTGTTAGTGTCAGTGTCAGTGTTAAGGTTCGTGTTAGTGTCACTGTAAGTGTCAGTCCACGTGTCAGTGTCAGTGTTAAGGTTCGTGTTAGAGTCACTGTGAGTGTCAGTGTCAGTGTTAAGGTTCGTGTTAGTGTCACTGTAAGTGTTAGTCCACGTGTCAGTGTCAGTGTTAAGGTTCGTGTTAGTGTCAGTGTCAGTGTTAAGGTTCGTGTTAGTGTCACTGTAAGTGTCAGTCCACGTGTCAGTGTCAGTGTTAAGGTTCGTGTTAGAGTCACTGTAAGTGTCAGTCCACGTGTCAGTGTTAAGGTTCGTGTTAGTGTCACTGTAAGTGTCAGTGTCAGTGTTAAGGTTCGTGTTAGTGTCACTATAAGTGCCAGTCCACGTGTCAGTGTCAGTGTTAAGGTTCGTGTTAGTGTCACTGTAAGTGTCAGTGTCAGTGTTAAGGTTCGTGTTAGTGTCACTGTAAGTGTCAGTGTCAGTGTTAAGGTTCGTGTTAGTGTCACTGTAAGTGTCAGTCCATGTGTAAGTGTCAGTGTTCAGGTTCGTGTTAGTGTCACTGTAAGTGTCAGTCCACGTGTCAGTGTCAGTGTTAAGGTTCGTGTTAGTGTCACTGTAAGTGTCAGTGTCAGTGTTAAGGTTCGTGTTAGTGTCACTGTAAGTGCCAGTCCACGTGTCAGTGTCAGTGTTAAGGTTCGTGTTAGTGTCACTGTAAGTGCCAGTCCACGTGTAAGTGTCAGTGTTAAGGTTCGTGTTAGTGTCACTGTAAGTGTCAGTGTCAGTGTTAAGGTTCGTGTTAGTGTCACTGTAAGTGCCAGTCCTCGTGTCAGTGTCAGTGTTAAGGTTCGTGTTAGTGTCACTGTAAGTGTCAGTCCACGTGTCAGTGTCAGTGTTAAGGTTCGTGTTAGTGTCACTGTAAGTGTCAGTGTCAGTGTTAAGGTTCGTGTTAGTGTCACTGTAAGTGTCAGTCCACGTGTCAGTGTCAGTGTTAAGGTTCGTGTTAGTGTCACTGTAAGTGCCAGTCCACGTGTCAGTGTCAGTGTTAAGGTTCGTGTTAGTGTCACTGTAAGTGTCAGTCCACGTGTCAGTGTCAGTGTTAAGGTTCGTGTTAGTGTCACTGTAAGTGTCAGTGTCAGTGTTAAGGTTCGTGTTAGTGTCACTGTAAGTGTCAGTCCACATGTCAGTGTCAGTGTTAAGGTTCGTGTTAGTGTCACTGTAAGTGTCAGTGTTCAGGTTCGTGTTAGTGTCACTGTAAGTGTCAGTCCACGTGTCAGTGTCAGTGTTAAGGTTCGTGTTAGTGTCACTGTAAGTGTCAGTGTCAGTGTTAAGGTTCGTGTTAGTGTCACTGTAAGTGCCAGTCCACGTGTCAGTGTCAGTGTTAAGGTTCGTGTTAGTGTCACTGTAAGTGCCAGTCCACGTGTAAGTGTCAGTGTTAAGGTTCGTGTTAGTGTCACTGTAAGTGTCAGTGTCAGTGTAAAGGTTCGTGTTAGTGTCACTGTAAGTGCCAGTCCACGTGTCAGTGTCAGTGTTAAGGTTCGTGTTAGTGTCACTGTAAGTGTCAGTCCACGTGTCAGTGCCAGTGTTAAGGTTCGTGTTAGTGTCACTGTAAGTGTCAGTGTCAGTGTTAAGGTTCGTGTTAGTGTCACTGTAAGTGTCAGTCCACGTGTCAGTGTCAGTGTTAAGGTTCGTGTTAGTGTCACTGTAAGTGTCAGTGTCAGTGTTAAGGTTCGTGTTAGTGTCACTGTAAGTGCCAGTCCACGTGTCAGTGTCAGTGTTAAGGTTCGTGTTAGTGTCACTGTAAGTGCCAGTCCACGTGTAAGTGTCAGTGTTAAGGTTCGTGTTAGTGTCACTGTAAGTGTCAGTGTCAGTGTTAAGGTTCGTGTTAGTGTCACTGTAAGTGCCAGTCCACGTGTCAGTGTCAGTGTTAAGGTTCGTGTTAGTGTCACTGTAAGTGTCAGTCCACGTGTCAGTGTCAGTGTTAAGGTTCGTGTTAGTGTCACTGTAAGTGTCAGTGTCAGTGTTAAGGGTCGTGTTAGTGTCACTGTAAGTGTCAGTCCACGTGTCAGTGTCAGTGTTAAGGTTCGTGTTAGTGTCACTGTAAGTGCCAGTCCACGTGTCAGTGTCAGTGTTAAGGTTCGTGTTAGTGTCACTGTAAGTGTCAGTCCACGTGTCAGTGTCAGTGTTAAGGTTCGTGTTAGTGTCACTGTAACTGTCAGTGTCAGTGTTAAGGTTCGTGTTAGTGTCACTGTAAGTGTCAGTCCACGTGTAAGTGTCAGTGTTAAGGTTCGTGTTAGTGTCACTGTAAGTGCCAGTCCACGTGTCAGTGTCAGTGTTAAGGTTCGTGTTAGTGTCACTGTAAGTGTCAGTCCACGTGTAAGTGTTAGTGTTAAGGTTCGTGTTAGTGTCACTGTAAGTGTCAGTCCATGTGTCAGTGTCAGTGTTAAGGTTCGTGTTAGTGTCACTGTAAGTGTCAGTCCACGTGTAAGTGTCAGTGTTAAGGTTCGTGTTAGTGTCACTGTAAGTGTCAGTCCACGTGTCAGTGTCAGTGTTAAGGTTCGTGTTAGTGTCACTGTAAGTGGCAGTCCACGTGTCAGTGTTAAGGTTCGTGTTAGTGTCACTGTAAGTGCCAGTCCACGTGTCAGTGTCAGTGTTAAGGTTCATGTTAGTGTCACTGTAAGTGTCAGTCCACGTGTCAGTGTCAGTGTTATGGTTCGTGTTAGTGTCACTGTAAGTGTCAGTGTCAGTGTTAAGGTTCGTGTTAGTGTCACTGTAAGTGTCAGTCCACGTGTCAATGTTAAGGTTCGTGTTAGTGTCACTGTAAGTGTCAGTGTCAGTGTTAAGGTTCGTGTTAGTGTCAGTGTAAGTGTCAGTCCACGTGTCAGTGTCAGTGTTAATGTTCGTGTTAGTGTCACTGTAAGTGCCAGTCCACATGTCAGTGTCAGTGTTAAGGTTTGTGTTCGTGTCACTGTAAGTGCCAGTCCACATGTCAGTGTCAGTGTTAAGGTTCGTGTTAGTGTCAGTGTAAGTGTCAGTCCACGTGTCAGTGTCAGTGTTAAGGTTCGTGTTAGTGTCACTGTAAGTGCCAGTCCACGTGTCAGTGTCAGTGTTAAGGTTCGTGTTAGTGTCACTGTAAGTGCCAGTCCACATGTCAGTGTCAGTGTTAAGGTTCGTGTTAGTGTCACTGTAAGTGTCAGTCCACGTGTAAGTGTCAGTGTTAAGGTTCGTGTTCGTGTCACTGTAAGTGTCAGTCCACGTGTCAGTGTCAGTGTTAAGGTTCATGTTAGTGTCACTGTAAGTGTCAGTCCACGTGTCAGTGTCAGTGTTAAGGTTCGTGTTAGTGTCACTGTAAGTGTCAGTCCACGTGTCAGTGTTAAGGTTCGTGTTAGTGTCACTGTAAGTGTCAGTGTCAGTGTTAAGGTTCGTGTTAGTGTCACTGTAAGTGTCAGTCCACGTGTCAGTGTCAGTGTTAAGGTTCGTGTTAGTGTCACTGTAAGTGTCAGTCCACGTGTCAGTGTCAGTGTCAAGGTTCGTGTTAGTGTCACTGTGTCAGTCCACGTGTCAGTGTCAGTGTTAAGGTTCGTGTTAGTGTCACTGTAAGTGTCAGTCCACGTTTCAGTGTTAAGGTTCATGTTAGTGTCACTGTAAGTGCCAGTCCACGTGTCAGTGTCAGTGTTAAGGTTCGTGTTAGTGTCACTGTAAGTGTCAGCCCACGTGTCAGTGTCAGTGTTAAGGTTCATGTTAGTGTCAGTGTCAGTGTTAAGGTTCGTGTTAGTGTCACTGTAAGTGTCAGTCCACGTGTCAGTGTCAGTGTTAAGGTTCGTGTTAGAGTCACTGTGAGTGTCAGCGTCAGTGTTAAGGTTCGTATTAGTGTCACTGTAAGTGTCAGTCCACGTGTCAGTGTCAGTGTTAAGGTTCGTGTTAGTGTCAGTGTCAGTGTTAAGGTTCGTGTTAGTGTCACTGTAAGTGTCAGTCCACGTGTCAGTGTCAGTGTTAAGGTTCGTGTTAGAGTCACTGTAAGTGTCAGTCCACGTGTCAGTGTTAAGGTTCGTGTTAGTGTCACTGTAAGTGTCAGTGTCAGTGTTAAGGTTCGTGTTAGTGTCACTATAAGTGCCAGTCCACGTGTCAGTGTCAGTGTTAAGGTTCGTGTTAGTGTCACTGTAAGTGTCAGTGTCAGTGTTAAGGTTCGTGTTAGTGTCACTGTAAGTGCCAGTCCACGTGTCAGTGTCAGTGTTAAGGTTCGTGTTAGTGTCACTGTAAGTGTCAGTCCACGTGTCAGTGTTAAGGTTCGTGTTAGTGCCACTGTAAGTGTCAGTGTCAGTGTTAAGGTTCGTGTTAGTGTCACTGTAAGTGTCAGTCCACGTGTCAGTGTCAGTGTTAAGGTTCGTGTTAGTGTCACTGTAAGTGTCAGTCCACGTGTCAGTGTCAGTGTTAAGGTTCGTGTTAGTGTCACTGTAAGTGTCAGTCCACGTGTCAGTGTCAGTGTTAAGGTTCGTGTTAGTGTCAGTGTCAGTGTTAAGGTTCGTGTTAGTGTCACTGTAAGTGTCAGTCCACGTGTCAGTGTTAAGGTTCGTGTTAGTGTCACTGTAAGTGCCAGCCCACGTGTCAGTGTCAGTGTTAAGGTTCGTGTTAGTGTCAGTGTAAGTGCCAGTCCACGTGTCAGTGTCAGTGTTAAGGTTCGTGTTATTTTCACTGTAAGTGTCAGTGTCAGTGTTAAGGTTCGTGTTATTGTCACTGTAAGTGTCAGTGTCAGTGTTAAGGTTCGTGTTAGTGTCACTGTAAGTGTCAGTCCACGTGTCAGTGTTAAGGTTCGTGTTAGTGTCACTGTAAGTGTCAGTGCCAGTGTTTGTGTTAGTGTCTGTGAAGTGTTAGTGTTAATGTCACTGTGTTAGTGTAAGTGTCACTGTCAGTGTCAACGTTAACATCAGTGTCAGTGTTTGTGTCAGTGTTAGTATTAGCGTTAGTGTCACTGTCAGTGTCGTGTGTTAGCGATAATGTCAGTGTTAGTATCTGTAGGAAAAAGGAAGGGAAACACTTCAATAAGTAAAGTCCTATTTAGATACCACAGCTTATACTAAAGACAGAAAATCACGACTGGAGTGAGAGAATGGATATTTGGTAATTGTGTCTAGTATCATCAAAAAATAGCATATAGATCAATCATCGAGGCTAAATGTTCAATTTAGCAACTAAACACTCTTTTGCCACATTTTGTAAAATTTAAACCTCCCAGATTTCATTGGTTTAATTGTGAATCTCTGAAATGATGGCAAGAAATATCAGCAAATGAGTGCTTGTCAGGTCTTGGTAAAAATCTCCTTGTGTTAATTGTTTGCTACCTGCAAACTATGTCATATCTATAGGTTAGAGGCTTCCAGGTTAAGCAAGCTACAAGCATGTCTGTAACTATCATCCAATTCATTTACCTGAATTGGAACAAGTGATAGAAGGGTGTACATTGTTAAAGAGGAGTCAGTGTTCGTGGTGAGTAACTGTCTAATTCACTGATCAGAGAAATACTAAATGCAATTAATGGGGCTGGTAATTGTTAGTCTTTACTTTTGTGCCAATATTTTTTATTTTGAAAACCATTCTCTGCTGTACCTTTAGCCCATATTGAATCAGTGTAATTAGTCTGCCTTCAATGTGACTAGGTCTTGTCACCCTTGGGCTGCATTGTGGCATCTGATTATACGTTAGCCCCGGTATAATTGCAGATTGCTTTTTCCTTACTTGGTTTCCACAGTGAATGAGCTTGTTGACATGTTGGTCAATGGCAAAGAGACTGAGGTCACTTGGAAGGTCGGGGCTGCACATCGTGAGTTTAAGTGGGGGAGATGTGTTGAAGTTACTTTGAAAAATTACCTTTACAAAAACATTGTTCTGTTTTCTCAAACTTATTTTGCATTTTCCCAGAAGGCTATAAATGGGAATTTCTTTATTTCTTGGACCTCCTGTTGACAGATAACAACCACAGGTCAAAGCATTAAAACACAGTCAAACAGATGGCTGCACTGCCCAATTCTGAGGCAGCCATATTTACATGGCACATCTACTTTGATCAATCCCATTTTGACTCCAAAAATTTATTGAATTGTGTGTAAGGCAATATGTATCTTAACAAACAAGTCAATTTATATTTTGAAAACTGTTAGACCATTTAATATTAAAAGTCCATAAGAAAGTTAACAGCTGATTCAAAGAAAGTATAAAGAGAGAACATTCACCCCTTCCCTGAGGTTACTGTTGGAGGTCTTGCTACACTCTGAATTTGCTCTTATTACTTGCAGAGTATTTAAACTAATACTGTTGAAACATATACTGTGTAGCTTTGTTTAACTTGTTCTTTTCTAGCTGATACCAAGCTGTGAGATTTAAACTGAATTTTAAAAAAAAGAACTGCGGATGCTGTAAATCAGAAACAAAAACAGAAGTTGCTGGAAAAGCTCAGCGGGTCTGGCAGCATCAGTTCACCAGACCTGAAACATTAACTCTGATTTCTCTCCTAGATGCTGCCAGACTTGCTGAGCTTTTCCAGCAATTTCAGATTTATTTTAAGGTTCAGAAATGGCAACATAATCACAAATATAAGATGAAGCTATTCTGAGAAACATCCTTTTGAAATTATAGACTTGTCAGCAGCAAAATTCAGGAAGTATTGATCAGACTGAGATTATATAGGGTGATGTAAATTAAACAACTTTCTGACAGTTCAGGTATATAAATTTTCTTCAAAAATTTTTCTTTCCTATATACCTGCTCACTTACTGAATAAATTTTAAACATTTTCTAACAAGGGTGGTTAGTCAAACTATTTCCTGTTGAATCTGTGAATTTTTTATAAGTTATTTGCCAGGTGTAGGCTGAAGGAGGACGGTGAACTGTGAAACAATAGAATTACATTTACACAGCGATCTGTCATAAGAATGGAAAAATAATTTGAATTTATGCATCTATTGTTAAAATTAATGAGGATCAAAAAATACTTCTGAGACTGCCTGATACTTAAGGAAATAAATTACATTTATGTATAGACACGTCCTATTCAAATCCTGAAGCGCGTTATGAACAATGCATTACTTTGGAAGCACAGTAATTACTCTGCAAGGAAACACAGCAGACACATGATAGAATGAAGGATAGCAGAGACTGAAAATAAATACTCGGCCAGTTAATTAGTATGTGACAGCATTGGCTACAGGAGGAATGTTATTTGGGGCTTTGAGGTAATTCCTCTTTATCAAATAATGTCCTTTGTTCTTTCATAATAATCCAACCAGGCAAACAAAAAACCCCAAGCTTTGATTTTGCATCACATCCAGAAGTTAGTCAAATTTGCAATGTGAGATGAACAAAGCAGGTACCGCATAGCAAAGCTATGTTTAAGTGGATGTCCCTGAGAGGTATGTGAACAAGTGAATATTTCATGCGCACAGCTGCTTATTTCACTTTCTTGTGTAATTATGAAAGCCATGAATGGTGATTTCCTCTTAAACCTTTTCTCTAATTTTCCAGGATATTTAATGTCCTTGGGGACAATACGAATTATATTTCATTTCATTATTCAAGCACACTCTCATGTGTAGGAATGCAATGGAGGGCTGTGGCTAGAGGGTAAAGTGAGTTGGTAATGGAAATACTCACTAATCCTTAAAGTAACAATAGCGAGTGACTGGAGTTGCTCAAGGGATTTGTGGATAAGTGGATCAATTAATAAGGGAAACCACCAGAATAAAAGGTTCAGTTAATCTTTTTTATCCAATATCATATGGATGATTGTTCATTATTTCTATGTAATCATCTACATGAGAAAGTGACAGTCAAAAGATAGCTTATTCATTCATCCCGTTTGAAATTCTATGGTTTTGTAGATTTGTTAAACTGACAAAGGCTGGATTTTCATTAAGGAGGTGAGAATCAGGAGTTAGGAATTTTCCAGAGTCTGTCCTGGCAGTGCCAGCTGTCTGGATTATCGTTCAGTAAAGGGCAGCATATTCAGTGGTAGGCTGGCAGCAGACGGAGAGGAGCACTAATGCTGAGGTAGCCAAGTTTGAAATATAACCTGCCTGTGTTTACAGAAGCATTAGCCTGGTTCCATAAATAAAACCCGCAGACCCTTACATAAAACCAAAATATTGCAAATACTGGCATTTTGAAACAAACACAGAGTATGCTGAAGAATCTCAGCAGATCTGGCAGCTTTGTGGAGAGAGAAAGAAGGTTAATGTTTTGATTTTGGTAAGCCTCTTCTTCAGAACTGTCCTACATGCACCCTGATTTGTCAGACATTCAAACAAGCTGTCAATTCATTATCACCTCTTGTACAATATCACACAATGTCAAAATCTATCTCACATCTGTAAACCCAAGAGCAGAAACAATAGCAAACTGACAATTACACATCTGCATTACATGAAAGGGTTTTTTTTTATCTAAACATTTGATTGAGAACACATATTTTCAGCATGAATTGTAGCATGAATAAATAAATATCACATGGATAAACACATAACACATTTAAACACCATAACAGTGCTTTTGCAGTGTATAGTATACAGGAACAATCTGATCTTATTTCACATTGCAGTCTTAGAGGAAAAGAAATGATGAATACAACAAATATTAATTGTATAGATAGCAACATCATTACTACAATCCAGCTGTGTTGAAAAGCTCAGTCTCTCGTCTATCATCATCCAGCCATCAAATCTCTTGAGTTATAAATATGAACTAGAGCAGAACTATGGAACTCAAAACAAACTTCACTTTTGTATTAAATTCATTTATTGTAATTGTGAAACATAAGTTATTTGTTGCCTTCTGTTGGCTATTACAATAGCCACAAGTAAGTTGAAAGCCATGTTGTGATGCTCTCTCTCTATAATTTGTTGGCAATATTGATGAAGCTAAAAGACTCTTCACAAGTCTTTACGCTGACATTTGAGTTTTGAAGCTGGGTCAGCTCTCCAAACCCAGGCTTCATACTGACCTGAATGACACATTGCAAGAATATAAACTCAACAGGCCCAAACTGTTGTAAACAAAGAATTGTGGATGCTGGAGATCTGAAACAAAGACAGAAAGTGCTGGAGAAACTTAACTGGTCTGGCAGCATCTGCGGAGATGAAGCACAGTCAATAGTTTGAGTCCTGCGACCCTTACTCTGCATGGTTGCTGGACCTAAAATGTTAATTCTGTTTGTTGTCCACAGATGCTGTGAGACCTGCTGAATTTCTCCAGGAATTTCTGTTTCAGTTTGTCCTTCCCTTTACTCTAGGCAGCACTTTTCAAAACCCAGCTGTCCAGTTATTTCCTCCACACATGGGCTGATTTAAATTTTGAAACAATGAAGGAAAATAAACATGCCCACAATACACTGAAAGAAGGCATTCTTTTCAAAACAAAATCTTATATGGCTATATCCATACAATGTGCATGATCTTGAGGACAGCTTCAGGGAAGGAATTCCTAAATGTATGGCCAAGTTGACTGAAGACACGACTACTAATGCAATAGCAAAGAGAGTGTGGGATAAAGCAGAGGCCAGTATTTCTCCCTGTCAACACGGTGGTGACTAAGATATGTGTCATATTGAAGAAGGGCATATGCTTGGCTTGTTGCTGTCTGAAATTGTCAGATACATTCCACAAGGATTCATTCCCATAATAATAAAATGTGAGGCTGGATGAACACAGCAGGCCAAGCAGCATCTCAGGAGCACAAAAGCTGACGTTTCGGGCCTAGACCCTTCATCAGAGAGGGGGATGGGGGGAGGGAACTGGAATAAATAGGGAGAGAGGGGGAGGCGGACCGAAGATGGAGAGTAAAGAAGATAGGTGGAGAGGGTGTAGGTGAGGAGGTAGGGAGGGGATAGGTCAGTCCAGGGAAGACGGACAGGTCAAGGATATTTCCTTTATACCTGTATGTGTCAACAATGAGATATATTCCTGTGGTTTCATTACAGCTGGAATGTGGGTGTCATACTAACCTAAACTCAACTAGTTTAGTGGATAATGCAGGTTGTTTTATTTCCAATGTAGGTTTCCCAGTGCCAAGTTTGGAATATATTGTTTTGTTAAAGTTCCAGCTGAGTGACTGGTGATAACAAGATAATGAGAGGCATAGATAGAGTTGATAGCCAGAGACTATTTCCCAGGGCAGAAATGGCTAGCACGAGGGGTCATAGTTTTAAGCTGGTTGGTGGAAAGTATAGAGGGGATGTCAGAGGCAGGTTCTTTACGCAGAGAGTTGTGAGAGCATGGAATGCGTTGCCAGCAGCAGTTGTGGGAGCAAGGTCATTGGGGTCATTTAAGAGACTGCTGGACATGTATATGGTCACAGAAATTTGAGGGTGCATACATGAGGATCAATGGTCGGCACAACATTGTGGGCTGAAGGGCCTGTTCTGTGCTGTACTGTTCTATGTTCTATGTTCTAACAGTGTATGAGAAGCTGTCCACACTGAGCACTAATTCCATCATGAAACAGAGTTTTAGATGAATGTCCAATGGCACATTGAACTGGGGTCCCCTAAGGAACTCCCAAATAATTTTTCACATTTAGCCAAATTCAAGCTAATGATGAACATTATGAGGTTATTACCACTTACAGAGTACGAAAGGTACTGACCTCGTGTTTTCCCTCAAGTAGAAGAGACCTTGGGGGCGGGGGTAGGAAGCTGGTTGAGGTACACAAATTATGAAAGGTACAGTTAAGGGCAGGGTGTGAGAATCTTTTCCCCACGTCTCAGATCAGAGGACACAAGTTTAAGGTAAGGAGTAAGTAGTTTAAAGGAGGTCTGAGGAAAGACTTATTTCACCCAGAGGGTGATAGAAATATTGAACATGTTGCCTGAGAGGGTGTTGGAGGTGGGTACTCTAACAACACTTAAGCAGTTTCTGGATGGCTATTGCAATGCCCGACAATTGTAGGCCATGGGCCATGTGCAGGTAAATGGGATTAGTACAGTTTGGTGTTTACTGGTCAAAGGCCCTGTTTCTTTATTGGACGAAAACCAAAAGAACTGTGGATATTGTAAATCGGGAACAAAAACAAAATTGCTAGAAAAGCTCAGCAGGTCTGGCAGCATCTGTAAAGGAGAAAACAGAGTTAACGTTTTGGGTCAGGTGACCCAGTTCTGAGGAAGAGTCATGAGACCTGAAATGTTAACTCTGATTTCTCTTCACAGATGCTGCTAGACCTGCTGAGCTTTTCCTGCAACTTTGTTTTTGTTCTATATTGGATAACTCCGACTCTAGGTAATCTCTTACCCGCATCAAATTATTGGACTAAAAATATATAAGTACAGCTTCTTTTTGCAAGTTAACGATCACTTTTTCTCACTTCTTTCCTCATCTCTGTGCCCACCTTCTTCATAACTGATGATTCCCCTTTGAGATAATTCTCTTTTTAACCTTTATTGGAGAGTACGGCATTTCTCCCTGTATTCTGGCATGTTCAAAAGATTACCAGGTCATGATGTCACTGCAGTTGGAGGATCTTGCAATGCACCAATTGGGATCCATACTCCCTAGATTACAACAGAGGCAAGATTGCTAAAGTATTTGATTGGCTGTTAGCACTTTGTAATTTCCCAAGGTTATGAAAGTTGCTACGTCAGTGCAACTCTCTTCCCTTTACTTTGTTAATAGCCGTCATTATATGAACAAGAATTGTAAACTGTACAAAGATTCTGCAGCGATCAACCCTTCAAACTAACATAATTTTGGGATGGGATATCAACCAGCTCATTCCATAACAATAAGGTGAAAGAGTGAATCAATTAAATCTATTGGGTGACATGTACTTGAGTGAACTAATCTGGAGTTTTGGAGGCTGGTGGTAGAGGCTCCAATTTCTCCCCAATCAAATGGCTGACCAGCAATTTCTTTCCCACCCTCACTGCCACCATTAGTGTATTTGTTGGAAGGATTTATAGTCCAGAAATCAGCTTGGGTGGCCAAGCCATGATTACACCCTCCTGTACCTCCAAGCTGTTGTCCCAGGAGTAGGGACATTCCTAGGTGACACCGGCCCTGTTCACATTCAGGGGCCACATTAAAAACTATCCTCCATCCTACACTAAGATAAAGGACAGAATAAAATGCCTCGTTGCAGAAATAATAGTTTGGTTGGTGAAGTAGCAATTTTTAAAAAAAATTAAAACTTGCAAAATACTGTGGAAATTGGAAATCTGAAGCAAACACAGAAAATGCTCAAAAAACTCAGCAGGTCCAGCAGCATCAGTTGATGGAGAAACAGGATTAATGTTCTTTGTATGACATAAGTCTTCTTCAGAACTAAAATGGTTTGAAAAATTTTGATTTTTACGCTTTGATAGATTGGAGGAGGAGCGAGGGGAACAGAAGGTGTGGAAGCCCTTTGCAGAAGACAAAGGGGTAACTAATTGGGGTAAGACAGAAACCGAGATGCAAAATGAGCGTAAACTAAGACCACTATTCTTCTGCTCCTCCGTTTATTAAACATCTTTGAACTACATTTATACATGGAGCAATCAATCTTCTGACCACAGTGCGGTGGGGTGGGGTGGGGAGAGGTCAGGTCATGTCTGCTATGGCTATCAGGCCAGATCAGAGGAATAAGCTGGCTAGGAGGATCATGGAGGTGTCAGTGGGCTGAAGTGTGGGAATGAGTGATTCAGCTGCAAGAGTTAATGGACTCAGGGCATCATGGGTGCTGGGGGAGGGCAGATTCTGGCTCATGGGTTTCAAGGTCCTTAGGGAGATTTACAGATCCACAGGGTGGTCAGGAGGTCAGTGGAGTGATTAGGAGCTCAGTTACAAGAGTGAGACTTATATTTTTGTCTAACATTTCCTGTGTTACTGTGAAGGCCTGTTAACCAGAACCACCTGAATTTTCTGACTGTAACTCAGGAGATCTCAGGAATTGCATGTCAGAAGCTCAAATTCCGAAGGCAACACCCATAGTCAGTGTGTCAGGGATTCTGCAAGGCCCTGACATACACCTTGGGTCATGGATTCACTCTCTGACCACCCAAAGACCAGAATTTCTGTTGCAGAGGGTAACGTGCAAACTGACTTTTACTAAGTTGTTGTCCTGACTAGTTTGAAGCTTCTCTAAAATAATTCAAAGCTTGGAATTATTCTGCTTATAAAGCAAATGGAAAATCCACCAAAGTCCATCAATTCACTTTTATATCTAGTTTCTGCAAATTGAGTACTGACAGTAAACAGATTGCATATTGCTAATCTCTGGGAAAGCTGAGCTTGTATAAAGCACTCATTATAACAATACTCAACTCCAGACAGAACCAAGAACTTGTTGAATTATTATTGATTGTATTTTATAGAAAGAAGCACTTTACTCTCATGAGGGTTTCTATTATGCCCTGTCAATCAAAATCCAATTAGTCAGAAATGCTGACAAAAAACGAACTGGAAAAGGGTAGTGAGGATATTAATTGCATTCCAAAAGCATGTTATCATGATATTCAGTTACAAAGAAACAAAGGTAACTAAATCTGTGACATTGTCAAGGATGTTGTAAAGGTAGGAAATAGATGATCCATTTTCATGATAAATTTGTTAAGGGGCCAACTGTATCTAAACTGACAGATGCTCACATTGAATTCAGAAACGCATAATTGTCGATTTGGCTTCTTGTTCCCGCTTCAAAACTAATGCTAGACAATGCAAATCTGTAACACTGTCCTGTTATTCTTGAAGTTATACTTAATTATAATGAACTATTTTCAACGTTATCTATGCTATTCATCATTATACCATGATCCTGAACATGGGCAGATGTCTCACTGCTGTGCTAATCAGACATTCCTTAAAATACTGTTTGAAATGACAGCTAACTCATTATTTCTCCTTACCACCAGCTTGGAGGTAATTTACAGAACAGATGGTAAATATATCAAACCTACACCGCCTTCAACCTAAAGCCAAAATCCCTCCCCCCCACCCTCAATCATTGAGCTTCAGTAAGCAGATAATGTTTGCGTGGGCGCACACTCAGAAACTGAGCTCCAGGTCACTGTCCACCCCTTCTTCAAAACACCTGTGTAAAGAGGCCCTACACTGAACATCCAGAAAACTGTGATCCTCTTGCGACTAGCTCCCGCAGCATTGATTATAATCAATGGTCAGATCCTGGAAAATATGTAGCTGTTTCTGTATCTTGTGAGCTTCTAGCTGACAAAAGCAGGATAGAGACAATGGCATTTATCATTAACCCCAAGCTGCTGGTGCAGACGTTGGTCAACTGAGTAAAAGAACATTTGAAGATCCTGATTTTAAACCTGAAACTATGCCAAAGTTTACTGCACAGTAATGGACCCTATGCTCCTTTAGGCTTTGGAGATTTGGACAATCTATAGAAGGTACCTCAAAAGAATGAATAGTATCATCAGTGGTGTCATCACAAGATCCTCTAAATGGACGTTCAAGAAATGTGCTTCCATCAAAGCATCCTCTCCCAAAACCAATAGGCCATTCATTGAAGCACTAAACGTTTCAAGCCAGCTCCTCTGAGCAAGTTATACTACTTATGCACCTGACATTGGATTCACGGCTCTATGCTGAAATTGACTGCATCAAGATACTCCTTGGAGGACATTGGAAACACTTGAGGACTATCCACAAAGAATCTAATGAAGAATACCTTCCTTTGAAGAAAACTATAATGCGATGGGAGCTATGTACAATCAAAAACTACACCACAATGATTAAACTCACCACTGAATGCTGAATGTATTTCCCAAAGACCTCCAGATTACAACTTTTCTTTCATTCTTGACACTTGAGCAACTTTTATTGGAGTTCCATTTCTTCCTGAATGAATGACAAAATTCCCATTGTGTGTTATAGTCCACTGGGTTTAATACAAATGCAGACCATCTTCATCAAATGTTTGTTTATATTGCAAGAAAAGAAGAAAAAGTCCAAAATTATCAATAAATTGCATACCATTGGCCCTCCCCATTGTTTGCTGCATTTGCATGTTAGCTTTCAGTGGCAATGACAAAATCTCTTTGAATGTCAACACTTCCCAATATCTCACCATTTAAGAAATGCTTTGTGCCACTGTTCCACTGCTTAGAGTGGATTATCTCACACTGCTCCAAATTACATTCTAATTGCCATTCTTACACACTCACTCAGCCTGTCTAAATCACTCCTTTGCAAAAGCCCCTGTCTACAAACCTCATAACACACATTACTGCCTCTCTTTGGGTCATCTGCAAAACTGGGAATATTGCATTTGATCTCAATGTTTAAATCATTGATCCAGATTGTGAAAAGCTGGAGGCTGAGAATGGATCCTCATGGTATTCAACAGGTCACAGTCTGCCAAGCAAAGAATGATTCATTTATTCCTGCTTTCTGTTTTCTTTCCATTAACTCAATCCATGCCAATATCATTTGTTATCTCAATTGCTGCAATTTTATTTGTTAACCTCCTGTCTTGAACCTTGTCGAAAGCCTTCTGAAAATCCAAAGACACTGCTTTCACTGGTTTCCCTTGTTCAACTCTGTTGGTTACACTGTCAAAAAGAAACTCTAATAAGTTTGTTAAACATAATATCCCCTTCACAAATCCATGCTGAGCCATCCAATCAGACATTTTCTTTCTCAGTGTCCCATTATTACATCCTTTATAACACTTTAATGATAAGACTTAGGAACAGGAGCAGGCCATTCAGCCCCTCTGCCCGCTCCATCACTTAATAAGATCATGGCTGATCTTTGCCTATGTCCATATGCCTGACTTGGGCCTACATCCCTTGATATCTTTCTTTAATAAAATATGTCTATCTCTGATTTAAATTTAACAATTGAATTAGTACCGACTACCATTTGAGGAAGAATATTCAAAGTCTCCATTACTTTTTGTGTATAGAAGTACTTTCTAAAATCTCTCCTGAATAGTCTGGCCCTAATTCTTAGACTGTTATCCAATTTCTAGTATTTCCAACTAATGTAAGTAATTTATCTGTAAAATATCCTGTCTTTCCCAGTTAATGTCCGGAAGTCCTTAATTAGATCACCCCATGATTTTCTAATTTCTACAGATTAAAGGCCTAATCTGTCTAACCTCTTCTCATTATTAAACCCCTGAAACCCCGGTATCATCCATGTAAACCTGTGTTGAACTCCTATCAGGGCCAAAATGTTCTTCTTCAGGTGTGATGCCCCAATCTGCTCACAGTACTCTAAGTGGGGTCTAATTAGGGTTTTGTATAACTGCAATATAACGTCTGCATCTCTATACTCCTGTCCTTCAGATATGAAGGCCAGCATTTCATTAGCCTTCTTGACTATTTTCTGTACCTGTTCACGGTATGTGAAAGAGCTAAGTACCTGAACCTGTAAATCTCATTGGACATCCACTGTATTTAACTTCATGCCTTCTAAAAAAAAACCCTGACCTTTTTTTGGTCCAAAATGGACAACTCCTCACTTGTTGATATTAAAATCCACCTGCCACAATTTTGCTCATTCAACTAATCTATCAATATCCTGTTGTAATTTTATGCTGTCATCAACACTGCCTATCACCTCCCTGCCTACTATATCAGCTTCTCAGGCAGTCTATGGCAGTCTGAAGCGATCTCCTAGCCTCCTGATCCTCAAGGTGAAAACTGGTATGGTCTGGAGCCAGGATCAAATACAGAACTGGAGGCTAGGTGCCAGCACAATCTGGGTTGGAGGACCATTGTTTTGAACTTCTATTTCTGCAACAGTGGGCATTTTATTTCTCTATTTTCTAAGACCTTGTAACGATAGAAGTTGTACCTAGGCATTTTAGTCTCTAAGTGGCTCTGTAAGTGACAATATGTAAACATTTCAATATTCTCATTGAGTAAATGTAACAATAAAGATTTATTCAATTCAGTTCAATGCTGTCCAGTTTAGTGTCATTGGCAAATTCTGATATTTGACTTTTTATGCCGTTATCCAAGTCATGAATGAATATTGTAAATAACTGAGTCTCCAACACAGATTCCTGTGGGATAACATTAATCACATCCTGCCAATTTGTGTATCTACCTATTATTCCATCTCTCTGTTTCCTGCCACTCAACCATAGTGGTTCAGCAGTTAGCAGTGCTAGGGACCTGGCTTTGAATCCACCTTTGGGTGACCGTCTGTGAGGAGTTTGCACATTCTCCTCATTTGTGTGGGTTTCTTCCAGGTGCTCTGGTTTTCTCCCACAGTCCAAACATCAGCAGGTTTGGGTGGATTTGCCATGCTAAATTACCTATCGTGTCCAGGGATGTGTAGGTTAAGTGGATTAGTGATGGGAAATGCAGGATTACAGGGAATAAGGTTAGGGGGCTATGGGTCTGGGTTGGATGCTCTTCGGAGAGTAAGTGCACACCCTATGGGCAAATGACCTAAATTCGTACTGTAGGGATTCAATGACTCTACGTCAGTAATTTACCCTTATTTGCATGATCTTACAACTTAGTTGATCGCCTCTTGTGTGAATTTATTAAAAGTGTCCACTTAAACAACATTCATTGACTTACCTCTGTCTGTCACCTCTTCAAAAACTTCTATGAGTTTGTGAAGCATGACCTACCTTTCATGAATCCGTGCTGAATTACTGATTCCCTTATTGATTAAAGTTCTGTCTACCTCAGCCTTGAATTTGCTTAATGACCCAACCTTGACTGCTATGTGCAGTTAAAATTCTACAGATTCACTCTTTCCTGAGTAAAGAAATTCCTCCTCATCTGTGTTAAATGTGCAACCCTGGGCTTTGAGATTATTCTGTCTGGTTCTCGATTACTGAGAGGGGAAACCATCATTCTGCATCTATCTGTCAAGCCTCCTCAGAATCATATACATTTCAATAAGCTTGTGTCCCAACTTTCTCAAATCTAACCAGTACAGGCTCAAACTGCTCAGTCTCTCCTCATAAGACAACTTGTCTGTATCTGGTATTGCCTAGTGAACTACCTCCAATGTCAATATACCTTTCTTTGGATGACAGAGCCAAAACTGTTCCCAGTATTCTAGCCATGTTATGACTGGTGTTTTATATAGTTTGAGCAGAATTTCCCTACTTTTGTACTTCATTCCCTTTGAAATAAAGACCAAATTCCATTTGCTTTCCTTATTACCCATTGAACTTGGATTCCTTATCACAGCCATCAGTCTAACAGTTTCTTTTCCCAGGTAATTTAATGTTGGGATTACATTCGCAGTTTCTCAACCTGCAGGCACTCATTCAGAAGCTGTAGAATTTCGGGTGATTATCACCAAAAACACGACTATCTCTCAACACTAGGGCTGTTAGATAATCAGACCCTGATGGTTTGTCAGTTTTCAGTTCCATTAATCTGATCACTGCTACTTTCTCACTAATACTAATTTCTCATTGTGTCTTTTTTTTGTTCTGATGAGTCCCTTAGATCTCTCCAAATATCTTTGTGCAGCACAATGCTTTCCTCAAACTGAAGGATTGTCAGATGATCTAAATGCTGAATCTTCATCCAGCTCCACCATTCTCTGTCTGTTTCTTGTTAAAAAATTTATTTTTGCTTCAAAATGACTAATCGTTTTCACTGCAAAGGTTCTGCAACTGTCTTGAATAAACAGCAACACATGAAAGTAATACAAGAATGGAAAATCTGACACAATTATCTTTACATCAATGTGTCAAGAAAAATTTTAAACAATCAGGGCCAAACGACAATCATTTTCACAACATAGCCTATGTTCCTGATTTTGACAATTTATTATTATCTTTAATTACAGATTGATGTCCTCAATAATAATATAGGAACCAACTGCAGACTTGCTGGTATAAATTTGCAAATCTCCTGCCTTCTTCCAATTATGTCTGTTACCTATTGCCTTGCTGTATGTATCACATATAAATGTCAGGTTTCAAGACCAACTTTTAGTGGAAGTGTAGAGAGTAGACTTATACACAAGGAACATTTTCCAGGCATTGAAATCTACCCTATCTCTTCACCTCTTTATCACAGAGTTGTATTTTTGGAGAACATTCCCACCAACCACCAATTATCAACCAAAAGTAGCACCAAAAGACCCAAAAGAAGTATTTCTATCATTGATAATAAAATGTGAGGCTGGATGAACACAGCAGGCCCAGCAGCATCTGAGATGCTGCTGGGCCTACTGTGTTCATCCAGCCTCACATTTTATTATCTTGGATTCTCCAGCATCTGCAGTTCCCATTATCACTTTCAATCATTGATTTTTTAAAATTTATAAATAAATAATAACCTCCTTGGAGATAGCCATTAATTTCTGCAAGCTAAAATACATTCAACAAAAGCAAATGCCATTCAAGCAAATTTATACAAATCCACTCTATTTTCTGGAGCATAGACATGAATACAACACGCATTGATTGTGCGTTAAAATTTATAAGAATCACTTTCTTCTCTGTCTTCACAAACAAGTAATTCATTACAGCTGCTTCTTGAGTGCATTATCACATGGATCATCTATATTGCCTTCATCAACATTCACATTCAGCAGTATTGTTCACAAATGATCATCTTTCGTGCCGAGAAGTGCATTGGATAGCTCATTTTTCTTAAATGATTTGCTCTGATTTCAGTGCAGACTTCTACAACCTGTCCTAGAGAAGAATTATATCAGCCTTGCAACATGGACTCTATTTCTTTCCCTCTAGGGATGCTGCCAAACCTGTTGAGCTTCTGCAGCACTTCTGGCTTTATTGCACTTGCTCAAGATCACTAACAAAAGGGGCTGTATGCTGCTCCTTTTCTAAATGTCTTTTCCGCTTTGCTTATCCAGTTAAATCTGCTTTCTTCTCATGTTATCAGTGAAGGCCCTGTTGTGAGGCACCTCTAAGCTTTGATCCATTGGGAATTACCACATTATCAGTGTCTTGTGATTTAGCTAGTGCAGCGCTATTGATAAAATTGATCTGAACTCATCCATCTGAAATACGGCCTTCTGTCACAGTACAAGATTTGTGCTCTTCATAAACCTGGCAAGCCATTCAGGGTTGATTTTAAAATATGTAAGGTCTAAGTTTTTTTTACTTGCTGCAGGTGAAGATTTGGATAACTCCTTGAGAAGCTGGAAGGCTCACTATGCTGATTTTCATTAATGTATTTTGCAACATTTTCTTCCAATCGTGTCCACAGCCTGAAGTTTCCCCTGTTGGAACCTTTATTCTTGGCATCTGCCAAAGCTGTGCCTCCAAATTCTCACTCTCCAATGCCTTGAATTCTCTAGGTGCTTAATAATTATCTGACTGTACTGCAATCTCAATAATTTGAAGTTTGAACTGGGCTGCGCGTCTGTTGTTCTTTACTGGTGTCATATTCAAGAGCAGGATTGGCAGGGATGAAGGGTGCACAGTGAGGTTCAATGTATTGATGTTTGCAGACACTACTAATTGAACAGTTGTCTCCAATGTTGTGCTGGTCTTTGATTCTGTCAAGTTGGATCAGTGCAAGCATGGTTTCATTGGTGAGGCAATGTCAAGTACAAAGTATTTGGAAATTTTAACTAAAAGTTGAGGATCAACTTATACATGAAATATATGAAAAAAATAATGTAAGCAGTTAACTTTACAGGGCATTGATTGTAACTTGCGTATACACTGTACTTTTATTAAAGTATCAAAATTTGAATAGTTAATTATAAAATTTCTTCAAAGTCTATGGTATAAATTGAAACCAATGGCTAACAGTTATGCAACTTTTGTGTTCAGCATATTCATAGGTACATGAGGGCAAAACTTCAAAATTAGGAGTTCATAACTTGCCAAATTACTCCCAGCACGGCAACCCTGTTTCATCTGAAGAGTACCACTTGACCTCAAATCTTGGTGAGTGACAGCAGAGTCCAAACATTCAGTGATCATGATAGAGAAAACCCTGATCGTTGAAAGTTTCCCAGGGCTAAAAGTCTCTTTCCACTGTCTCTCTCTCTCTCTCTCTCTCTCTTTCTCAGTGTTGCTCTCATGGGTATTCATTACACCCTCCTCTCTCTGGAGATAAACCATTGACATTCCATGAAATTGAAATCAAAATTTAATAGCATGAGTACTTGAAGAATTTTGTTCTTTAGACCTTGCTCTTTCTTCTTTGCTTCATAGTGCAATGACCTCTCTTCATGAACCACTGACTCATGCTTTTTCAAAAAGGCATACTTGTTTAGGGAATAAAAATGAAATTCCTTTCCTTTATGTATTCAATATAATCTGGGAGAAACCAGGTGGGATTATTCAAAGCACAAGCTTTAACAAAGATAGACCTTCATTCCCATCCTCATTTCCAAATCATCAGATCATTGGAACTAATTCAATCCTTTTCAACAACATCAATCTGGAACTTTGTACCACATTTTGTGGTTTTGCTACTGCATCACTCTTATAGCATCCGGTGACCAGGAAGATTTAATAAGCACAGATCAGGCAAAAAGAAATGAACAGTGCAATTACTTCTGCACAAGTAGCTAACCTTGAGCTAGTGCAGGCTTTGTTCAGGAATGTTTCAGATTAAAAACAAGTCTCCACAGGCTGTAAAACACATCAAGGTAAACACGTTGACTGGATTTTCAAACCCACCAGTCAGACCATTATGTTTAATGACTCCAAAATGCTATCTCAAACAGGAGCAAAGCAGTACCTTCTTAAGATTTTTTTTATTGGAAGAAATAGCTGATGCGACTAAGGGCAATATTTCTGATTTGGAATTAACATGTTTTCCCTTTACATATTATAAAGTTGAAGTTCCAAATCCACATCAGGTATAATCATCACACAATGGGCTGTATCTTGGGAACTGTCCAGAACTTTCCTACTCCATTTTCGATACATCTCAAGGAGGTGCCAGTTAGATAAATGATTTTCCAGATTTTATGAAAAAGTACACCAAATTATTAGTTTCAGATAATTATTTTGCAGATCACTATTTTTTCAGTTCCATTACCCTAGCGTGAAAGTGATGTTTTGTGGGGATAAATAAGAAAGGTTTATGCTGCAGTTGACATTTTCAACATCCAACCTGAAAGCTTTTGCTGTTGGCTTACTGGTAGTGGCTAACACTTTAAAATGGTGGGAATAAGTTCACCTCTTTCAGCTTCTGAGTCCTTTGAGACCAGTTATGAAATGGTTTATTACTGGACTGCCTGAGTCAGATGATAAGCCCTTTTAACATATTTTTTAACCTTTATTTATTCATTGGATGAGGGCATCACTGGCTAGGCAACATTGATTGTCCATCCCTAATTGTCCAGAGGGCAGTTAAGAGTCAACCACATTGCTGTGGGTCTGGAGTCAATTGTAGACCAGACCAGGTAAGGATGGCAGTTTCCTTCCTTAAAGGGGTTTAGTGAACTAGATGGATTTTTCCAACAATCGACAATGGACTCATGGTTATCATTAGACTCTTAATTCCAGATACTTATTGAATTCAAATTCCACCATCTGCCATGGCAGGATTCCAACCCAGGCCCCCAGAACATTATCTGCATTCTCTGGATTAATAATCCAGTGATAATACGACTAGGCCATCACCTCCCCATAGGGTCCCAATTACTAATGTAAGACATTGCCGGTGAAAGACACAGAGTGCACATTCCATGAGGAATTAGTTGATGGCTCAGCTGAAGAGGAATTATGGGTAAGTTGTTTGTCTCGTTAAGATGAACATAAAGTCTTTCTCCAGGATCCACTCACAAAAAACGCTGCTTTTATCAATGGTCTTCCCACCATCTTAAGGTCAGAAGTGGGGATATTCCCTGATTGAGCAATGTTCAGCACCATTTGTGACTCCTCAGATACTGAAGCAGTCCGTGTTCAAATGCAACAAGATCTGGACAATATCCGGGCTTGGGCTGCCAAGTGGCAAGTAACATTCGTGCCACACAAATGCCAGGCTATGACCATCACCAATAAGAGACAATCTATCTATTGTCCCTTGACATTTAATGGTGTTACCATCTTTGATTCACCCAATGTCAATAAACTTCAGGTTGCCATTGACCAAAACACAGCTGAGCTCATCATATAAAAACAGTTGCTATGGCAGCAGGTCAGAGACTAGGAGTACTACAGCGAGTAACTCACCTCCTGAGTCCCTAAAGATTGCTCACCATCTATAAGGCACAAGTAAGGAGCGAGATGGAATACCCCCCACTTGCCTGGATGGGTCCAGCCCCAGCAACACTCAAGAAGCTTGACACCATCAAAGACAATATAGGCCATTTAACTGGCACTACACCCACAAGCATTCACTCCCTCGACTGACTTTCAGTAGCAGCAATATGTTCTATCTCCAAGACGAACCGCAGAAATTCACTCAGACAGCACTTTCAATCAGATGAAAACTTCCGTCTAGAAGAATAAGAGCAGCAGATATACGGGAACACCACCACTTGCAAGTCCCCCTCCAAGCCACTCAAAATCTTGATTCTGCAATATATCTCTGTTTCTTAGATAGTAGGAACTGCAAATGCTAGAGAATTTGAGATAACAAGGTGTAGAGCTGGATGAACACAGCAGGCCAAGCAGCATCAGAGGAGCAGGAAGGCTGACGTTTCAGGCCTAGACCCATCTTCAGAAATGGGGAGGGTAGGGGATTCTGAAATAAAAAGGGAGAGAGGGGCAGGCAGATAGAAGATGGATAGAGGAGATAGGTGGAGAGGAGACAGACACGTCAAAGAGGCAGGGATGGAGCCAGTAAAGGTGAGTGTAGGGAGGGAGTCAGGGAGGGGATAGGTCAGTCCAGGGAGGACTGACAGGTCAAGTGGGCGGGATGAGGCTAGTAGGTAGGAGATGGGGTGGGGCTTGAGATGGGAGGAGGGGATAGGTGGGAGGAAGGACAGGTTAGGGAGGTGGAGACAAGCTGGGCTGGTTTTAGGATGTGGTTGGGGCAAACCTATGTTCATCTGACTCTACACCTTGTTATCTCTATCTCTGTTTCTTTACTATCACTGGGTCAAAATCCTGGAATTCCCTCGCTAAAGGCAACGTAGGCACACAGACTGCAGTGGTTCAAGAAGGCAGCTCACCACCACCTTCTCAAGGACACCCACATCCCATTCTTCCCCTGGATTTACCTTCTCCCAAACGTGAAATCCATCATGCAACAATAATAGAACTAAGAAAACACATTGGTATGATTGAAATATCTTTGTTTTGGTTTGGAACCATTGAGATCCAACATCAGTGAGCCTGGAAGCATGCCACTATACTTCTAGTCTCTAATTTTAATGTTAACACTTAAAAGGACTGTAAGCACATTGAGTGTTGTGAAGCAGCTTGCAGCTTGATAATTAAACATCGCTGTTACACTTTACAAATAATGAAGCCTCAGTGTGGCCATTCTGGGTGCTGACATCACACAAGGTATGTAAAATGTATAATGCCAGATGTTAGTTGTATATGTTAGATGCCTATAGATATAATATGCTTTATATAAGTTGTGCATATATGTTAGATATATGTATGTGAGTTGATATTCCATTGCCTTCCATTAGCTTCTGACCCATTCATGGTTTGGAACAGTTCACATATGTCTCTGGAGTGAGTTAGAGACCTGTGATGTTGCAATTGATAGTTTAATAAGGTTGTTGACTTGCTCACCGGGCTGGTTTGTTTTCATTCAGACATTTTGTCACCATGCTAGGTGACGTTATCAGTGAAGCATCCGATGAAGCGATGTTGTTCTACTCCACTTGGAATTTACGCTGTCAGACCTGTTATGGTGAGTAGTGTCATTTCTGGTTCTGTTCTGTATGGGTTAGTATATTTGGTCCAAATCTGTATGTTTGTAGATTGCGTTATGGGTTGAGAACCATGTCTCTAGGATTTCCCATGCATGTCTATGGTTGGCTTGGGCCAATTAAATTTGTCCCAGTTAACCTGACGGCCATTATCATCAGAGTGTACTGATATTAAGGACAAGTCATCGTGTTATTTTGCTGAGAGCTGATGTTCTTGTATTCTGATGGCTAGTTTCTTTCCTGTCTGTACGCTGTAATGTTTGTGGTAGTTGTTGCGGAGTATTTTGTAGACTATGTTGGTTCTGCATCTGTGGGAATGGGGTCCTTATTCCTTGTATGTGTTTATTGTAGAGTGGCTGTGTGCTTGTGTGCTACCATGATTCCCAATGGTCCTAGGTGTCTCGTTATCTGATATATTCTTGATGTAGGACAGTGTGGTCAGTGTGTAAGGGCATACTGTGACCTCCTGTTGTTGTCTATTTAGTAGGCACCTGCGAATGAATTTGTAGGGACATCCATTTATAACAAAGATTTTGTACAGGTGCTCTTCTTCTTTCCTGCACAATTCTGGTATGTTGCAGTGTGTGGTGGTCCATTTCAATAGTGTCCTACAGCAGCTTTGTTTGTGGATGTTGGGGTGGTTGCTGTGGAAGTTCAGGATTTGGTTAGTATGGGTTGCTTTCCTGTATACTGAGGTTTGTAACGTCCCGTTGGTCATACGTTTAACACTGACGTCCAGAAACGGAAGTGATTTTCTTGGTAGTTTAATGATTTGAAACAGCTCGATATATTGCTGCTGTGTGTTAATAACTATCTTGAGTTTGCCTATGATTAAGGGCCATGTCACAAGGATTAAAATGTTTATCAGAGCCACTGGAAAAGTAAGAATCAATTTTTAACCATTTACTTAACTGTTTTGTTCATTCTCACCTATTCTTTCTAGAATTTAGCCATAATAGTTTGTTTTTGAAATACTGGCAAAAACTAATATGCAAACCTCCATCTCCCTTTCCACCACATCCAGGAGCTTCTTCCTTCTGGCTACATCTTTGTCTATTTTCAGTGAGTTTTCTTAAGCCTATAATTTTGGGGCAACATTCCTAACCTTAGATTCTTACACTTGCTTAGCCAGGGTTTTATCTTGGGGCATGTTGCAATTATAAAGGCACTGTATATGTACCCATATTTGCATGCATTTTCCAAGAGCATGTTGCAATCCAGAGGTAGTGCTTTAATTATTCAAATATGCTCACTGTAATGAAACACCTTGTTTTTCCCAGTGGGAAAAACAAACCAGTTCTGGGACAAAAACAGAAATTGCTGGAAAAGCTCCCTTTGGGTTTTTTTTTAACAATTTCTCAGAATGTTCAGCTATGCTTGGAACCCAATAAGAATGGCTCCAAACAGCTCAATAAGAAGATTACGTCTTGGAGGAGATGATCTGGTTCAACGTGCCAAAAACAGCAGTTATAGTAAGAAAAAATAGTGAATCATGAGTATATGATGATGCTGGTCAGAGCCATTAAATTATCGAGAGCAAAAGTGGAAATATTATTTGAGAAATCAAACAGGAAGTTCTGTGTCAGAGCTGGAGACAGATCTGGGAGGTGACACAGGGCTTGTATTCAAGGAACTTTACAGAGGAATGGAGATTTGGAGATTAGATATTAGGGAAGACAAGTTGGATTTGTTTATCATGGGGAGGAGGTGGGAATTGGAGATGTGGGTACTGAGGAGTATGGTAAATGGGTATTGGGATTGGTATGGGACTGATAAGGGTGATGAGGAAGGGTTTGGAAATGGGGAGGGGTTTGGAGATGGGAAATGGCTGGGGATGGGGAGAAATGTGAAGAGGGGAATGGGTTGAGGTTGGGAGTGGGATGGGGTGGGAAGAGATTATTGGAAGACAGGGATAGTGGATGAGAATGAGAACAGAGATAGAAAAGGGTGTGTGGATGGGTTAGAGTTGACAAGAGGATGGGGATAGGAATGGAGATGAGGATTGGGTGATTGGCAGGAGAAGAGGAAAGGAATGGGGATTCATGGGGAACAGTAAGGATTATCAAGTGGTAATGGGTTTAATGGTGTGAAAAGATCAAGAGGCTAATTGCATGGATTTGGGGAAGGACAGGCAAAAGCTCAGGAATGGGGCAGAGCACTGGAGGGAAAAATAAAGCAACATAGAATATAGATGAGATTGAATGGGAAATAAAGGAAATTTGGTTTGTTGAATGTAAGCAAAGGAAGAAAACAGAACATCCCACAACAGTGTACTGACAGAGCAGTAGTGCCATGAAGATGTTCCTGAGTAAGTATGTTTGATCAGAAGTAGTCCGAATTATATTCAACAAGCAAGGAAAGGACCTCCAGATATAAATTGTAATGATCTTCCAAATGAACAAGTATATATTAACTCAAAATGGAGACTGTTTTCTTCACTGGATCCTGGTCCTGCAGTGGGGAAGGGGGTAGTTCACCCTATTGTACCCAAACACCTGTTTGGTTTCTTGAGCATGAATGAAATGGAAAGCTTGGATGATGCTGACAACTAAATCACTGAATAATATATTGCAAAATAACTTCAAATCACAGGCCAAAATTCCATGGGGAATGGAAATTCAACATTTTCAATGGATGAAGGAGAAATTCAGAGATTTATCCCTAAATTGTTCAGTTGCACCAATTTGCAGCAAGTTTGACATAGAGCCAAAAAGAAACCCAGAGCTCATTATTTACCAATTTTATTTATCATCTTGACAAAGAATAGGCTTATTTGAAATGAAAGAAAAAGCCAAATAATTGTTGTCATTAACCCTTAGATAAACAGTGAAAATAATGTAAATTCTTTCCAACTGTTATTCAGGAATGTTTAATTAACCATCTTTGACTAAAAATATAACAGCCTTGATCCATAGAAAATCATTGGTTATTGCCAATTTTAAATGTGATTTGAAACATCAGGCTTTATTACAGTGCCATTTCAAACAGGTGAAGCTAAGAGAATGTAGCATTCAGCCACAAGGTGAAACTGTGTACTCATTACAGTTTGGATAACGTTGGTTTAATTTAACGAAGTAACTACCACAATCACAGCAAAGTGGCCTCTGCCACCAACTGGCAATATTAACATCAGCAGTTGCTCCTCATTGGTCAGGCAATGTGGTGATTATGTCCTGAGACGCGCGTCTAATTTAGCCCTGCAGTATTCGACATGGCAAGTTCAGCATATAATTTGTACTGTTCAAAACGCAAATAGGCTTTCAACTATGAACATCACAGACCAGAAATTACAAACTCTGCTTCTTTC
Source organism: Stegostoma tigrinum (assembly GCF_030684315.1). Classification (NCBI taxonomy): domain Eukaryota; kingdom Metazoa; phylum Chordata; class Chondrichthyes; order Orectolobiformes; family Stegostomatidae; genus Stegostoma; species Stegostoma tigrinum. The sequence goes on along the minus strand of NC_081378.1, from coordinate 1,575,584 downwards.
CCCAAAGATACCACAGAACTGCTGGGTATTTCCACCATCTGCACCATTATGCTTTTGCATTTATACAGCACTTGTTATAAGAACATTAAAACTCGGAGCAGGAATAGGCAATTCAGCCCCTTGAACCTGTTCGGCCATTTATATGATCATTACTGATCTTATCTCAGCCTCAGCTCCTCTTTCCTGCCCACTTTCCATGAACCTTCAATCCACTACTAATTTAAAATCGGTCTGTCTGCTCTTTAATTTTATTCAATGTCCTAGCATCTACCACACTCCAGGGCAGTGAATTCTACAGATTCATGACTCCTTGAGAGAAGTAATTTCTCCTCATCTCTGCTTTAAATCTGTTACCCCTTATCCTAAAATGATGACATAGAACATAGAACATTACAGCACAGTACAGGCCCTTCGGCACTCGATGTTGTGCCGACCTGTCATACCAATGACCTTTCGTTCTAGATTGCCTTATATGAGGAAACATCCTTTCTACATCAATTCTTTTAGCATCTTAATTAGATTTCCTCTCACTCTTTTAAACTCCATCCCTCTTTGTGAAACAAATTGCCCACCTCTGGAATCAAACACGTGAACCTGCCTCCAGTACAACTACATCCCTCCTCAAGTAAATGGATTGTATACAATACTCCAGATGCAGTCCCACTATTGCCTTGGACAGTTGCAACCACACTTTCATAATTTTATACTCCATTCCTTTAGCAATAAATGCCAAAATTCCACTTGCCTTCCTTATTGCCTTCTGCACCTGCAGACTGCTTTGTTATAATTCATGCACATGGACACCGGGATCTCTCTGCACTGTTTATTTAGGTAATTGATTACTTTTCTGTTACTCTGGCTAAAATGAGCCTTGTGACTTCCAAAGGTTTTATTTTGCAGCAAGGAAATACTTTTTGAATTGTGGTTACTATTGTAACATTGGAAGCACAACTGGCAATTTGTGCACAGGAAGATCCCACTACCTCTAATGTGATGTTGACAAGATAATCTACGATAATTATGTTGGTTTAGGTACAAATGTTAAACATTTGTTTACATTGAGATACCAAGTTTAAAAAAAAAGTTTCTTTGCACTTAATAATTCTGATATGCAATATATCAAACTTGGAAAGGGAACAACAATTTCTAATATATGAAAAGAGGTGTGGATTGGTTGGAATGTGGTTGGCATGGAGATACAACAGGAACTGTTAACCGTCATTCTTTATTATCTGAAAGAATTCAGTGCAGGCTGGTAGATTCTGATTGGTCAGGCTGTTGCAACGGGGAACACAGCATGGATTGACAGTCATCACACTCACCATCTGTGTGGCAATAAATAAACTCAGATTCCTGTACAAATTATAAAGAAATTATTGCTTTCTTCTTTAAAAAAGAAATATCAGCATATGGAAAGGATTGTTCTGTTCAGAAAATGTAGAAATACAGTAAACATATTCAGTGTTCATGGTTTTCAGAACACAGTGTCCACAGATAATATTCTTGCTCCTGAATCAGTCACAAATTTACTCAAATGAAGAATTGCATTCAGATGTCAAACATCACATGAAATAATCATTGATAATAAAATGTGAGGCTGGATGAACACAGCAGGCCCAGCAGCATCTCAGGGGCACAAAAGCTGACGTTTCGGGCCTAGACCCTTCACCAGAGTCTGATGAAGGGTCTAGGCCCGAAACATCAGCTTTTGTGCTCCTGGGATGCTGCTGGGCCGGCTGTGTTCATCCAGCCTCACATTTTATTATCTTGGATTCTCCAGCATCTGCAGTTCCCATTATCAATGAAATAATCATTGCCTGCGAAAGCCTGGAGAGTATTTGTAATGGTGAAAGATATTATTAAATATTTGAGAATCCCAATGACCTAACTCTTTCAAAACTTTTAAACTCATGCATAATTTAAAAATCCTAAATATCTGAAATAAATAAAGCTGAAGTCTGACTGCATATTCACTGTATTTGCTTTGGTTGTAGTTTTTGTTTAATGTTGCAGTCTTCACTGAAAGCCTTCAGTCAGAATGGCAATGGAGATTGACAGATTTTAATACAAGCACTCATGCTGTCAATAACTTGGTTAAGGTTCATGTGGCCAAGCAGAGTCTGGAGTTAAAATATGACTTTGATCTGCCTTTATGTGCCATTATTGTACTTACTTGGTAGACGAAATGAGATGTTCATTTTCATATTTGATAATCTTGTTAAAGGGAGTCCTTAATTTTAAAAGGAAAGGTCAATCCATAGGTCAGGTGCCACCTCAAATGAAGGTCCAGCACAAGACTGTCCCTCAGTGAAAATAAATTGCTCAGAGACCTAGAAATCAGAAATAAAAACAAAATGCTTACAGCCTAGGCCAGAAACGTCAGCTTTTGTGCTCCTGAGATGCTGCTTGGCCTGCTGTGTTCATCCAGCTCCACGCCTTGTTTGCTTGAAAACTTGTTAGGCCAACCAGTAAATGTAGAACGGGAAACAGAGTGAATGTTTCAGGGTGATAAACTTTTGTCAGAAGTCAATGCTCTAACTGGAAGCCATTGAAAAGATCACCAATCTGTTCAACTTCACATTATTTCTGAGTCCTTGATGGAGGCTTTTTCCCTCATAGCATCTCACAGAGATCTTTCAGGCAGTACTTACACAGTCATTTGGAATCAGTCATAAAGCATGGAAAGAGACCCTTCTGTCTAACTGTTGCACACCAACCAGGCAGCCGGTTCTGACCTAGTCCCGTTTGCCAGCATGTGGTCCATATCCCTCTAAACCTTTGCTATTGGTATACCTGTTAAATGTTGTAGTTGTGCCTTGTGACAATACTGTGGCTTTAAGTGGTGTATTTTGTCCCTTTTTAATAAAGACAGATTGAGACAGAGGTAGCAAGTGGTCTGCTCAAAAACAATAAAGTAAACAATTTGTAAGGTCTTGGTTTTTTTTTCAAGTTGGAACATCAGAAACAACCTGACTGGGTGGAGTCAATCTCCCAGAGAACCAAGAGTTTTAGTTTTAGCTTTCTGCAGTTGCTGAGGTTTTGAAGCTGGATGTGGAAGCTCTTATTCCTCCCTCTGTTATGGCTAAAACCTAAGGTTCTTGTAATGATTGTAACGAGGTCGAATAAGATGGACCTTATAGAATATGAGTCCGCTAATTGGGGCTGTGAGTCGGGTTCATTCAGGGAGCTCTGGTGACAGATAGAACAGGAGTGTCAGACATCATTTTCACTCTGACAGCTGGCTCTGAGAGAGTTGGATCAGTGTCAACGCTTCTTCACGTGGAAATAAAAGGTGAGCTAGTGGTGCGATACTGGCCTCTGTGGAGTTATTTCAGTCTCTTCTTGCTGCTGGGGTTGCATATGAGATAATCTATTTTACTGAATTTGTGTTTGCCAAGGGTGTGTTTATGAGATGTTACTTTAAGGCTTTAGAGTAGATTTGTAGTAGGCTGCACTAATGACGTTACCCAGCATGGTAATGAAATGTCTGTGGATCAACAAGCCAGCTCAGTGAGCCAACCAACCTCAACGATGTTACATTTTTGTAACAGCTAATTAGTAGTGGTTAATATATGTGTTATTTCATTCAGCATTTCGATAGAGTTACCGTTAAGCTAATTCCTGGTTTTCTTTTTATTTTGTCTGCATTTTAACTGTAGTGTAAAAATAAAGAATGCTTTGCTTAAAGTTGAGTAATTTGACCAGTCACATTGCATCCGGAATGTACCGACTTATACTGACCTCTAAAGTAGGTAAAAAGTAGGGTCCAGATTATCTTCTGCAGATATTTTGAGGGTGTTCGGTCTGAACTGTAACAAACTGGGGACTTTTGTATCCCAATTCTAATTCCAAGTTGCATTTAAGTTATTGAACTGAAAAGCAGTGAGTACTGAGTTTTAGTTTTTATTATTTTGTGTGTTGCATTCAGTTGGTTTAAACAGAGTATGTCTTATATGATAATGTATGATAATCTTTTAGTCACTGAGAATTTCCTGGGAGTGGAATAAGTCACTTCAGATGTTTTACAGAAAGTGAACAAGGTGAAGTATTTGGAATTGGCAGGTCAGCTAGAGTTGGGGATAAGAAAGTGTGGAGCTGGATGAACACAGCAGGCCAAGCAGCATCTCAGGAGCACAAAAGCTGACGTTTCGGGCCTAGACCCTTCATCAGAGAGGAGGATGGGGAGAGGGTTCTGGAATAAATAAGGAGAGAGGGGGAGGCGGACGAAGATGGATAGAAGAGAAGATAGGTGGATAGGAGACAGACAAGTTAAAGAGGCAGGGATGGAGCCAGTAAAGGTTAGTGTGGGTGGGGAGGTAGGGAGGGGATACGTCAATTCAGGGAGGATGGACAAGTCAAGGGGGCGGGATGAGGTTAGTTGGTAGGAAATGGAGGTGCAGCTTGAGGTGGGAGGAGGGGATAGGTGAGAGGAAGGACAGGTTGGGGAGGGGGGGATGAGCTGGGCTGGTTTTGGGATGCAGTAGGGGGAAGGGAGATTTTGAAGCTGGCGTTAGGGCTGGCTTTGTCCATGAGAAATGGAAAGGCAATTGCAGCAACAGCTCACCAGTGACTATTGCCGGAAATGCCATTGGAATCATTGGGAATGACTAAAATTCAATTGCAAATGAAGCAGTTTGAATATGAAAAGGAATTGAAACAGTTTGAATTATGATGAAAAGCGGAAAGAGAGAATTGCCCTGGCAGAACAAAAAGAAAATGAAAGTAAGTCCTGAGCAGAAGAAAGGGTGAAACAGGAAATTTCCAAACTTTGGAGGTTGGAAATGAAAACTCAAAGCCGACTTAAAATAGCAGAGGCAGAGGTGAAAGGCAGGAGTAGTGATAAGGACAGTGATGGAGAGCAATACTTTCATAGCCAAAGGCCTGGTAGGGATCTGTTTAAACATGTCCCAGTGTTGACCTAAGTTGGATGAGAAGGATGTGGAAGGCTTTTTTGTTTCATTTGAGGAAGTGGCTAAATAAATGAAATGGTCGGTGACCATGTGGGTTTGTTGATTCAGATGAGGTTGGTCAGTCGACCAAGTGAAGTATTTGCATCACTATCAGAGTATGAGGAGGTACTGGGGAGTATGAAGAGATGAAGAAAGCCATCTTAAGCGCATAAGAGCTAGTGCCAGAAGCCTACAGATAATATTTTAGGAATCTAAGGGGGTCCTTGGTCAAACTTACATAGAGTTTGAAGGAATTTTAATAGGTGGATAAGGACATTGAAGCCAGGTCAAATATATGATGCTCTTACAGAAACGATTATTTTGGAGCAATTCAAAAATTCACTTCCTGAGGTAGTGAGAACTCACGTGGAAGAGCTGAAAGTTAAAACCGCAAGATTAGCAGCTGAAGTAGCTGATGGCTATGAGTTGGCTTATCAATCAAATTTTGACTTCCAACATCAGTTTCATTCTATGAGGGACAGAAACTGGGGTCAAGAGAAATCCTCAGGTGATAAGGGAAAAGGAGATCTCATTGAAGATAATAAATTTAGTTTACCACAGGGTAAAAAGGAAACCCACAGAGAAGCCAAAGAGAATAAAATTGCTCTGGTATTTTCACCAAAATAATGTAGGTCACATGATGTCACAGAGTTGGTGGTTTGGACAAAGTACTGAGAAGATGAAAATGGGAAAACAGGATAAGCCAGCAAATTTTGTTGAAGAAAAGCACAGCAGAAGCTAAAATGCAGGACCAGAATGTAAAATTTCTGTTGAAGGGTCTGGCCTGAAACGTCAGCCTTCCTGCTCCTAAGATGCTGCTTGGCCTGCTGTGTTCATCCAGCTCTACACCTTGTTATCTCGGATTCTCCAGCATCTGCAGTTCCTATTATCCCAGAATGTACAACCTGGCCATGGGTTGGTTGAGATGGAAGTGCCAATTCTCTTCAAAAAATTTGGTTGCATAAGTTAGGTTTAGAAACAGCAGGTAAAGAAATTAACATTTTAAGGGATACTGGAGCAAGTTAATCTCTGACAGCGAGAGATAAAGAGATGTGTAATTAGGAGTACAGCCAGCAAAGGTGGTAATATGTAGAATTCATGTTGGAAGCAGTAGTGTTCCATGACATAAAGTAAGGCTGGAGAGTCTAGTGAAAAGCGATGAAGTGACGGTAGAAATTGAACACAAGTGCAAAGGCAAGACAATCAAAGTGAGTTGCAGCGAATGGGACTAGCCCATAAAAATGTGCCAAACCCAGATGATACCCAGTGATTGTGCAGACTTTTGCAAAGTCAATTGTAGTTACAAAATCTGATTTATATCGTATCCCATGTTTGTAAACCTGTTTTAAGAAAGTGGGACAAGCAATTTATTTCAAAATTAGACAAATAAGAGAAATTTGGGGTCTAGGCTATCTCCTCAATATATTTTGAGGATACTTGATTTGGTCAATAACAAACGAACTTCACCACACCCTCTGGCAGCCCACTCTAGACATGGATATCCATCTGCATGAAAAAGTTACCCCTCAGGTCCTTTTTAAATCTTTCCCTTTCACCTCAAGCCTTCTGGTTTTGAACTCCCACACTCTAGGAAAAATACTCCGGCCCCTTATGATTTTATAAACCTCTCTAAGTTCGCCCCTCAGCCTCCGACACTCCAGGGAAATAAAACCCCAGCCATTTCAGCCTCTCCCTCTAACTCAAAATGTCTGGTCCCGGCAACATCCTTGTAATATGTTTCTGCACCATCTCAAATTTTACAACATCCTTCCGAAAGTAGGGCAACCAGAATTGTACACAGTATTCTAAAAGTGGTCTCACCAATGTCCTGTACAGCTGCAACATAACATATCAATTCAGTGTTCTGATCAATGAAAGCAAGCATAGCGAGTTTTGAGAAGATTTGTAGCTCAGGTTGAGGTTCTGGATGTGAGTTTGCTCGCTGAGCTGGAAGGTTAGTTTTCAGACGTTTCGTCACCATTCTAGGTCACATCATCAGTGAGCCTCCGATAAAGCGCTGGTGTTATGTCCCGCTTTCTATTTGCTGGTTAGGTTTCCCCCGGAAAGCAAGCATATCAAACGCCTTCTTCATCATTCTGTCTACCTGTGTTTCTCGTTTCAAAGAACTATGAACATTCCTCTGATTATTTTGAGTTTTGCTTTTCCCTCTAGCTGATGTAGAGCATTTTGAAATATTGAAACATGAGAAAATGGCCCAGTCACTGAGGCTGTATAGCTCTGCAATGATGCCTTCTAGCATTTTGTTTCTCTGATCACATTAATTATCATTCCATTTTGTCCAGATGGTCCTGAAGCTTGTTGAGGCGATTACTCTTGAGTTGTTCCCTTTCTGTTGTTGCTATTTAAATAGGGAAAATATTTTGCTTGTCCTATTATTTTACACTGTTCCAGTGTCTTGCTGCCAAAGAAAGCATTAGAATAAATTTTTCTCGTTGATGGCTTCTGTAAGTCATCAACAAGAATTTGTCCTTTTTGTAACAATCCATCTGGTGTGCTATAAAGTCATAGAACACAATATGAGATAGATTGACTAAAACATGAGACACGCAGAACTGAAGGCACACTGACCAACATTGGACTGAAGATTAGAAGTATACAAAAGAGGCAGAGAAATGGAAAGTTGCAAGGAACAGAAAACGACACCAAAAAGTGAAGTCATGAAAGGAAGATGACAATATTAAATATGAAATATGGCAATTCAGCCAGGTATTATATCTTACTTTTGAAATGGAGCAATAAAACTCATTCCCTTCCCTTGATGTGCTTGTTAAGGAATATGCTAACAGATTGCCAGTGTACACATTGGGATTTTGACATTTCTGCACAGTGTAGGAATGGTCTTATCATCTTTTCTATGACTTATTTTCTTGTGGAACCATCCAGGATGTCTTAGAAAGATACAAGTCCACCAATCTTCCTTCAGGTCTTATTCTAGGCCACCTGTACCAAATGGGGAGGGATGTCCATGTCAGTCGAGAGCAGAAGATCAGCTCAATCTTGATGTACATCAAACAGAGTTATTACATGCAGATCACTCAATAACAAGTTACATTACATATAGAACATAGAACATTACAGCACAGTACAGGCCCTCCTGCCCTCGATGTTGTGCCGACCTGTCATACCGATCTCAAGCCCATTTAACCTACACTATTCCATGTACGTCCATATGCTTGTCCGATGACGACTTAAATGTACCTAAAGTTGGCGAATCTACTACCATTGCAGGCAAAGCGTTCCATTCCCTTACTACTCTCTGAGTAAAGAAACCACGTCTGACATCTGTCCTATATCTTTCATCCCTCAATTTAAAGCTATGTCTCCTCGTGCTCGCCGTCACCATCCTAGGAAAAAGGCTCTCCCTATCCACCCTATCTAACCCTCTGTTTATTTTATATGTCTCAATTAAGTCACCTCTCAACCTTCTTCTCTCTAATGAAAACAGCATCAAGTCCCTCAGCCTTTCCTCGTAAGACCTTCCCTCCATACCAGGTAACATCCTAGTAAATCTCCTCTGCACCCTTTCCAAAGCTTTCACATCCTTCTTATAATGCAGTGACCAGAACTGTATGCAATCAGTCTACATCTAAGATACATGAGTGTCACTTGTGAGACAATTTAAGAATAAATTCACCCCAGAACTACGAAAATGTTCTCACAGAACTGATGACAAGCACAGACTTTTCATTAGTTCATCCCAAAGGCAATCCATTATTATGATGGGTGGACCCTAGCTCATGGAGTCTCTAAATCTTTCTAGATCATGCAACAATGGCATTCTCATCAATAAAGGCCATGCCAACTGTTTGTTTTGGGGTGGGGGGGGTGTGTGAAAGCTGCGCTGCAGAAGAACATAGCTGTAATCGAGGATATTACAGTCAGGAGAATAGACATTGTTCCCTGTCACCAGGATTGTGAGTCCTGAAGACTGTACTCCCTGCCTGGTACCCCATGTTCAGGAGATCTCATCTGGGCTGCAGAGGAACTTGGAGAGGGAGGGAAAAGATCCAATGAATGTGGCTCATGTAGTTACCACCAACATAGGTATAAGACAGAAAGCGGGCCTGCTGAGGCAATATGAGCAGCCAGGGGGTAAATTGAATGTGGAACCAAAAAGGTATTAATCTCCAGGTTACTTCCAGAGCCACAAACAAATTGGCTCAGCATCAACGAGATCAAAGAGGTAAATATATGGCTCATAGATTGATGTGGGAGAAATGTATTTGAATTCATGAGATACTGGAGCCAGTACTGGGGAAGGTGGGAGCTGTTCCAATGGGATGGGCTCCTTCTGAATCATGCTGGAACCAGAGTTCAGGTGAATTGTATAAGTGGGCCTAGATATGGCTTTAAAGTCGATGGAACATAGATCATGAGATAGAAAAGGCATGTAAGAAAAGCACTATTATGGGGGACTGGAGAAGTAGTAATTGAGAACAAAGAAATAGCGGTGGAATTGAATAGGTACTTTGCATTAATCTTTATGGTGGAAGGCACCAGTAGCATACCAGAACCTCAAGAGAGTCAGGGACAGAGGTGAACGTAACAGCCATCAATCAGGAGAAGGTGCTGGGGAAGCTGAAAGGTCTGAAAGTGGAATTATCACCCGGACCAGAAGGACTAATCCTTAGAGTTCTTAAGGAGACAGTTGAGGAGATTATGGAGGCATTGGGAGTGATCTTTCAGGAATCTTTGGAGTCAGGGAGGATCCGAAATGATTGGAAAATAGATAACATAACAAAGGTGATTAGGAAGGAAAGGAGGCACAAGACAACAAACTATAGGCTAGACAGCCTGACCTCAGTGGTTGATAAGTTTGGAATTCATTATTAAGGACAGGATTGCAAAGTACTTGTCAATGCGCGGTACAGTAGGGGTGGTATCAGCATGGCTTCATCAATGGGAGGTCACACTGAAAACTCTGTTTGAACTCTTTAAAAAAGTACTGAACTAATTCGATAAAGGAGAGCCAGTGGACATGATCTATTAGGGTTTCCATGCGATTGTTGACAAAGTGCTGCACTGGAGGCTACCAAATAAAGTAAGAGCCCATAGTGTTAGGCATAAGTTACTGGCATGGATAGAGGATTGGCAGAGTGGCAAAAGGCAAAGAGTGGGGATAAAGAAGTCTTTTTTTTTCAGGATAGTCGTCAATGACTAGTGGAGTTCTGCAAGCGTCAGTGTTGGGACCACAACTTCTCATGTTATGAATTAATAATCTGGACAAAGGAACTGAGGGCATTATTGCTAAGTTTGCAGATGACACCAAGGGAGGTAGAGAGGAAGGTAGTGTTGAGGAAGTGGGAAGGCTGCAGAAGGACTTGGACAGGCTGGAAGCGTAGGTTAAAAAAAGTGGCAGATGGAATACAACGTGGGAAAGTGCAAGGTTATGGCATTTGGTTGGATGAATAGAGGCAGAGACTATTTTCTAAATGAGAAAAAACTCATGAAATCTGAAGCACTAAGGTACTTGGGAATACAAGTTCAGGATTTTCTTAAGATTAACATGCATGTTCAGTTGACAATTAGTCAGGAAAATGCAATGTTAGCATTCATTTCAAGTGGGCGAGAATATAAGAACAGAGATGTACTTCTCAGGCTCTATAAGACTTTAGTCAGGCCATATTTGGAATATTGTGAGCAGTTTTTTTTGTCCTGAATTTAAGGAAGGATGTCCTGGTGTTAGAGGAGGCCCAGAGGAGGTTTACAAGAATGATCCCATGGGTGAAGGGCCGGTCATATGCGTGGTTGAGGACTCTGGGTCTGTGCTCGATGGAGATTAGAAGGATGAGGGGGACCTGATTGAAACTGATAGAATAATGAGAGGCTTGGACAGAGTGGACTTAGAGAAGACATTTCCACGAGTAGGAGAAACTAGGTCACAAGGGCATAGCCTCACAGTGAAAGGACAACCTTTTAGAAATCTAGCTTGGCATTGCTGGAATTCTTGTCCAAATCTCACCAAAGCCACATCACTCAGACTGCTATAAGATTCCAGCCTCTGTGTCTGATCCTTCAGCAAGTCTCTCCCTCTGTCTGTCTGCAACCTCTCATTGAGTCTGTCCCAACCACCTGCTTGTTTCAGGAATGTCAACGAGACACACCCCTGATGTTTAAAGAGCTGGAGTCTGTGTATGTTATTTTAGTCACCAGGCATAAGAGAGATTCATTACAGATTTTTTTTTCTATTCAAGGGATGTGTGTGAATTACATAAAAACACAAGAGGTTATAGTCTCACTTATCCTGCCCTGCAGCTACCTGCCCTTTCACTATGGCCCACTCTCTGTAAGTGAGCAGGAAGTGGCCATGATCCTGACAGTGGTGTGGTCCACCTGTTGAACTTGGTCTTTTCCAATTAAAGCTGTTGTTTTGATGTTTGCTGGAATTGTTTAATGTGGAGTGTTCAGAGGTCAGAAAGTATCAAGCAGCAACGATGGAATGTGGCACTATCATCCTTGTCAACTGTAGCATGACCTGCAGCCTAATTTGTTACCATCCACATTAAATGATGAACATTACATTCTCACTCTGAAATTACATCTTTCAGGAGCTTTTCACCTGGACTTTCAGTAAGGTGGAGTTTATTTTGTCTTTGTACGGTGTTTTAGCACATCAATGATCCCTACTGTATTGGTACATTGTTCAGACATTTTCTGATGCCTTTTTCTCTGAAGCAACAAGTAAAGAGAATGAAATAAAGTTTATTTGATCTGAGATTGAATTACTCTTGAAGCTGTTTCAAGTTACTAATGGGACTCATTGCAATAAATCATGGCATTGTTGATTTTGTCGTAAGAAGTGCCACCCATTACATTTTATGTGTTTCTAAATATTTGTCTATTGAAGGATTCTGGGCTTTCTTTAAGGCAGCTCATTAAATTTTATATATGTTTTGTTGAGAAATTTCTTGAAGGTGGGCAAATCAAAAGCATTTAATTATGAAGCTGCAAATCTGTTATTGAAACTTGGAATGCAGAATATCATTTCTTACCTAAAAACACTTTGAAGTGACTTCGAGACAATCATGGGATAGAAAGCCACAGATGGATTGTGGCTGACACACAAATCTTTATAGAATCCTACATTTCTGTTACTCATATAAGCTGCTAATCTTAAACTAGTTAATTACCAAATTTCTGCAAATAATTCAAATAAGATCCCAACTGACTGACTTGCACTGAATATACAGGATGTCAGAGATATATTCAAACTGGAATGTTGAATCATCCAGAACTTCTTTTAATCCTAAAGATGTGAATTCATTGTTGTCGATTCCCTACTTGTCACAGAAGCAAAATACTTCTGCTCAGTGAAGTGATTCCTCATCAATCCATAAAAGACTCAACCTATTGTTAGCTAAGTGTCTTTGGCCCTACCACCTTCAGCTTTTCAACAATGGCTTTTCCCCTGTAATAACATCAGAAGTGGAGATGTTCGCTGATGATTGCTTAATGTTCAGCACATCCGCAACTCCTCAGAAACTAAAGCATTCTATGTTGAAATGCAACAAGACCTGGACAAATATTCAGACTTGGGCCAAAAACTGACAAGTTGGAAGGATCTGTTTCCATGCTGTAAAACTCTATGACTTTCTGATACTATTAGCAACATTCGAACTATGCAAGTCTCTGTCAATTACCATTTCAAATTAGAGAGAATCTAGCCATTGCCCCTTGACAAAGATTGGTATTACCAACCTTGAATTCCCCATTATCAAAATCCTGGGGTATCATTCACTAGAAACATGACTGACTGGCCATGTAATAAAATGTGAGGCTGGATGAACACAGCAGGCCCAGCAGCATCTCAGGAGCTCCTGAGATGCTGTTGGGCCTGCTGTGTTCATCCAGCCTCACATCTTATTATCTTAGATTCTCCAGCATCTGCAGTTCCCATTATCACTGACTAGCCATGTAAATTGTGCAGCTACAGCATTGTAAGTCCACGTGTCAATCACACCCTTAACTCATCTGTCTTACCTGTAACACTCCTAACGTTAAAGGAGAGACTATCCAGACTTTCCTTACTCCCCTGAAACTCAGCATGGCTGAATCGCCTCTGCCTTGGTTCCTTTACAAAAAGTATGCTGTGGCCCTTTTGTAAAATTGTACCCAACAGCATGAGCAAACCCTCCGACATGGACAGCAGTCCAAATCTAGTTCCGGTGCGGACTGTCCTGCTTAGAGAGGTGCCATCTTCCCCAGAAACAGTTCCAGTGAACCAGGAATCTAAAACCTTCCCTTCTGCACCAACTCTTGAGCCACATAAATTGCACTCTCATCAGTTTCCAAAATGGAAAACCACTGTATGATTGGGACCCAAGTGTTCTCTGTTATAACCAACCCATTCCCTTCCTCTGTCCAGCCCCTTGAATTCCAGTGAGACTACCTTTCAAAATGTAATTCTCAGCCTCATGGCCGTCCCACAGTGTCTCCAGCCACCGTGCGAGCTCTGAAACATGAAGCTGCCATTTCAGCACTTGTAAGCACATCCAACACGTGTTCATCCGGGGAACCAGCAGGATCTATGACTGACCACAAACAAAAGGTCGCATTTTCCATCTGTTTTACTTCACCTGCCAAGACTTAAAGTTACCTAGACTCCTTTTGCCAACTTTTCTATTTACTTAATTTTAAAAGATATTCCCTTTACCTTAGCTTTAATCTCCTTCTCTCCTTCTCAGACTTGTACTTATCCTAGCGCTTTTCAGTTAATCCCTTAAAAATCTCTGGATTTATGGGCCTTGGTCAGCTCCTAAACCACTTAAAACAGTCAGGAATGCAGAAAAAAAATCCCGCATCCTTCATTCAACAAACTGCCAAACTCCACTCACTGGTGGTTGCATAGAGACTTTTTCTTCATACTCTCTGCTTCAATTGTTTCAGGAACTGTTTTAAACCAGATTGACTTGGAGTTTCGATTAACTGTCCAAGCTACAGCAGCCCGCCCAACAGAATTAACAAGGTAATAAAGTGTGAAGTTGGATGAACACAGCAGGCCAAGCAGCATTTCAGGAGCACAAAAGCTGACGTTTCGGGCCTAGACCCTTCATCAGAGATTAAGCTCAGAGCAATTTCTCAACAAAACATATATAAAATTTAATGAGCTGCCTTAAAGAAAGCCCAGAATCCTTCAATAGGCAAATATTTAGAAACACATAAAATGTAATGGGTGGCACTTCTTACAGCAAAATCAACAATGCCAGAGATGACGCTCAGAGAGCTTCATCTCTGATGAAGGGTCTAGGCCCGAAACGTCAGCTTTTGTGCTCCTGAGATGCTGCTTGGCCTGCTGTGTTCATCCAGCTTCACACTTTATTATCTTGGATTCTCCAGCATCTGCAGTTCCTATTATCACAGAGTTAACACGGTGTAGGGCTGGATGAACACAGCAGGCCAAGCAGCATCAGAGGAGCAGGAAAGCTAATGTTTCAGGTCTAGACCCTTTTTCAGAAATGAGGAGGGGAAGGGATTCTGAAATAAATGGGGGGCGGGGGGAGGAGGATAGAAGATGGATAAAGGAGCAGATTGGTGGAGAGGAGACAGACAGGTTAAAGAGGCGGGGATGGATCCAGTAAAAGTGAGTGTAGGTAGGGAGTTAGAGAGGTAATAGGTCAGTCCAGGGAGGACAGACGGGTCAAGGAGGTGGGATGAGGCTGGTAAGTAGGAAATAGGGCTGGGGCTTGAGGTGGGATGAGTGGATAGTTGTGAGGAAGGACGGATAGGTTAGGGAGGTGTGCACGAGCTGAGCTGGCTTTGAGATGTGGTACGGGGGAGGGGAGATTTTGAAGCTTGTAAAGTCCACATTGACACCATTGGGTTGCAGGGTTCCCAAGCGGAATATGAGTTGCTGTTCCTGCAACCTTTGAGTGGCATCATTGTGGCACTGCAGGAGGCCCAGGATGGACATGTCGTCTCAGGAGTGGGAGGGGGAGTTGAAGTGTTTCATGGCTGGGACGTGCAGTCGTTTGTCACGAACTGAGCATACAGGACAGAGATTAATTTTACTCTCCACAACGCTCACATAGACTCAACAGTTTAGCCTTTAGAGTTCAACCTCACTAAATGGCTGATGCTACCAAAGAACAAGGAGCAATTCATATCAGATTCTAAGGCAAGGCATTAACTCTTAAACTCCCACACTCACCAAACTGCAAAGCTCCATGCTTGTTAGGTCAAAGTCTTGGAGCTCCGTCCCTAACAACATCTCAAGGACTGTTGTGGATTATTAGGATTTCTCATTCACGGGACATTGCCGTCGCTGGCTGGGCCAGAATTTCTTGTCTGTCCCTAATTGCCCCTTGGGAAGGCAGGGGTGAGCTGCCTTATTGCACGGCTGCAGTCCATGTGCTGTGAGTTAGAACATAGAACATAGAAAAGTACAGGCCCTTCGGCCCACGATGTTGTGCCATGGAATAATCCTAATCCAAAAATAAAATAACCTACATTCCCCTCAGTTCACTGCCATCCATGTGCATGCCCAGCAGTCGCTTAAATGTCACTAATGACTCTGCTTCCACGACTACCACTGGCAAACTATTCCATGTGCTCACAACTCTCTGGGTGAAGAACCTCCCTCTGATGTCACCTCTATACCTTCCTCCTAACACCTTAAAACTATGACCCCTCGTGGCAGTCAATCCTGCCCTGGGGAAAAGTCTCTGGCTATCGACTCTATCCATGCCTCTCATTGACCCACAATGCTCTTAGGGAGGGAATTCCAGATTTTTACCCAGTGAAGGAACAATGATATATTTCCAAGTCAGAATGGTGATTGGCTTAGAGGGAAAGTTGTAATATTCCACAACCATTTGCACTCTCCAGGAAATAGGTCTTATCTAAGCACCTGGACGGCAACAAATAACCCAGGGCTCTCTTTCTGGATATCAGGAGATATGCCCATCACAAAATCATACGATTAATTGTCCTAATGCATAGAATCCCTACAGTACGGAAACAGGCTCTTTGGCCCAACAGGTCCACACCGACCCTCAGAGAATTCTACCCAGACCCATCCCCCTGTAACCCACTTAATCTACTCTTTCCTGAGTACTAGGGCAATGTAGAGTGGCCAATCCACCTAGCCTGCACATCATTGGACTGTGGGAGGAAACCAGAGCGCTCGTAGGAAACCCACGCAGACACGGGGAGAATGTGCAAACTCCGCACAGACAGTCACCCGAGGGTGGAATCGAACCTGGGTCCCTGGCACTGTGAGGCAGCAATACTAACCACTGAGCCTCAATGACTCCCCTTATCACTCTATTGGGATAATTTTGAACAGCAAATATTTAGGTAACTAAACTTGCCAAAGAAGAAGTGATTACATCGAGTAAATCATTTGAACAAGTTTCCTCCTTAATTCCAGTGTTTCTGTAGTAATATGCTGCCCCTTCTCTCCTTTGCATTAATTCTTACTCATCCAGTTATTGGGAAATTTAATCCAGGCACTTCCTTTAACCATGTTTAACTTGTGTCATGTTACGAAACACTGCATGACATATGGCAGGCAGCAAAACCAGCACAATGACATTTATTACTCCGTTACTGTTAGCTGGCTGAAAAGCAGCATAATATCAATGACCTTTGCCCCATTGCAGCAGCCATTTGTTTCCTCAGCAGAATGAAGGTTGACATTTTGGTCATTGTTTATACATTTTTGACATTTGTTTCTACTGGAAGCTCAAACCATGCCATTTGCTCCGGGTTATAGTTTAGTGTTGGTGAGGGATTGAAATACATAATAAAGAGATACACTCCATGCTAGAGTGCCTTTTTGAGTCTAGAAAGTTTTCTATCTTTTTCTATTTTTTGTGCAATTATCTACAGATCCTTACATTGTGCTTGGGGCCTCTTACAACCCATAAATTTATCCTTCAAGATAATAATCACCATGTAGATTTTATAAGACCAGTTATTACATTGCCACATGGGCCTTTGAGATTTACATTGTGCAATATCCTCCCCATTTAAATGGAGCACATTATGATACATGATTTGCAAATGTTACTTTAGTGGATAAACAATCTGCAGACTTTTTTTGTAATTCATGCCAAATTTGTGTTTAAATTGAAGTGGAATCAGGGAAGATGAGGGTGGGAGTGATGGAGAGATGTAGAGAGACCTTGGGATATTCCTAGAGTGATGAAACCTCCTTTCCAGTAGTATTGGAGAATATAACCTTCAGGATCCACTCAGTTCCACGGTGTGATGTCTGACTATTTTCAAACATTTGCTAACAATTCAGTTCTGTTCAGCAAGGTGGGAGGAGCTTATGATAAATTTTTAGTAGGTCTGGTGTTACCCCGGGATGGAGAACACCAGCTGAGTTCAAAAGTTAGTCTTGGTGAGTGAGGCGATAAGAGAGTGGGGGAGAGAGGGAGAGAGAGGAGAGAGAGAGTGGGGGAGAGAGAGTGGGAGAGAGAGAAAGTGGGAGAGAGAGAGGGAGAGGGAGAGAGGGAGAAACAGGGAGGGAGAGAGAGAGGCAGAGATGAAGGGAGAGAGACAGAGACTGACAGAGAGAGAGAGAGAGAGAGAGAGATGCAGATTCAATATTAGGAGTGCAGTAGTATTATTGGAAAGGATGGACCACACAGATTCTAAGTATGGGACTCAGTGAGGAGTCAAGAACAGCTAGATGGCTCCATACTGTTAGAATTTAAGTAGAAGTTCTAGGAATTAGTAGATAAGTAGATTTTGGTACGTAGGTGCAGAAGTCCTGAGGAGTTGAGGAACAAAGGAAGTCATAGACATTTTATTGGGAAAAGCTGAGGGGGGCTCAGAAGAAGCCTGTGAGCATTCATGAGACCATAAGAAATAGCAGCAGGAGTAGGCCATTTGGTCCATCAAGCCTGCTCCATCATTCATTAAGATCATGGCTGATCTTTTCATGGATTCAGCTCCACTTACCCGCCAAGATAACAAAGTGTGAAGCTGGATGAACACAGCAGGCCAAACAGCATCTCAGGAGCATAAAAGCTGACGTTTTGGGCCTAGACCCCACCCGCCCACTCATCATAACCCTTAATTCCTTTATTGTTCAAACATCTACCCATCTTTGCCTTAAAAACATTCAACGAGTTAGCCTCAGTTGCTTAATAAAACCGAAAGAACTGCAGAAGCTGTAAATCAGGAAAAAAAACAAAAGTGGCTGGAAAAGCTCAGCAGGTCTGGCAGCATCTGCAAAGAATAATGAGAGTTAATGTTTGGGGTCTGGTGATCCTTTCTCAGAACTGTTCTGAGGAATGGTCACTAGACCTGAAATGTTAACTCTGATTTTTTTTCTTCACAGATGCTGCCAGACCTAATAAGCTTTCCCAGCAACATTTGTTTTTGAGCCTCAATTGCTTCACCAGGCAAGGAATTCCACAGACTTCTGACCCTTTGGGTGAAGAAGTTCTTCCTCTACTCAGCCCTAAATCTGATCTCCCTTATTTTGAGACTATGCCCCCTTGTTCTAGTTTCACCCTCCAGAGGAAACAAACGCTCCCCTTCTATCTTATCTATTACTATCATAATTTTATATGTCTCCATAAGATGCCCCACATCCTTCTAAATTCCAATGAGTACAGTCCCAGTCTACTCAATCTCTCCTCATAAGGCAACACTCTCAACTCCAGAATCAACCTAATGACTTACTTCTGTACCCCTCCAGTGTCAGTGTGTCTTTTCTGAAGTAAGGAGACGAAAACTATCTACAGTTCTCCTGGCGTTTCAACATAATCCTCCCATACAGCTGCAGCCTAAGCTCCTTGTGTTTAAGCTTCATCTGTCTATCAATGAAGGACAAGATTCCATTTGCTTTCTTTATTATCTGCTGCAGCTGCAAACCAACTTTTTCTGATTCATCCACAAAGACACTCTGGTCCCTCTGAACAGCAGCATGCTGTAATTCTCAGTGCGGCAGAAAGAGAATGTTTTAAAGCTCATGAGTAGTATTTTCTTGATACAACTCAGCAAGTTTGGAGCTCAGGGGCAGTTTTAGCTTGGTGCTCCTAGCCTTCAGTCACAAACTGGAGTTATATTTGTGACTTCTCAAGCACACTTTCAGATGCCAATGGAAATTTGACCCAAGAAAAAAATGTGACGAACCAGAATGAGAGTGGTCAATGAAACAGTATTTGACGAAGCAGCTCTTAAGGAAGAGTTTCAAGGTCAGGTCAGTAACAGTGAAGAATTGAGATCCCTTGTGAAGCTAAAAAATGTGTAATAAATGTGTGGGAGGATCTGGTGAGAAATCCATAAGATCTGGCTTGTTTGCATTTGCTATTTCACTTGCACTGTGGGATGTTCAAACACCATATATTACTTGACATGTTCATTGTGGGTATGGAGGCCAGGCAGCTCAGTGGGCAGGATGACTGGTTAGTGATGCCAACAGCACAAGTTTGAATCTTGAGCTAGCTAGGGTTTCCTATGAAGATTCTCGTTCTCAACCTCTTCCCTTTCTGAGGCATGGTGACCCTTAAGTTAAACAACCACCAGTCGCCTCTTTCTAGTGAGACTGGTAGGTCAATGGCAGCTTTACCTTCACCGCTGAACACACACACACACACACCCACATAAAGACACACACACACACACACACACACACCCACCCACATAAAGACAGACACACACACACACACACACACACACAAACATAAATGATCAAAAGCCTCACTGAGCAAAACAGCCCTGGACACATACTCCCAGAGCTGAGGTCTCTAGCCTCTTCTCCCACTGCTTGAATAAACCTGCCATGTAGACACCACACACAGTGTTGATATAAATCACAATATATGTAGTGAATGTAAATGAGAATGTGGTGGATGGAAAGTCAATATAAGATGTCATGGAGATTTAACCAGGTTGTTGAAATTGTGGAGGTAGGTCATTAGCTTAGGAGTGTATTTACAACTTGGTCAGATGGGCAGATCAATGGCAGACAGAATTTAACTCAAATGTGTGAGAGAATGTAGATTGGCTAAAGTAACATGTCAAGGGAGTGCAGTTGGACAGAACTGTCTGAAGCAGGGTCACTGGATTTGGAACTATAACCCTGACTTCTCTTTACAGATGCTGTCAGACTTGCTAAGTTTCTCCAACAATATTTGTTTCTAAGGTTTTGGAGTTGATTTGCAGCTCGGGTTGTGGGTGTTGAGGTTGGTTTGCTCGCTGAGCTGGTTTGTTGTTCTGTAGATATTCCATTACTGTGCTTGGTAACATCCTCAGTGCAGCCTCTGATGAAGCGTCAGTGTGTTTTTCCGCCTGGTTTTTAAACTCTGGGGTCCGCTGAAATGGATTGCCTCACTTCCGGGTTTCCTCCATAGTGGAATGTATATGGGGTTGAGTTCAATGTGTTTATTAATAGCCTGCTTCATGGAGTACCATGCTTCCAGGAATTCTTGTGTTTGTTTCTGCCTAGACAGTCCCAGGATCTTGGTGTTGTCCCAGTCAAAGTCATGGTTCTCCTTGTCCATGTGGATTGGGATGAGTGAGTATTGGTCACGTTAGTTTGTTTGTTTCATCAGGAAAGTTGCCTATATAAAGAGATTTAGGGTTGAAGTGAGATTGAATAAACTTGGGTTACTGTCTTTAGAGCATAGCAGGCTGAGTTGGGACCTGATTAAGATTATGAGGGACATAGATAGGGTGGACAGAAAATAACTGTTTCCCTTTAACTGAGGGGCCAATATGAAATGAGCATATTTTTCCAGTGCAAGATAAGAGGTTCAGAGGGGATTTGAGGACAGATTTTTTTCCACCCAGAGGATAGTGGGGGTCTGGAATGCAATGCCTGTGAAGGTAGTTAAGGCAGGAAACCTCACAAACTTCAAAACAAAAACTTGGATGAGCATTTGAAACGTCAAAACATTTGAAGATAAGGGCCTGGTGTGAGACAGCAGGACTGGTGTAGATTTAGAGGAGTTTTAGGTCACACAGGCTTGAAAGGCTGAAAATCCTCTTCTATACTGGATGATTCTGTGATTCTGAGAGTCTGGCAACTTTCTTTTTAAACAGTCAATTAGCTGAAAATAGCATCTTTACCTCTTTTTAAACCTATAGGCAAAAGTTGAAAGAAATAATGGGAACTACAGATGCTGGAGAATCCAGGATAACAAATTGTGGAGCTGGATGAACACAGCAGGCCAAGCAGCATCTCAGGAGCACAAAAGCTGACATTTCGGGCCGAGACCCTTCATCAGAGAGGGGGACGGGGAGATGGTTCTGGAATAAATAGGGAGAGAGGGGGAGGCGGACCGAAGATGGAGAGAAAAGAAGATGGGTGGAGAGGAGAGTATAGGTGGGGAGGTAGGGAGGGGATAGATCAGTCCAGGGAAGATGGGCAGGTGAAGGAGGCGGGTTGAGGTTAGTAGGTAGGAAATGGAGGTGCGGATTGAGGTGGGAGGAAGGGATGGGTGAGAGGAAGAACAGGTTAGGGAGGCAGGGACAGGCTGGGCTGGTTTTGTGATGCAGTGGGGGAAGGGGAGATTTTGAAGCTGGTGAAGTCCACATTGACACCATTGGGTTGTAGGGTTCCCAAGGGGAATATGAGTCGCTGTTCTTGCAACCTTCGGGTGGCATCATTGTGGCACCACAGGAGGCCCATGATGGACATGTCGTCTGAGGAATGGGAGGGGGTAAGGTCACATGGAACAGTCCCTCTTCCACACCTGCACAGGCCCCAAACCCCACCTCTTCCTCCGTTACATTGATGACTGTACCGGCGCCGCCTCTTGTTCCCCAGAGGAGCTCGAACAGTTCATCCACTTCACCAACACCTTTCACCCCAACCTCAAGTTCACCTGGGCCATCTCCAACACATCCCTCACCTTCCTGGACCTCTCAGTCTCCATCTCAGGTAACCAGCTAGAAACAGATGTCCATTTCAAGCCCACTGACTCCCACAGCTACCTAGAATACGCCTCCTCCCACTCACCCTCCTGCAAAAATTCCATCCCTTATTCCCAATTCCACGGCCTCCGCCTCATCTGCTCCCATGATGAGGCATTCCACTCCCGCACATCCCAGATGTCCAAATTCTTCAAGGACCGCAACTTCCTCCCTGCAGTGGTCAAGAACGCCCTTGACCGCGTCTCCCGCATTTCCCGCAACACATCCCTCACATCCCGCCCCCGCCACAACCGCCCCAAGAGGATTCCCCCTCGTTCTCACACACCACCCCACCAACCTCCGGATACAACGCATCATCCTCCGACACTTCCACCATCTACAATCTGACCCCACCACCCAAGACATTTTTCCATCCCCACCCTTGTCTGCCTTCCGGAGAGACCGCTCTCTCTGTGACTCCCTTGTCTGCTCCACACTCCCCTCCAACACCACCACACCTGGCACCTTACCCTGCAACCGCAGGAAGTGCTACACTTGCCCCCACACCTCCTCCCTCACTCCCATGCCAAGCCCCAAGATGACTTTCCACATTAAGCAGATGTTCACCTGCACATCTGCCAATGTGGTATACTGTGTCCACTGTACCGGTGTGGTTCCCTCTAAACTGGGGAAACCAAGCAGAGGCTTGGGGACCACTTTGCAGAACACCTGCGCTCGGGTCGCAATAAACAGCTGCACCTCCCAGTCGCGGACCATTTTAACTCCCCCTCCCATTCCTCAGACGACATGTCCATCATGGGCCTCCTGCGGTGCCACAATGATGCCACCCGAAGGTTACAGGAACAGCAACTCATATTCCGCTTGGGAACCCTGCAGCCCAATGGTATCAATGTGGACTTCACCAGCTTCAAAATCTCCCCTTCCCCCACTGCATCACAAAACCAGCCCAACTCTTCCCCTTCACCCACTGCATCCCAAAACCAGCCCAGCCTGTCCCCGCCTCCCTAACCTGTTCTTCCTCTCACCTATCTCTTCCTCCCACCTCAATCTGCACCTCCATTTCCTACCTACTAAATTCATCCCACATCCTTGACCTGTCCGTCTTCCCTGGGCTGACCTATCCCCTCCCTATCTCCCCACCTATACTCTCCTCTCCACCTATGAGTTTTTCTCTCCATCTTCAGTCCGCCTCCCCCTCTCTCCCTATTCATTCCAGAACCCTCTCCCCATTCCCCTCTCTGATGAAGGGTCTAGGCCCGAAACATCAGCTTTTGTGCTCCTGAGATGCTGCTTGGCCTCCTGTGTTCATCCAGCTTCACACTTTGTTATCTTAGCCAAAAGTTGAAAGTTTTCTTTACAGAAGTGAAAGAGAGTTCGGAATGTTATGAAGAGGGAGCCTGACTTTTGCACACATTTGCTCTTATGCCACATGACCCATCCCATTTCACTTCTTAAAAACTGACATTTGTGTTCTAATACACTTCCACTATATCTGCAGTTTCTTAACTATTAAAACCCTTGAATCAATACAGGTGTTCAAATTCCATGCACTAGTCATTTGGCATTATTAAAGTATGTCAAGATATAGACAAGATATTGTTAATAGCCATCAAAATCCAAAATTAAAACACAAACTATGACCTAAGTAAACAAATGTATTTCAATAACTCTAGTTATTATAGTTGTAATCTTTCAAAAACAGTGCAACAAGTACTGAAATCTTATCAAACAAATTTGTGAAGCTTTTCTTGAGAACATTTTAGATTTAATAAAAGCTATACCCAGGAAGTGTTACTTCCAATTATTACTTCCAGAATATTGCTCTGTATCAGATGATTGATTTGCTATGGATCAGGTTAATTAGTAAGTAGTTCTGAATCATTCCACATATATCTAACAAATCAGGGAATTTCAAAAATGTTAAAAATGTAAATGTAAGGTCGTACCCTGTTATTGAATGTAAATGGAAAATTTGTAGGAATCACTTTCAAAATGGCTGTGAGGTATTTCAAACATAACCTTTGGCACTGGATGTTGATTACCCAGATTAAATCAGGATGTTAAAGAATTGCACGTTGGTGAGCTTATTACATTGAACAATAAGCAAATTCTGGAATTCAATGGAACAATTACAGAACCATTACAATAACTCCAAATAGTTAAAGAAGAACAGATTCAGAGGGAATAGAGGACTACGGTAATGGAGTGGGGGTCATCCCTAATAGATTTTGAGAATTAGCTGTAATGTTTCAGTCTTGGCCAGATGTGCTTCTCTCTTTTCATTACTGATTTTGCTTGTTCTGCAGTAAGCCCTTCCTTCTCTAGGTGGAAAGGGGTGAACTTTACAATAGTATCAAAAGAGAATGTTCATTGTGGTATGATACTGAGAAGAATGAGGTTCTTGTCTCAAAGACACAATATATTAAATGAATGCTGCCAGACGTCATTATGTCACCAGAATATTGACTGCTTGAAAGTGGCTACTAAGCAATGAACCTCAATATTATGACTTCTAAATAAAATTTCAGTTGCTTAATTAACAGAAACCCTGCATTTTTCTTACAGACTGGAGCCTGCTGCATCATATTATTGGCACATTCTTCTGCCTTTGATAAACTGTTTTCTGGCAAAGCAATGCAGAAGAACATCCAGCTGTTCTTTAGGAAAGAAGGTCAATGAGACCACGTGCTGCAGCTACAGGCATTGCTGACGCTAAGGGATATTTCTCACTTGCAGCTGTGAACTTTGCCAATCCAGTACTCACCACTACATTTGCTCTGGTCGGAGAAGTGGTTCAGCTGATTAATCTTCAGCACTATTCCTCCACACACTAGATATTTGTAAATAAAATAGCACCTAAACGCGGACATTTTCAAACACATTCATGGGGCATAAGCATTGATAGCTGGGCCAACAATTTATTACCCATTCTAAATTGCCCTTTGGAAGATAATGGTAAGCTGCTTTCTTGAACCATTGTAATCCTAGTTTGGGCTGGAAGTGAGGTAATACACTAGCAATACTTTTGTAGATGGAATTCAAGGATTTTTGACACAGTAACACTGATGGAATGTTAATGCATTTCCAAGTGAGAATACTGAGTAGTTTGAAGGGGTTCTTGCAGATTGTGGTGTTTCCATGTGCCTGCAGCTTTTGTCTTTCTTCATGGTAGTGGTCATGGTTTTGGAAAAAGCTGTTGAAGGAGTCTTGGTGAATTTCTGCATTGCATCTTGTAGACACCCTGCTGCTACACAGTGTTGATGGTTGATGTTGAGAGTGGTGGATGGGTGACTGATTGAATCAGTTGAGTAAATCACTGTCATCTAAAAGTATGAATTCCTTACTAAGCAATTGGAAATCCTGTAATGAATGTAGATTTGTTAAATCACTGAAATTGGAAATTCTTAAACATGGCAATGTATCAGAATGTCTATCAGTTTACAAAACCAAGTTACATGTGGCAGCTTCACAGGTTGTAAATATGTACAGTGCTATTTGTTTCATTTTAGTTTTATTCAGAACAAGCTAAATTCAATGGTTCCTTTACTTAATGATTATTTGAAGCGACTGTTACTGATGGCTTTTTTTGTTCAATTATCAAAAAAAAATGCTCAGGACTGGCATGTTCGCGTGCGACATGCAAATAGAGCTCACGCAAATAATATTGAAGACCAGTTGTGTAAAATTAATTTGTGCACAATTCTAAAGAAATCAGAGAATTTCTTTGGAGAAATGCCATAATCTTCAGTTTTAAGACATAATGGAGAGATTTATTATGTAATTAATATTTTGAAACGCTTTCAAAATAACAGACTGGAATGTATCATAAGCAAAATTTATCACATATCTGGTATGTTTTTGATTGTGGTGGAATCATTAATGGGCAAATCTGTTCTTCTATTATCTTTGGCATTTGGCAGTGAACCAAAAGCAATACTTTGCATTTAAATGGTACCTTTAACACAATGAAATCTTTGGAAAAGGCTTCATAGAAGCATTACAAAACCAAAAAAAAACACATCAAAAAAAGCTGCATAATAGCATATTGAGTCAGCTGACCAAAAGCTTGATGAAATAAATAGGTTTAAATGAGTGTTTTAAAGGAGAAAAGTGAGGTGGAGAGGTGAAGATGGGGTATTCTGAATCCTGGAGCTGAGGTAAGCACATGTGCAACCGTAAATTGTGGTGTGAGGAAAACTGGGGATTGCACAAGAGATCAGAATCAGATTGCAGACTAATTGACAGAGAGGCTATGGGGTTGGGGGGGATGTGTTTAAAATTAAGATGTTGCTTAACCTGGAGGCATCAGGGAGTGCAGGACTGTTAGGGGAACAAGATTAATGTGATTTCAGGCATGGGCTGTACAGTTTGCAATATCTTCACCTTTAAGGAGAGTCGAATATGAGAGATCATCTAGAAAAACATTGGAATAGTTGGGTGCAGGGGTACCAAAGGTTTTCAGCAGCAGAAGAGCTGAGAGACAGGTGGAAATAGGCCGCCTGTAACTGACAGTTAGAGATCAAAATGTCCTCTTGCAATGAGAATGGTATAGGCATGAGGGGTAGAGTGGAATCAGTAGCTGGAGAACATAGATGCCTTAAACCTACAGAGAAAAACCATGGCAGGGAACTTATTGATATTTTCTAGTTTCCTGCTTCTTTTATTGGGAATCTAAAAGGGCCCTGAACAAAGTGGGCTTTCATCAGAAGAGTCCAATATGACTTCCCAACATTCAGAATAACTTGCTGCATCTTTTAAACAAGTTCCCAGAATCACGGGGAGATGCTCTCTAGGGATCAGAGAGGTACCTTTGAGGTGGTCATTGTTTGTTAACAACTTGAAATAACTGTTCAAAAGCCAGCATACCCTTTGACATTAGCACTGTCTCTCGTCAGACATTCCAGGGGCTCAATATCCCTGGTACTCAAGTTTTAATGTCAGCCAGGGCTCCCTGATTGGACCAGGTTAACAATCCCAATCAGAGAACTTATATTCTATGAGGTCCACCTGGCTGACCTCACTACAGTCATGACACTCACCTCAGTAACATGCATTTCCTCAACCTGCCATGTGCCACTAGCAAACTAAGCACTTAGAACTCCCAACATGGCAGTCTGAGTGGGTACCTGCTGATTTTAGCTCACCACTGGCTATGTTGTTCAGTACCAAACAGCAGCTCAGGGCATTATCCATGAGTATCAGCCACACCGACTTCAGCCATTCATGGGCATTGCTACTGATATTTACCAACCCTTCATGATCCTTGATGCACTTGCTCCTACCCACATACAGGATGTTTGGGGATTACCAGCAGGTATTGCAGGGTACACTGACCACCAGCATTGGAAGGCTACTGCAGGGATATGGTGTACAGAGACCCTGCTCACTGATTGGAACCAACTCCCACTCAGAGCTGCTCCATTACTCTCTTTGTGCCTGCTGACAGCATCACTGCCTCACCTTGTGGCTGTCAGTGCAAGCTCTCAGAACTGCTGTACCAATGAGCTCCTGAGTGCAGACACACAGACAGACAGGTTGTTATTAGGAATCTGTCTGGGAGGAGTGGGCGGTGTTGGGTGGGAGGGGGTACACCTTGCTGTGCTGTACGCTGAGACATCAATCTCACACCTACAGCATGTGGCAGCTGCCTGCACAGCAAATACTTCCCATGTTCATTCAACTAAACAACCGCATCAGAAACTTGGTGGGGGCTAATCTCAGTCCAGTCAAGGGGAGGGAGATGGTTGGCCAGGGGTCCTAGTCCTGTCAGTCACAGTTCTCGCTGAGCCCAAGGGCTTGGCTATAGACAGGGGATATTTCCCAGTAGAGTTTGGGGAGTGGACGGTGGTCACTCATGTTGAGGTAACAACAGCATCGGCCTGAAGAAGAGTCACACCAGACAGGGAATGTTAAGGGCAGCATAGAGGGGAGTGGCTCAGTGGTTAGCATTACTGCCTCACAGTGCGAGGAACCCAAGTTCAATTCCAATCTTGGATAAATGTCTATGTGGAATTCTCCCCAAATCTGCATGGGTTTCCTCCAAGTGCTCCGGTTTCTTCCCATAGTCCAAAGATTAGTAGTTTACGTGGATTAGCCTTGGGAAATGTGGGATCACAGGAATTGGGTGGGTCTGGGTGGGATACTGTTTGGAGGGTCAATGTGAACTTGATGGGTAAAATGGCCTCTTTATATAGTAGGAATTGTATAGCTGTTTGTCATTCTACAGATGCTGTCAGGGGAGGCAATGGTCTAGTGGTATTGCTGGACTATTAATCCAAATACCCAGGTAATATTCTGGGGACTTTTGTTCAAATCCTGCTATGGTGGAATTTGAATTCAATAAATATCTGGAATTGACCATGAGTCCTTTGCTGAATGTCAAAAATCAACCTGGCTTTTCCTTCAGGGAAAGAAATCTGCCATTTTACCTGGTCTGGCCTACACGTGACTCCAGATCCACAGCAATATGATTCTCAACTGCCCAATGGGCAATAAATATTGGCCTAGCCAGCAACGCCCTCAACCTGTGAATGAATAAAAAAGACTAGCTGAAACTGCAGTGTATAGCCAAGCCATGCATGTTGTAATCACCACTAATATGTAATAGCTGATTAAACAAAATATACACATGTCAAACTCTTTCGTCTGCTGTTTTATTGGAGGCATTAATCTGTGCAAGTGAGTAAATTAATGCTTGTGTTCAATTGCAATTCAGGAGGATCACAACATTAACTGCTATTATTAGTTTCACTGATTTCCAGCTATTGCTCTTCTGACCCTATCAAAAGAGATTATTTTCACAAGTAAATAGGGAAATCATCACACGCTTTAATGATTTTTAGAGGGAATGGGTATTCTGATTCCTCAGATGACAGCCTGAATGCCTTGGGTATTTTAATCTTACATTTCCGCGTATGTTTTGGTGACTCCAAAAAGGACACTGTAGACTGTGCACCTTTCCTTTTGTGAAAACTGCAAGTGACAACCACAAGGTTCTCGACAATGAATGAGAAACATGAAACCACCTTTTCAATTCTTCCTTATGCCACTGGGTCAAGGTCCTGGAACTCCCTCCCTAACTGCACTATAGGCCTGCCTACACCTCCATGGACTGAAGGTTCAAAAATGTGGCTCTACAGCTCCTTCTCAAGGGATGGTTAGGGATAGGCAAGAAATCTTTGCTCAACAAACGCCTCACACCTGAGGGAAGAGTCAACAAAATTAAAGAACATTTCGGATATGTTGATTCAGTCATAAACATGCCATAATTCTTCCTTTTGTTACTGTGAAATGCAATTTGAAGCATGAGAATACATAGAAACATAGAAAATAGGCGCAGGAGTAGGCCATTCAGCCCTCAAGCCACAATTACCATTCAATATGATCAGCAATTTCAATTTTTTTAAGTAAAACTGATCCTCTGTTCTGTTTTTCATTGGGTTTCTTCCACTTTACTTGAGGAAGCCATTATGCTGGTAGATTAATGCCCCAATTCTGCTGACACTTTTGTATTAAAATTTTTCCATCTAAAAACTTATTTCCTCCTTTCTTCCTTCTTCCTAATAGTATCATAGAACATAGAACATAGAACATTACAGCACAGTACAGGCCCTTCGGCTCTCGATGTTGTGCCGACCTGTCATACCGATCTCAAGCCCATCTAACCTACACTATTACATGGACGTCCATATGCTTATCCAATGACAACTTAAATGTACCTAAAGTTGGCAAATCTACTACCGTTGCATGATCTCCATCATATGCTCCAACTCCCTCAACAGCTGATGATGACGTTATTTCAATCTTATCCTGCTGACTTGTTTTGATACTCTCAGTTTTTGCAGTTCCACTGATGGGCTGCTTTGTGCAGCTACTCCACATGTTCATCACAGCCTCTGTATCTTATTTATATCCAGTTATTGCTGCTCTCTTTCTAACGGTGCACAGGTATCTGCACAGTATAACAAGGAAGGACTCACAATTGGTTTGAAGATTAAAATGTAACCCTCCCTTACCTGATTTTGTATTTCCAAACCTGGATATTTTCATAAGCCTGATAATTGGCTTTTGTTTCATTCATTCAAGGAAAATTTATCTTGATGGATGGACCAGAGTTTATTGCCCATTTCCAGTTGCCCTTAAGAAGGTAGTGGTGAGCAGCCTTCTTGAAACTTTTCATTTACTGGGGAATTCCTGGATTTTGATCTAGCAGCACTGAAGGAAAGGTTATACATTTCCAAGTGGGGATGGTGAGTCGCTTTGATGGGAAATTGCAGGGAGGGGAGCTCCCACACATCTGCTGCCCTTGTCCTAGATGGAAGTGGATGTAGGTTTGGAACATGAATATCTGCAGTGAATCTTGTAGGTAGTACATACTACTGCTACCAAACATCAGTTATTGAAGGAGTGGATGCTTGTGGATGTGGTGCCAATCAAGTGGGTTGTTTTGCCTGAGATGGTACTAATCTTCTTGAGAGTTATTGGAGTTGCACTTATCCAGGCAAGAGCTGACATCTGATGTTTTGTTTGTGGAATTGCTTATCTCTATCACCTGCTGCTTATGCTGTTTGGCACACAAGTAATCCTGTTTGAAGGATTTTCACGTTTCCTTCAGTGATGCTGGATCAAAACCCTGGAATTCCCCTGTATCTTTGTGGGTATACCAATATTAATAGTTTCAAGAAGGCTACTCACCACTGCCTTAAGGGCATCTAGGAATGGGCAATACATTCTGGTCCATCCAGCAAGACCAATTTTCCTTGAATGAATGAAACAAGA